>NW_022436952.1:3696173-3824266 GCF_009761245.1 Sapajus apella | reverse complement strand
TCTCCTTTCTACCTTTCCTCTTGGTAGTTTTTTTTTTTTTTTTTTTTGAGATGGAGTTTCGCTCTTGTTACCCAGGCTGGAGTGCAATGGCGCAATCTCGGCTCACCGCAACCTCCGCCTCCTGGGTTCAAGCAATTCTCCTGCCTCAGCCTCCTGAGTAGCTGGGATTACAGGCACGCGCCACCATGCCCAGCTAATGTTTTGTAGCTTTAGTAGAGACGGGGTTTGACCATGTTGACCAGGATGGTCTCGATCTCTTGACCTCGTGATCCACCCGCCTCAGCCTCCCAAAGTGCTGGGATTACAAGTGTGAGCCACCGTGCCCGGCCCTGGTAGTTTGACTAGATAAAAAATATTCTTCCTTTTTTTTTTTTTTTTTTTGAGACGGAGTCTTGCTCTGTCACCCAGGCTGGAGTGCAGCGATGTGGTCTTGGCTCACTGTAACCTCTGCCTCCTGGATTCAAGTGATTCTCCTGCCTCAGCCCCCGCCAAGTTGCTGGGATTACAGTTGTCTGCCACCATGCCTGTTTTTGTATTTTTGGTAGAGACGGAGTTTCACCATCTTGGCTAGGCTGGTGTTGAACTCCTGACCTTGTGATCCATCTGCCTCGGCCTCCCAACGTACTGGGATTACAGGCATGAGCCACTGTGCTCGGCCTGGTTCAGCTTTTCTAATTTGTCTGGCAGCATGGGGAGGGATAGAGGAATCCATTTGTTATACAGGCTTTCTATTTCTTTTCTTTTCTTTTTCTTTTTTTTTTTTGAGATGGAGTCTTGCTCTGTCGCCCAGGCTGGAGTGCAGTGATGCGATGTTGGCTCACTGCAACCTCCGCTTCCCAGGTTCAAGCAATTCTCCTGCCTCAGCTTCCCAAGTAACTGGACACGCATGAGCCACCATACCCGGCTAATTTTTTTTTTTCATTTTTAGCAGAGATGGGGTTTTGCCAGGTTGGCCAGGCTGTATCTTGAACTCTTGAGCTCAAGTAATCCACCCACCTCGACCTCCCAAACTGCTGGGATTACAGGAGTGAACCACTGCGGCTGGCCCAGACTTTCCACCAGTCCTCTTGTTTAGCCCCTTCTGCACTATTACACCCTCTTCCTGAGGTACCAGGTGCCTTTAACTTCTGAAATGTTTCGATTCAGTAGTTCGTCTGTGGTGGGAATCTGCTTGCCTCTTCCCACTGCAGTGTTTAGTTTTTTTACTTTCTGTGAAGTTATTTATCACTAATGCATTTGGTTTTTACCTTATAAAATTTTATTGCCATCTCTCTGTCTCTGCTGTCTCCTTTCCCAGTTTTTTTGTTTGTTTTTTGGTTTATGTCTTTATTAAAAAAATCCCTTTGCTGTAATTTTTTTTTTTTTTTTTTTGGGGGTGGGGAGACGGAGTTTCGCTCTTGTTACCCAAGCTGGAGTGCAATGGCGCGATCTCGGCTCACCGCAACCTCCGCCTCCTGGGTTCAGGCAATTCTCCTGCCTCAGCTTCCTGAGTAGCTGGGATTACAGGCACGCACCACCATGCCCAGCAAATGTTTTGTATTTTTAGTAGAGACGGGGTTTCACCGTGTTGACCAGGATGGTCTCGATCTCTTGACCTCGTGATCCACCCACCTCGGCCTCCCAAAGTGCTGGGATTACAGGCTTGAGCCACCGCACCCGGCCTGCTGTAATTTTTATGGTGTTTTGTGATAGAACATTGATAAATGCATGCAGTCTGTCCTGTTTAACATGTTATTCAACATATTCATCAGCTTTTCCTTGCCAGTATTCATTCAAACACCACAATGTCTTTGCAGTTGATTACTAATACTCCTTTAGAATAGTATTTTCTAGACTCCTCTAACACCAGGAATCACTTAAAGTGCTTGTTGACTATGCAGATTACTAGATCATTCTCCTGGAAAACTTCTGATTTTAGTTGGTCTAGATTAGGGCCCAGGGATCTTTTTTTTTTTTTTTTTTTAGTGTGTTTGTTTTTAAACAAATGACCTAAATGTATGTATCTTATCTTCAGGCAAGTTTGGAGACCCTGCTTTAGAAGGATTCTTTTTAAACCATTAATGCCATCTTACATCTCCATGGCAAACTTCTTAGCCTTCCTCTAATATTGCTTTTATATTCAGACTCTGTTTTAGCCTGTCTAGCTTTGGTCTGGAATTCTCAGTTAGCATGTGTGTCTTTCATCTGTTAACTCCTCTCTTTAGTATTAAATGCTGGCTGATGGTAATAACTTTGGCCTTGTGTGACTTCAATTTTTTTAGTCAGCATCTCTAAACCAACTGGTTTCTGGGATGAATAGGGGAGGGAATGCTAGTTATGAACATTGAGCTACTCTGCGTCAATTCACTAAGTCCAGGAATCAGTGTTTTTGGCGATTCCTGGATTTTTGGAAAATTGACTAAGGCTTTGAAAACAGATGCCCTAATCATCTGCCTTGGGTGTCTGTAGCATCGTTTTTGGAGATGTTGAAGCACTGTGATTTGAAGTTTGTTTTTAACTTTACCTTCGAAAGGACACAATTCTCCCTTTTGTATTATAGATTGCTAGGCCTAGAAAAGAAGAAGGGTTGTGTGTTTTACTGCCAGTCTGTAAAGCATCTGGAAATGTGTTTGCAGCTGCTCCTGGTTGTTGTGAATTGCCTAGAGGTTAAGACCCAAGCAGTACTTGTCTCAGCAATGTTGCAGAGGCTAACTGTGGTACCCTAGTTCTCAGTTCTTGGAAATCTTGTGGCTGCTATTAACTAAAATACAGCTGAGGAGGCCGTGTTGGCTCTGACATAGAGTTGATTTGCATTCTAAGATGAGCAGCTCTATAGAAATAGCTCTAATACATTTTTACAACTTCCATTGACACAGTTTTTTGGAAGGCTAAGGCAGGAAGATTGCTTGTGGTCAGGAGTTTAAGATAAGCCTGAGCAACATACTGAGACCCTGTCTCTGCAAAAAAAATAAAAATAAAAAATTGGTTGAATGTGGTAGTCCCAGCTGCTCAGGAGGCTGAGGTAGGAAGATTGCTTGAGCCTGGGACGTCAAGGCTGTGGTGAGCTGTGATTGTACCACCTGCACTGTGACCTGGGCTCTAGGGCTGTAGGGTGAGACCCTGTCTCAGGGAAGAAAGGAATAAAATAAAGCAAGAAAGTTTTTATTTTTATTTATTTTTTTTGAGATGGAGTCTTGCTCTGTTGCCCAGGCTGGAGTGCTGTGGCGCGATCTTGGCTCACCGTAACCTCTGCCTCCCAGGTTCAAGTGATTCTCCTGTTTCAGCCTCCTGAGTAGCTGGGATTACAGGCACCTGCCACCATTCTTGGCTATTTTTTGTATTTTTAGTAGAGACGGGGTTTCACCATGTTGGCCAGACTGGTCTCGAACTCCTGACCTTAGGCAGTCCACCCGCCTCAGCATCCCAAAGTGCTGGGATTATAGGCATGAGCCACTGCACCCAGCCAAGGAACAGTTTTGATGAACAAAGTCACAAAAACAATGCTACATCAAAAGTGTTATTGTCTCATTGATTATTGATCGCTGGCTGTGTTACAAGGCATTACTTTGAACTATTACAGATTTTTTATTTTATTTTATTTTATTTATTTATTTTTTTTGAGACGGAGTTTCACTCATGTTACCCAGGCTGGAGTGCAATGGCGCGATCTTGGCTCACCGCAACCTCCGCCTCCTGGGTTCAGGCAATTCTCCTGCCTCAGCCTCCTGAGTAGCTGGGATTACAGGCATGCACCACCATGCCCAGCTAATTTTTTGTATTTTTAGTAGAGACGGGGTTTCACCATGTTGACCAGGATGGTCTCGATCTCTTGACCTCGTGATCCACCCGCCTCGGCCTCCCAAAGTGCTGGGATTACAGGCTTGAGCCACCGCGCCCGGCCATGAACTATTACTGATTTACTGCAGTTGACTATTTTCTGTACATGTCCCCCTATCTCCCAGTGCTGCATTCCAGTGCTTTCAGGATAATAAGATTTTCTCTTTGCCTTGAGGGGTTGGGAGTGAGGGCATTCCCAGATATCTGTTTTGGATGATTTTCAGGTATTTAATTTAAATTACATGATTTTTGCATTACTTATTGCTAGTCATCTTTTTAAATGAAGCTTTCTTTGCAGCTGTGGTTATTTAATTGAACACAGGAGTAGACTTCTCATTGATTTTTCATCATTTTAGAAGAGAGGACTTAGATCCTAGGCTACATTTTATCTGGGAATAACCCATAGTATCTAATATTTACCACATAAGATAGTATATGAATAAGTAGACTTCCAAATTTACATTTTTAGGGGGTATTTTTTAATCTAAATAAATAATCTGGGGCTGGTCTGATGGCAGTTGGTTATCAGAACTTGCTAACATTAGTGTCACTGCAGTTGGTATACAAACCCCCACTGCTAAATTTGACTGGCTTTAAAAATATTCTGGAGGAAGAGGAAAGAGCCACATTAGGGGGGAAAGCTGCATTTTGGGGATGCATTACGTTTCTGTTAAAGAAAATATGTTTGGGCCGGGCGCGGTGGCTCAAGCCTGTAATCCCAGCACTTTGGGAGGCCGAGGCGGGTGGATCACGAGGTCAAGAGATCGACACCATCCTGGTCAACATGGTGAAACCCCGTCTCTACCAAAAATACAAAAAATTAGCTGGGCATGGTGGCACATGCCTGTAATCCCAGCTACTCAGGAGGCTGAGGCAGGAGAATTGCCTGAACCCGGGAGGCGGAGGTTGCGGTGAGCCGAGATCGCACCATTGCACTCCAGCCTGGGTAACATGAGTGAAACTTATTCTCAAAAAAAAAAAAAAGTTAAAAAAAAAAAAAAAAAGAAAATATGTTTGAAAGAATTTCATCATGCAGTAGTTATAGCTTTATTCTTCTTCCTTCATTTTCTTTTTCAGGGAGGAATAAAACATCTAGGTTTCATTTGTTTTCTTTTTTTTTTTTTTTTGAGACGAAGTCTTGCTCTGTTGCCCAGGCTGGAGTGCTGTGGCTAGATCTCAGCTCGCTGCAACCTCCACCTCCCGGGTTCAAGCAATTCTCATGCCTCAGTCTCCTGAATAGCTGGGATTACAGGCATGCCCCACCCCCCCCAGCTAATTTTGTGGTTTTTTTTTTTTTTTTTTTTTTTTTTTTTTTTTTTTTAGTACAGACGGGGTTTCTCCATGTTGGCCAGCCGATCTCAAACTCCCGACCTCAGGTGATCTGGCCACCGCGGCCTCCCAGAGTGCTGGGATTACAGGCATGAGCTGCCACACCCAGCCCAGTTTTTCAGTTTTAATATTCATGATGGGTATGTGATTTTTTTTTTATTACTTGTTGGATCAGTCAGATTTGCTGCGTAGTTGAATTTCTGTGATCAAAATTTCTGTAGTTGAAAAATTTTTTTCCCTTAAGTAACCTTGGAATTTTGATTAATTCCATCTGTACATGTGATAGAAATCTGTTTCACCAGAGGTTTGACTGAATAGAACTTCAAGAGGTGGTAGCACTTTCTCCATTGAGAGGAGAGGGCTGTGAGCTATAGAAAGTCTTTTTTTTGGAGTGATGGTGGTAAAATATGTGTAACATGAAAATTCTAGTCTGTTTCCTTGTACTTTTTTTTTTTTTTTTTTGAGACGGAGTTTCACTCATGTTACCCAGGTTGGAGTGCAATGGCGCGATCTCGGCTCACCGCAACCTCCGCCTCCTGGGTTCAGGCAATTCTCCTGCCTCAGCCTCCTGAGTAGCTGGGATTACAGACACACACCACCATGCCCAGCTAATTTTTTGTATTTTTAGTAGAGACGGGGTTTCACCATGTTGACCAGGATGGTCTCGATCTCTTGACCTTGTGATCCACCCGCCTCGGCCTCCCAAAGTGCTGGGATTACAGGCTTGAGCCACCGCGCCCGGCTGTTTCCTTGTACTTTAGAGAACTAGAAATGCTTTAGTGGAAACCCTCTGCTATAATCTGTCCTAGAACACCTGGAGGCATGTTCTTTTTTTTTTTTTTTTTTTTTTTTTGAGACAGTGTCTCTGTTGCCCAGGCTGGAGTGCAAGTGGCACGATCTCGGCTCACTGCAACCTCTGGGAGGCATGTTCTTAATTCCTGTTGACTATTCCCTATGTAATTATAGGAACGTATTTGGCTCCTGCCGTCGTTGGCTCCTGGAGTGGCCTGTGAATACTCTTAGGCAGCTCCTGGCTCTTTTCTTATTTTGGGGCTCTTTGGCCTAGGGACTGGTTACCATTATGCCATTGTAGTAATGGGCTCCTACCTCCCATACTGGATTGCTTTTCAGGAGCAAAGCTGAAGGACAGGTGAACAGGTGGGCAGATTACCAGCAGGTGACTTTTAACCCTGGAAGGCCTTCAGTTAACTGGGTCTCTAGATATGATTAAGCCAGGAGATCAAGTATAGTCTGTCTGTGGGATTAATGAGATAGCCAGTCGAACCTCTGGTTTGAGTGTGAAGCTATTGGTTCGTTTAGATTTCTTTGGTATTACAGTGTCAGCATTGGACAGAGAAGGGGACTACTTTTGGATTTGGAGGATGTCTTATAAAGCCTCAGGTGTCATCTCTCCTCACTCTGTTCTAGCTATCCTGGCCTTGTTACTAGTTCTCTAACACACCAACCACATTCCCATGTCAGGATTTTTTTCACTTGCTGTTATTTCTTTCTGGAATGCCCTTTCTCCAAATGTTTACATGGCTTGCTCTGCTCATTGAGAAACTTCTTGGGAGAGCCAGAAACTCTCCCCCATAGCCCTTTCCCTGTGACTGTATCTATTATTTTATCATTATTGTTACTATGTTGTTGCTGTTGTGGTTAAATTCTCCCAGATCCTGAAGCCCGCAACCCTATCTAAAGGAAGACTCTTAAGCTGGGCACCTGTGGTCCCAGCTACTGGGGGCGCTGAGGCTGGAGGATTACTTAAGCCCAGACGTTCAAGACCAGCCTAGGCAACATAGTCTGGCCAACCTGCCTCTGAAAAATAAATAAAACAAATAATAGAACACTCTAGTCTGTTTCTATACTCTACGTTTATGATTCTCTGTTTTTTACTCCTTTTATCGGTAACTGCGTTACTGAGATTTTATTTCTTCCCTTATGTCTTATACTAGAGTGTAAGCTCCACGATAGTAGATGCTTCTGTGGCTCATCTTCTAGAACAGTGCTTATCAACCTTAGCACTGTTGACATTGTAGACTAGATAATTCATTTTTGTTTTTTTTTTTTTTTGGAGATGAAATCTCTCTCTCTCACCCAGGCTGGAGTGCAGTGGCACGATCTTGGCTTACTGCAACCTCCGCCTCCTGGGTTCAAGTGATTCTCCCGCCTTAGCCTCCTGAGTAGCTGGGATTACAGGCACCCACTACCATGCCTGGCTAATTTTTGTATTTTTAGTAGAGTCAGAGTTTTGCCATGTTGGCCAAGCTGGTCTCCAGCTCCTTATCTCAGTTATTCGGCCTCCCAAAGTGCTGGGATTACAGATGTGAGCCACCACACCCAGCCTGACCAGATAATTCTTTGTTGTCTTATGTGTTGAAGGATGTTTAGCAGCATCCTTGTTTTCTTTTTCTTTTGTCTTTTTCTGTTTTTGAGGTGGAGTCTCTCTCTGTCACCAGGCTGGAGTACAGTGATGCGATCTTGGGTCACTACAGGCATGCGCCACCATGCCCAGCTAATTTTTGTATTTTTAGTAGAGACAGGATTTCGCCATGTTAATTAACTAGGATAGTCTCAGTCTCTTGACCTTGTGATCTGCCTGCCTCAGCCTCCCAAAGTGCTGGGATTACAGGCGTGAGCCACTGCGCCCAGCCAGCATCCTTGTTTTTTACCCACTAGATGCCAGCAGCACTCCCTACCCTAGTTACGATGATCAAACATGTCTCTAGACATTGACAGTGTCTTGGGGAACAAAGTCCCTCCTGGTTGAGAGCCATTGTTCTAGAAAAATACTTTGGCACCCACTGAGTGCCAAAGTATTTTTCTAGAACAATGGCTTATACCAAAGTGTTTTTCTAGAACAATGGCTTGTACTGTTTTGGCTCACAGCAACCTCTGCCTCCCAACTTAAAGTGATTCTCTTCCCTCAGCCTCCCAAGTAGCTGGGATTACAGGCACGCACCACCAGCTAATTTTTGTATTTTAGTAGAGATGGGTTTTCTGTATGTTGGCCAGGCTGGTATTGAACTCCAGACCTCAAGTGATCCGCCTGCCTCAGCCTCCCAAAAGGCTGGGATTACAGGCATGAGCCACTGCACCCGGCTAGGCCCATGCTACTTTTATGTTTACTTTTGTTCTATTCAGTGAGTGACTCCTGGGCAGCTATGGTATGCTGTGGAATAATGAGAGAGAATCTTAGAAAGAACCTGTGCCTGGCCTGTGCTACTAATTTTTTTTTTTTTTTAAAGACTGAGCTTTGTTCTTGTTGCCTAGGCTAGAGTGCAGTGGCACGGTCTTGGCTCACTACAACCTCTACCTCCTGGATTCAAGCGATTCTCTTGCCTCAGCTTTCCAAGTAGGTGGGATTGCAAGTGCCCACAACCACACCTGACTAATTTTTGTATTTTTAATAGAGATGGGGTTTCACTATATTGGCCAAGTTGGTCTTGAACTCCTGACCTCAAGCGATCCACCTGCCTCAGCCTCCCAAAGTGCTGGGATTACAGGTGTCAGTCACTGTACCTGAGTAGGCCCGTGCTACTCTCATATCTACTTTTGTTCTGTTCAAGGAGTGACTCCGGAGCAGCTATGGTATGCTGTAGAGTAATGAGAGAGAACCCTAGAAAGACAGAGTACTGTCTGTGCTTAAGAACTAATTTGTTAAGGCCGGGCACGGTGGCTCAAGCCTGTAATCCCAGCACTTTGGGAGGCCGAGGCGGGTGGATCACGAGGTCAAGAGATCGAGACCATCCTGGTCAACATGGTGAAACCCCGTCTCTACTAAAAATACAAAAAATTAGCTGGGCATGGTGGTGCGTGCCTGTAATCCCAGCTACTCAGGAGGCTGAGGCAGGAGAATTGCCTGAACCCAGGAGGCGGAGGTTGTGGTGAGCCGAGATCGCGCCATTGCACTCCAGCCTGGGTAACATGAGTGAAACTCCGCCTCAAAAAAAAAAAAAAAAAGAACTAATTTGTTAAAATGGGCATAGGTGTATGAAATGTTCCTCCAAAATTTAATTTTATTTCAAGGTATTTTTTATTTTATTTTATTTATTTATCTTTTTGAGACGGAGTTTTTCTCTTGTTGTCCAGGCTGGAGTGCAATGGTGTGATCTCGGCTCACCGCACCCTCCGCTTCCTGGGTTTAAGTGATTCTCCTGCTTCAGCCTCAGAGTAGCTGGGATTACAGGCATGTGCCACCCACACCCGGGTAATTTTGTATTTTTAGTTTCTCCATGTTGTCAGGCTGGTCTCAAACTCCTAACTGCAGGTGATTTGCCCACCTTAGCCTCCCAAAATGCTGGGATTATAGGCATGAGCCACCATGCCTGGCCTATTTTATTTTGTTTATTTATTTATTTTGAGACAGGGTCTTGCCGTCGCCCAGACTGGAGTGCAGTGGCACAATCTCAGCTCATGGCAACCTCTGCCTCCAGGGTTAAAGTGATTCTGCTGCCTCAGCCTCCTGAGTAGCTAGGATTATAGGCAAGTGCCACCACACCCAGCTAAGTTTTGTATTTTTAGTAGAGACAGGCTTTTACCATGTTGGCCAGGCTGGTCTCGAACTCCAGACTTCAAATAATCCACCCACGTTGGCCTCCGGAAGTGCTGGTGCTGGAATTGTAGGTGTGAACCACTGTGCCTAGCCTTTTGTTACTTTTTTTGAGACAGAGTCTCACTGTGTCACCCAGGCTGGAATGCAGTGCTGTGATCTCCGCTCACTGCAACCTAGATCTCCTGGGTTCAAATGATTCTTGTTCCTCAGCCTCCTGAGTAGCTGGAATTATAGGTGTGCCACCATGCCTGGCTAATTTTTGTATTTTTAGTAGAGATAGAGTTTCACCATCTTGACCAGGCTGGTCTCAAACTCCTCACCTCAATCCAGTTACCTCCCTTGGCCTCCCAAAGTGCTGGGATTACAGGCTTGAGCCACTGTGCCCAGCCTGAGGGTAATATTTAAATTGATACTAATGGGCCACCATAGGGTTGAGTTAGTAATTGTTAAGTGCTTATCAGAATGGGTGAAATTGCAGTTGAATTTAGAATCTGATTTTAACAAAACCTACCCATTCAGTTTTTACTTATCTTCATTTGTTGCAATTGCCTTTGGTTTGTTGCTATTAATTCTGTTTTTGACTAAAACCTGTTTGAAAAATATACAAAGTTGACTTGGTTATTTTGAACTTCTTGTTTGATGTGATGTTATTGGGGTTGGTTGTTGTACTAAAAGGTTGTGAACGGCTGATAACATCAGTTTTTTTAAAAAAAAAATAAAAATTCTTTTTTTTTTTTTTAGAGCTGGGGTTTTACCATGTTGGGCAGGATGGTCTCGATCTCCTGACCTTGTGATTCACCTGCCTCGGCCTCCCAAAGTGCTGTGATTACAGGTGTGAGCCACCACACCCGGCAGTTTTTTTTTTTTTTTTTTTTTGAGACGGAGTTTCACTCAAGTTACCCAGGCTGGAGTGCAATGGCTCGATCTCGGCTCACCGCAATCTCCGCCTCCTGGGTTCAGGCAATTCTCCTGCCTCAGCCTCCTGAGTAGCTGGGATTACAGGCACACGCCACCATGCCCAGCTAATGTTTTGTATTTTTAGTAGAGACGGGGTTTCACCATGTTGACCAGGATGGTCTGGATCTCTTGACCTCGTGATCCACCCGCCTTGGCCTCCCAAAGTGCTGGGATTACAGGCTTGAGCCACCGCGCCTGGCCATGCCTGGCAGTTTTTTTTGTTGTTGTTGTTGTTTTTGTTTTTGTTTTTTTTTAGACAGAGTTTCGCTCTTGTTACCCAGGCTGGAGTGCAGTGGTACAATCTTGGCTCACCATAACCTCCAGCTCCTGGGTTCAAGCAATTCTCCTGCCTCAGCCTCCTGAGTAGCTGGGACTACAGGCGTGCGCCACCATGCCCAGCTAATTTTTGTATTTTTAGGAGAGACAGGGTTTCACCATATTGACCAGGATGGTCTTGATCTCTTGACTTTGTGATCCACCCGCCTCGGCCTCCCAAATCACGCTGGGATTGTAGGCGTGAGCCACCACGCCGGCTGTTTGTTTGTTTTTAAGAGGGAGTCTCTCTGTTGCCCAGGCTGGAGTGCCATGGTGCAGTCTCAGCTCAATACAACTCCTCCTCCCGTGTTCAACTGATTCTCGAACCTCAGCCTCCCAAGTAGCTGGGATTACGGGCACCTGCCACCATGCATGGCTAATTTTTTTTGTATTTTTTTTTTTTTTTTAATTTTATTCCATCCTATGGGATAATTTTTTTTTTTTTTTTTTTGTATTTTTAGTAGAGATGTGGTTTCACGATGTTGGCCAGGCTGGTCTTGAACTCCTGACCTCAAGAGATCCGCCCGCCTCAGCCTCCCAAAGTGTTGGGATTACATGTGTGAGCCACTGCACCCAGCCCAAAAATTATTTCTTATTAAATAGCGACAGGGTGTCACTTTGTTACCCAGGCTAGTCTCTAAGGACAGGTGATCCTCCTGCCTCGGCCTCCCAAAGTGCTGGGATTACAGGTTTGAGCCATAATGCCTGGCCTGACTTTCTCTGATACTGTTAGAGAGATTTCATTTGAACTGTGGGATCAGAAGAATTCCTTTAGGGAGGAATATCCGGAATCTGTTTCTTTTGAAGACACAACTGTCCTCTTGTTAGATTATCTGGAGATAGAGTAGACAAAGCTATTGTGGTTTTTTCAGAGAGGATCCTGAAATTTGTTTTACCTATCTCTGTTTCTTTGTATTCAGAAATGGTTTATTAGGATATGAAATAATTGAACATATATTTAAGAAAAAAAATGATTTTCTTGTTGATATCTCAGATTTCTATTTATAAGACTGATTCTTGTAAGGAAGAACTGGGGACCTTAAGATTTTGCTGAGTGAGGGAGGTGGCCTGTTTATTTAGGTCAGTCTTTTTCCCCTGTGGGATTTTGTTGGGTGGTTTGATACAAAACTGTAATTTATGTTGTAGTCAAAACTGAGATCAAAGGAAAATACTGTTACCTGAGGCATGAAAATAGAAGATAGCATTAAGATTTAGAATTTTTCTTGACTTTCGTTTCTTTTAAAAATAACTTGGAATTGAAACCTGAGTTTTAGAGCAGCAGAATGCCATTTGAATAAAGGCCCCTCATTGTAGTGGTAACTAGGATACTTCTTAGATAATTTTAAGTGTACAAGAAAAGCAACAATTAAATTGGATTCTTCATTTATCACATGTAAAAGGTAGTAGTTGTTGTCTTTGTATTAAGGAAGTCTCCTGTTTTTAAAATATAGGAATATTTGGAGTGAAACATTAGGAAATTGAATAGAAAAACAGGCTTTGTCTTGTCTCTTTTTCTTTTTTTTAAATGAGATGGGTTTTCACCATGATGGCCAGGCTGGTCTTGAACTCCTGACCTCAGGAGATCCACCCACCTTGGCCTCCCAAAGTGCTAGGATTACAGGCGTGAGCCACCGCGCCCGGCCGGCTTTGTCTTTTAAAAAAGGAATAGAAGGAAGCAGTTTTTAAAACTACATTACTTGAGTTTTATGAAGACTTATTTCTGAATTATGTGATTTATGACATCAGGAAATTTTAAAATAATGCTCTCTAGTCTTTATTTTTAAGATATTGACTCCTGAGGATGTGAAAAGCTTATTTTATCATGGTTTTTAAGATGGAAGGGCTTAAGAAAGGAATGAGAATACTGTGTTGCTAAACTAGAGGCAGCCTCAAGATGTTTCTGAAAATCAAGGTCTCTGAAGAGCACAGATGGTGAAGTTTGTAGTTCTAATTTAATAGATCAGAAAGGAAATACTTAAAATTCTATAGAGGACCTTCTTTTTCTTTTTAAATTTAATCTCAGATTTAACCTCGAGACCATTAGATTCTTAGCTGTGTGTGGTGGTGCATACTTGCAGTCCTAGCTTCTCGGGAGGCTGAGGCAGGAGGATTACTGGAGCCCAGGAGTTTGAGATTATAGTGAGCTATGATGGTGACTGTGCACTTTAGCCTGGGAGACAGAAGAGACCCTGGCTCAAAGAAACAAAAATAAAATGCTACTAGATTCTTACTATTGCAGTAGACAGTGCTTCCAGAAGGCCCAAATTTGTCCTTTGATTAATCACAGTTGATTAGTGAAATTTGTCTTTCTGTTGTCAAAAGTTATGAATTGTTTTGGTTTATTTTTTTTTTAACTCAAAGTAGTCCTCACAGCAGACCCTCTGCATTGGATTAGCGATTGTTAAGTATCAATCCTAATTTGATTTAAACAAAAAAGCTTCTTTTGGGGATTTTTCAGGGAAAGGAAAGTTGTTTTAATTTGAATTCACTTAAATTGGGCTTTCTTGGAAACATATAGAGAACTGTTTGTATTCTGTCACTAAGAAATTTGGAGTGAGTTAAATTTCATTTGGGGAAAAATAGAAAATTGCTAAACCACACTAATTTGTAGGGGGATTTTTTGTTTGTTTTCTCCATAGTGATTAGTGAAATCAGGCGACCTGGATATGAGGCCTCACTCTGCACTTTACTCCTGAGTGATCTTGGGAAGTTGCCCTTTGATGAGTCAGTTTTTCTCATGTACATGTAGGCACTCCCACTCTGGGGACTTCAGTGTCCTCACCCATAAAATGGGAACGATAATACTCTAGTACATCATTATGTAATAAATGTCACTGATAGGAGTGTGTCATGCATACAGTCCTTGTGGAGCCAGAAGAAAGGTTGAAAGCCACTGTTGGTACTCAGCACTAAAAAGTCAGTCACTTGATAAAGGTAATTTTTTTTTTAATTTTTTTATGTACTTAATTAT
This sequence comes from Sapajus apella, assembly GCF_009761245.1. Lineage (NCBI taxonomy): Eukaryota > Metazoa > Chordata > Mammalia > Primates > Cebidae > Sapajus > Sapajus apella. The sequence goes on along the minus strand of NW_022436952.1, from coordinate 3,810,323 downwards.
TATTTTTTTTTTTAGAGATGGGGTTTCACCATGTTGGCCAGGCTGGTCTTGAACTCCTGACCTCAGGTGATCCACCCGCCTTGGCCTCCCAAAGTGCTGGGATTACAGGCATGAGCCACCGCACCCAGCCATATGTATTTAATTTTTTAAGGGGTCTTGGTATGTTGCCCGGATGGACTCAAACTCAGAGGCTCAAGTGATCCTCTCCTCAGTGCTCTGAATAGCTGGAATTATAGGCAGGCACCACTGATGAATCTATTTTTCAGTTAGAGTTTGAATTGAGTCTAGTGTAGGAAGGTATCTATAACTGTGTAATATATTGGTTAAAAAAAAAAGTTGCCATGCTAGAGAATTCCTGCTTTGCTTAAATACGTGGAGCTCACTGACAGGCATAAGGCTGTCATTATTCACCTTGTAGCATGTAGGTTGGATCACCTATGGACATGGAAAGACTTGTCATGGAAGGACTTGTCTGAATCTTTTCTAGGTCATTCCAGGAAACCCTTTCAATGACAATGGCCGGTGGCTGATAGAACTAGAAACCCAGGCTGGGCACAGTGGCTCACCCCTGTAATCCCAGCACTTTGGGAGGCTGAGGCGAGGGGATAACTTGAGGTCAGGAATTTGAGACCAGCCTGGCTAGCATGGTAAAACCCCATCTCTATTAAAAATACAAAAATTAGCCCAGTGTGGTGGCACACGACTGTAATCCCAGCTACTCGGAGGCTGAGGCAGGAGAACTGCTTGAACTTGGGAGGTAGAGGTTGCAGTAAGCCAAGATGGTGCCACTGTACTCCAGACAGAGTAAGACTCTGTCTCAAAAAAAAAAAAAAAAAAAAAAAATAGAAACCCCCTCAAAAAGGCAGGACCTCTGGTGACTGGAATTAGTTGAAATTGTTTATTTCTGAATCAACTGTTATTTTCCCTGTTGTTTCTTATAGCTTTCTTTGATAATGCTGTGGGCACTTTGGAGTTGGAATGGTCACAGTAAACCCAGGGGATTCAAGAGAAGAAAGGTTTTTTTTTTTTTTTTCCCCTACCTCTTGTGTTTTTTTTTTATTTTAAATTCCTTCCACCCCACCTGGTGAAAGATGTTCTGCATAATGATTTATGGTTTTCATCAATTTTTAAAGCCTCCTATGTTTTTTTTTTTTTTTTTTTTGACGGAGTTTCGCTCGTGTTACCCAGGCTGGAGTGCAATGGTGCGATCTCGGCTCACCGCAACCTCCGCCTCCTGGGTGCAGGCAATTCTCCTGCCTCAGCCTCCCGAGTAGCTGGGACTACAGGCGCGCGCCACCATGCCCAGCTAATTTTTGTATTTTTAGTAGAGATGGGGTTTCACCATGTTGACCAGGATGGTCTTGATCTCTTGACCTCGTGATCCACCCGTCTGGGCCTCCCAAAGTGCTGGGATTACAGGCGTGAGCCACCGCGCCCGGCCTAAAGCCTCCTATGTTAAATATCTGGCAAAGAAAGACTGCCCTTAGTTTTGAAATCAGAAATGAGAAGATATTCCCTTGGAGGGAATTTATTTGCGTATTTCTTGAAGTGAGTGCAGACACCATTCCCCATGGGAACCACCTAGCCCGTACTGTCCAGTTGTTTGCCGTAAGAGCAAATAGCTCTATTTGTCAGCCAGTTTATAGTGGCATCACCCTGGCAGGAGTTGGGATGCTGAAGACTTTTACGGCCTTATTTCTGATCAAATTCTACTCTGCTACAGGGTTTTTTGGTGTTATAGAACTTTTGGAAGATATTCCCTTTCCTTTCATCATTCCCAGAGCATCTAGAGAAGTATTAAATTACTCCATTATTTACAGAGAGGTTTTGGTCACCCATGTAAGGAGTTCAGAACCAGGCTTTCCCAGTGGGTTAGTGGGTTGCCATGCTGGTTTGATTTTTTTTTTTTTTTTTTTTTTTTTGGGACAGAATCTCACTCTGTCCCCCAGGCTGGAGTGCAGTGGTGTGATGTTGGTTCACTGCAACCTCTGCCTCTTGGGTTCAAGCGATTCTCCTGTCTCAGCCTCCCAAGTAGCTGGGATTACAGGTGTGCACAACCATGCTGGGCTAATTTTTGTATTTTTAGTAGAGATGGGATTTCACCATGTTGGCCAGGCTGGTCTTGAACCCTTGACCTCAAGTGATCCACTCCTTGGCCTCCCAAAGTACTGGGATTACAGGTGTGAGCCACCATGCTCAGCCCATGTTGATTTGATTTTTTAGACTTGCTTGATATACATGGCCTTCCATCTGTGCTAGGGTGGCTACCAGTGAATTCTTTCATGTCCTAATCTTTTTGCTTATATGTATGTATGTGTGTATGTATGTATGAATGAATGAATGGACAGGGTCTCACTCTGTTGCCCAGGCTGGAGTGCAGTGGTACGACCATGGCTCACTTCAGCCTCAGCCTCCCCTGGCTCAGGTGATCCTCCCACCTCAGCCTCCTGAGCAGCTGAGATTATAAGCACATGCTTCCACATGGCTAATTTTTAATTTTCAAATTTTTTCTAGAGAGAGGGTCTCGCCTTGTTGCCCAGGCTGGTCTTGAATCCCTGGGCTCAAGCCATCTTCCTGTCTCAGCCTCCCAAAGTGTTAGGATTACAGGCATAAGCCTGGTCTCCTAAGCTTTTTTTTTTTTTTTTTTTTTGGAGACAGAGTTTCGCTCTTGTTACCCAGGCTGGAGTGCAATGGCGCGATCTCGGCTCACCGCAACCTCCGCCTCCTGGGTTCAGGCAATTCTCCTGCCTCAGCCTCCTGAGTAGCTGGGATTACAGGCACGCACCACCATGCCCAGCTAATTTTTTGTATTTTTAGTAGAGACGGGGTTTCACCATGTTGACCAGGATGGTCTCGATCTCTTGACCTCGTGATCCACCCGCCTCGGCCTCCCAAAGTGCTGGGATTACAGGCTTGAGCCACCGTCCTAAGCTTTTTAATCACCTTGTTTAGAAGCAGATCTTCCATGGATTGATTGGTGAGGTTGGTTACCCTCTTGAACCTTTCTTGTCATCTGTAAGTTGTACTCATGGTGGCCATGTTATTTTGGCTTCCATTTTTCGGGGGAAGGGGGCCAAAAATGGGATTTCCTTAAAATGGCTTTGTGGGAGTAGTTATTGTTCTTTTTGGTTGTTGTTATTGTTCTTGAGTTCTGGTTTTAGTATGATCTGTAAAATGAGGATTACAGAGTACAATAGAGGGACGACTATATAGTTTTTGAGTGTTAAGTGTTTGGTGACATGATCAAATGGCTGTCAGATTCCAGGGATCTGACTATACCAGGTGTTGGTAAACTATGGCCCATAAGTCAGATCTCGTCTACAGCCTGTGTTTGTATTGCCCATAAACTAAGAGTGATTTTTACATTTTTAAGAGGTTATAAAATCAAGAAAATGAGAAGACAAGCTGCAGACTGCAGAAGACATATCTGTTAAAGGACTGTTATCCAGAATATACAAATAGCTCCTAAAACTCAACAATAAAAAAGCAAAAACAACCCAATTAAAAATATGGGCCAGCCAGGTATGATGGCTCACACCTGTAATCCCAGCTAGGCAGCTGAGGTGGGAGGATTGCTTGAGGCCAGGTGTTGGAGACAAGCCTGGGCAATATAGTCAGAACTCATGTCTAAAAAATTTTTTAATTAGCTGGGCATAATGGCATGCACAACTGTAGTCCCGGCTCCTCGAGAGGCTGAGGTGGGAGAATTGCATGAGCCCAGGAGTTCTAGGCTGCAGTGAGCCGTGATTGTGCCACTGTGCTCTAGACTGGGCAATGGAGAGAGACCCAGTCTCTTTAATGAAAAAAAAGGACAGAAGGCCTAAATAGACACCTTACTAGGGAAGATAAACAGATGACAAGTAAGCACATGAAAAGATGTTCAGCATCATAAGTCATTAGGAAATTGCAAATTAAAACAATTGATTTAAACAGGTTTACCAAGCCCTGGACTATATCACAGTAGAACTAGAAGATGAGGTGTTCAGCCTCTCTCAGTTACCATGCCCGGTTCTCTAGTTCTCCTGGGCACTTGTTGTCTCTAATGGTAAAGATGTTCTTATGAATTTGTTTCATTTGCAGGTATATGAATGACCTAAAGCTACAAATAAAGACGGAGAGACAGCAGTGCCAACTGGGAGCAGGGCAAGAATGCCAATTCCTCCTCCCCCACCACCCCCACCTGGTCCTCCTCCACCTCCCACATTTAATCAGGTAGGTAGTCCTTCTATCAGGCTATCTCAAAACCTTTGAGTAAATAGGTCGATGGTCCTCACATACTGTTGTTTTTTTAACCCCTTTTGATTAAAATGTCTAGATTTTCCTATCCATAGCATTCCTAGTCTTTAATTCTGTTTTTAACATTCCAGATTTTTATTCCTGGTCTTAAAGGACACATAGGGCGTCCTTATACAAGACATAGCGTATAATCAATGACATGGTGTAGGAAGGTGGAGAATAAACAAGTCCATCTTTATCAGCTGGTTCTGATTCCTGAAAGGTCCTCTTAGGACCATGATCGTGTGTCTGGTTTCCTTGTCCCAGTTTATTCTAAATGGAGATTTGGACAGGTGGCATTGGAGTAAGAGCTAATGTTTTCCCTTAAATCTATTTGCTGTATAAAAGTGAGTATGTTGTTTCTTTGGCATTTTTGAGAAAAGGGCTGAGGATTCTTAGTGGTTGTTTCTTGCTACCACTTCATCTCTTCTATTCAAAATCAGTTCCTTTTAAAGCCAAGTCCATTAGCTCTAATACCTTACCACGAAGGAAAGGAGTTTTGACAATGATTTGGTTAGAAGACTGAAAGATTCAGTAATAGGAAAAAAAAAAAAGCAATGTGATTTTTAAACCAAGCAGGCACTGCACTCCAGCCTTGACAACAGAGCAAGACTCTATCTCAAAAATAAAAATAAAGCAGAACTTATCTGGGGATATAGGGGGTAGAAAGAGGAGGCAGTCAATAAAGGCTTCTAGGTAGGTGGTGATACCTGGATTGCAATACCTGGTGTCACATGAGAAAGAAGGAACCTGAGGCAGGGCACAGTGGCTCATGCCTATAATCCCAGCACTTTGGGAGGCGGAGGCAGGCGGATTGCCCGAGGTCAGAAGTTTGCGACCAGCCTGACCAACATGGTGAAACCTTGGCTCTACCAAAAATATAAAAATTAGCTGGATGTGGTGGCAGGCACCTGTTATCCCAGCTACTCAGGAGGCTGAGGCATGAGAAACGAACCTGGGAGGCAGAGTTTTCAGTGAGACCAGATTGTGCCATTGCACTGCAGCCTGGGTGACAAAGCGAGACTCTGTCTCAAAAAAAAAAAAAAAAAAAAAAGAAAGTGCATATGGACCTGTATGCACTCTTATTTTTGTAAAAGTAACTTCAGAGAATAGGATATGGAGGTGTGTTTGTGTTTATATATATTATATGTATATGTTAAGTGTTTAACAGTTAAGAAATTGTACCCTGAAGAGGAAAAGTGATAAACTGGTTTGAGAACTAGCTAATTTGAGAACTAGGACTAGAGTTCAGATCTGCCTACTTCTGTTTGTTTTCATAACCTGTAGTTTTTAGACATTTTGTTTTAAGTATATGTATGACCCCTCTTTCAGAGGAAGTTTTGTGTGGAAGCCCAATAAATGAAGTAGATAAAAGCAGAGCTTGGTGGGACACGGTGGCTCACACCTGTAATCCCAGCACTTTGGGAGGCTGAGGCGGGTGGATCACTTGAGGTCAGGAGTTGGAGAGCAGCGTGGCACACATGGTGAAACTCCATCTCTATTAAAAATACAAAAATTAGCTGGGCATGTGGTTGGGCGCCAGTAATCCCAACTGCTTGGGAGGCTGAGGCAGGAAAATCGCTTGACCCCAGAGGTGGAAGTTGCAGTGAGCCGAGATCATGACACTGCACTCCAGCCTTGGCAATAGAGCAAGACTCTGTCTCAAAAATAAAAATAAAGCATAACTTGTCTGGTTATAGCGGGGGTAGAAAGAGGAGGCAGTCAATGAAGGCTTCTAGCTAGGTGGTGATACTGAGCTGAGTCTTAAACCTTGAGTAGAGTTTAGCCAAAAAGAGAGGAGGGAGCTAGGGCACTTGAAGCAGAGGAACCAGAGCGTGGAAAGGTACTGATTTGGAATTAATTTTTTTTTTTTTTTTTTTTTTTTTTTTTTTTTGAGACAGAGTTTCGCTCGTTACCCAGGCTGGAGTGCAATGGCGCGATCTCGGCTCACCGCAACCTCCGCCTCCTGGGTTCAAGCAATTCTCCTGCCTCAGCCTCCTGAGTAGCTGGGATTACAGGCACACGCCACCATGCCCAGCTAATGTTTTGTATTTTTAGTAGAGACGGGGTTTCACCATGTTGACCAGGATGGTCTGGATCTCTTGACCTCGTGATCCACCCGCCTCGGCCTCCCAAAGTGGTGGGATTACAAGCGTGAGCCACCGCGCCCGGCCCGCTGGAATTAATTAATGAATGAATGAGACAGAGTTTCACTCTGTTACCCAGGCTGGAGTGCAATGGTTGTGATTATAATTCACTGCAACCTCTAATTCCTGGGCTCAAGTGATCCGCTTGCGTCAGCCTCCCAAGTAGTGGGGACTACATGGCCATGACACTGCACATAGTTAATTAAAAAGAATTTTTTTTTTTTTTAAATAAAGGCAGAGTCTCACTTTGTTGCCTAGGCTGGTCTTGAACTCCTGGCTTCAAGTGATCCTCTTGTCTGAGCCTCCGAAAGTGCTGGGATTACAGATGTGAGCCACTGTGCCAGCCTTGTGCTGATTTGTAAGAAAGCATATAGAGGTTTAGATTATTGCTTGAGGGGTTGTGGTAGCAGATGCAGCTGGAGATGTAGGCTGAGATGTAGGTTTAGATTTTTCTTCTGGTGATCATGAGGAGTTGTTGAAATATTTTCAGCAGCAAAAGTAACCTGTTTGTGCACTTTTCAAATACAAATACAGTTGGGGAGATTAGGGGTTGGGGTTGAGCCTGGAGACAGAAGCCTGTTGCCATTGAAAGTTTAGGTCTGGCTGCCCATGGTGGCTCATGCCTGTAATCCCAGCACTTTGGGAGGCCAGGGCGGGCGGATCACGAGGTCAGGAGATCAAGGCCAGCCTGACCAACATGGTGAAACCCCGTATCTACTAAAAATACAAAAATTAGCTAGGCCTGGTGGCACATGCCTGTAATCCCAGCTACTCAGGAGGCTGAGGCAGGAGCATCGCTTCAACCTGGGAGGCGGAGATTGCAGTGAGCCGAGATTGTGCTGCTGCACTCCAGCCTGGGAGACAGAGCAAGACTCTCAAAAAAAATAAAATAAAATGTGGGTCTAAGGCGGGGCACAATAGCCCTTTCCTGTAATCCCAGACTTTGGCAGGCCGAGGAGGGTGGATCACCTGAGGTTGGGAGTTCAAGACCAGCCTGGCCAATATGGTGAAACCCTGTCTCTACAAAAATACAAAAAAAGTTAGCCAGGCATGATGGCGGGTGCCTGTATCCCAGCTACTCTGGAGGCTGAGGCAGGAGAATCACTTGAACCCAGGAGGTGGAGGTTGCAGTGAGCGGAGATCGAGCTATTCCACTTCAGCCTGGGCAACAGAGCAAGACTCCCATCTCAAAAAAAAGAGTTTAGGTCTAGACTAAAGCACTGAGCATGGACAATGGAGTCAAGATATTTAGAAAGTGAAATATTTCTCTTTTTTTTTTCTATTTTTAATTTTTTGTTTTTTGTAATGCTCAGTGTATGATATGAAATCTTTCTTTTTTTTTTTCTTTTGAGACAGAGTCTCACTCTGTCACCCAGGCTGGAGTACAGTGGCATGATTGTGGCTTGCTGTAGCCTCCACCTCCTGGGTTCAAGTGATTGTCATGCCTCAGCCACTCGAGTGGCTGGGACCAGGTTTGCACCACCATCCCCAGCCAACTTTTGTATTTTTAGTAGAGACAGGTTTCACCAAGTTGGCCAGGCTAGTCTCGAATCCCTGACCTCAGGTGATCTACCTGCCTCGGTGTTCCAGAGTACTGGGATTACAGGCATGAGCCACCACACCAAGTCGTACGTATTGTTTTTTTAAAATGTTTTACTTGACGAGGCCAGGTGCAGTGGCCACACTTTGGGAAGCCAAGGCAGGTGGATCACTTGAGGTCAGGAGTTCGAGACCAGCCTGACTAACATGGCGAAACCCTGCCTTTACTAAAAATACAAAAGAAATTAGCCGTGTGTGGTGGCACACACCTGTAGTCACAGCTGCTTGGGAGGCTGAGGGACAAGAATCTCTTGAACCTGGGAGGCAGAGGTTGCGTAAGTTGAGATCACACCACTGCACTCTAGCCTGGGCAAGAGAGGGAGACTCTGTCTCAAAAAAAAAAAAAAAAAAGTTTTACTTGATTGTGTCAAAAACATTATTGCTGTAAAAAGATACAAAGATACTGACTTTTAAATATTTGAGAGCTTCATTGGCATCCCCTTGTATGCTTATATTATCATTGTTCCTTTTGATTTAACTTTTAGATTATTTTCAGTTTTATGCTATTAGAAATAGTTTTTTGCCATTATTAGCGTCATTGCACACAGTAGGTTTTTTTTTAAGGCTTCTTTTTTTTTCTGAGAAGTAGTTTTGCTCTTATAGCCCAGGCTGGAGTGCAATGGCATTAGCTCACTCCAGCCTTTACCTCCTGAGTTAAAGCGACTCTCCTATCTCAGCCTCCTGAGTAGCTAGGACTACAGGCGTGGGCCACTATGCCTGGCTAATTTTATTTATATTTTTAATAGAGATGGGGTTTCACTATGTTGGCAAGGCTGGTCTCAAACTCCTGACTTCGGGTGATCTGCCTGCCTCATCCTCCCAAAATGCAGGGATTACAGGCGTGAGCCAATGTGCCTGGCCTGGACTTTTTTTTTTTTTTAAGTGTTATTTTTTTGAGACGGAGTCTCACTCTGTCGCCAAGGCTGGAGTGCAGTGGTGTGATCTCGGCTCACTGCAACCTCCACCTCCTGGGTTCAGGTGATTCACCTGCCTCAGCCTCCTGAGTAGCTGGGACTACGGGCACGTGCCACAATGCCCGGCTAATTTTTTGTATTCATTAGTTCGTTCATTTATTTTTTCCAGACAGAGTCTTGCTCTGTTACCAGGCTGGAGTGCAGTTGCGCAATCTCAGCGCACTGTAACCTCTGCCTCCTGGGTTCAAGCGATTCTCCTGCTTCAGCTTCCTGAGTAGCTGGGACTACAGGCTTGTGCCACCATGCCCGGCTAATTTTTGTATTTTTAGTAGAGACGGGGTTTCACCATGTTGGCCAGGATGGTCTTGATCTTTTGACGTTGTGATCCGCCCACCTCGGCCTCCCAAAGTGGTGGGATTACAGGTGTGAGCCACTGTGCCTGGCCCTTTTTTTATTTTTGAGATGGAATCTCGCTCTGTCGCCCAGGCTGGAGTGCAATGGCACAATCTCGGCTCATTGCAACCTCTACTTTCTGGGTTCAAGCAGTTCTCTACCTCAGCCTCCCGAGTAGCTGGAATTACAAGTGCCCACCACCATGCCCAGCTAATTTTTTGTATTTTTAGTAGAGATGGAGTTTTGCCATCTTGGCTAGGCTGGTCTTCAACTCCTGACCTTGTGATCCACCTACCTCGGCCTTCCAAAGTGCTGGGATTACAGACATATGCCACCATGCCTGGCCTTTTCTATTTTTAGTAGAGATGGGGTTTCACCATGTTGGCCAGATGGTCTCGATCTCTTGACCTCATGATCTGCCTGCCTTGGCTTCCCAAAATGCTGAGATTACAGTGGCATGAGCCACTGTGTCCGGCCCCGGCCTGAACATTTTTAAGGCTTTTGATACATATTGTTAAATTGCTTTCTAGAAAGAGTATACCAATTTATCTTCTCCTAGGTAGTATAAAAGTGCCCTTTTCCCTGATTCTTTATAACTACCATAGAGTAGTTATTCATCTCATGCATTTTTTGAGCTTCCTCAGTGTGCCAGAGACTCTACAGCAGAGAGCAGTGGTCTCTGCCTTCATGAACCCCGCTATCAAGAAGTTTTTACAGTCTTTAGTTAAAAAAAAATTTTTTTTTTGAGATGGAGTTTTGCTCTTGTTACCCAGGCTGGAGTGGAATGGCGCGATCTCGGCTCACCGCAACCTCTGCCTCCTGGGTTCAAGCAATTCTTCCGCCTTAGCCTCCCGAGTAGCTGGGACTACAGGCGTGCACCATCATGCCCAGCTAATTTTTGTATTTTTAGTAGAGACGGAGTTTTACCATGTTGACCAGGATGGTCTTGATCTCTTGACCTTGTGATCCAACCGCCTCAGCCTCCCAAAGTGCTGGGATTATAGGTGTGAGCTACCGGCATTTTTTTTTGAAGTGGAGTCTTACTCTGTCACCCAGGCTGGAGTGCAGTGGCACGATATTGGCTCACTGCAACCTCTGACTCCTGGGTTCAAGTGATTCTCCTGTATCAGCCTCCCAAGTAGCTGGGATTACAGGCATGTGCCACCATGCCTGGCTAATTTTTTGTATTTTTAGTAGAGACGGGGTTTGCCAGGCTGGTCTTGAACTCCTGACCTCAAATGAGCTGTCTTCCTTGGCCTCCCAAAGAGCTGGGATTAGAGGCGTGAGTCACCATACCCGGCAGATAAAGGAAACTATTTAGGGTGAATTTACATCGCTCTTATCTTCCAGGCAAACACAGAGCAGCCCAAGCTGAGTAGAGATGAGCAGCGGGGTCGAGGTGCCCTCTTACAGGACATTTGCAAAGGGACCAAGCTGAAGAAGGTGACCAATATTAATGATCGGAGTGCTCCCATCCTCGAGAGTGAGTCTGAGCTTCATTTCCTAGTAGGATCCCAGGAGTGACTTGGAGACTTGGCTGGGTTGTTATGTTTTGGGAGGGCTTTAGTGGGAGAATTTTGTCCTGAAATGTGCTTTCACTCTCTTCTCATTCATTCTTGACCCTTGGAGACCATTCAGCCTTGACCCTTGGAGAGCATTCTCAGGATAAAGTTTACCATCTTACCAGACATGGTGGCTTATGCCTGTAAGCCCAGCACTTTGGGAGGCCAAAGTGGAAAGATCACGTGAGCCCAGGAGTTTGAGGCTGCAGTGATCACGTCACTGGGCCACTGCCCTCCAGCCTGGGCAACAGAGCAAGACCTGGTCTCTCTGAAAGAAAAAAAAAAATAAAAAAAAAGAAGGCTGCCATCTCTTACTGTAACTAATGCTCATCAGGGCACATCCTTGACTGTCCTCTGAGGACACTGCCACATTCCTAGAAACCTCTGAACTGAAACCAAGGTTGGTTTTATGATGGCTACAAGTATCCATTCCTGTAGGCCTCTGGAGAGTGCTCACATATTGGTCCCTGATCCCTTAGCCTTCTATCTTTAATCTGAGATGTGGAGAGGAGAACCCAGATAACTATGCTGAACATTTCTTTCTTTTTTTAAATACTGAGTTTCGCTCTTGTTGCCCAGGCCGGAGTGCAGTGGCATGATCTTAGCTTACTGTAACCTCTGCCTCCTGGGTTCAAGCAATTCTTATGCCTCAGCCTCCCAAGTGACTGGAATTGCGTGCCACCACACCTGGCTAATTTTTTGTATTTTTATTAGAGATGGGGTTTCACCATGTTGGTGAGGCTGGTCTTGAACTCCTGACTTCAGGTGATTCACCTGCCTTGGCCTCCCAAAGTGCTGAGATTACAGGCATGAGCCACTGCACCTGGCCCCTAAACATTTATTTAACCCACTTATCCCTTTGCCCTAAATAAAGGAAGATTGAACACTTGTTTCTTTTGTTCTTTCTCTTTCATCACAACAAAGAGTTTCATCTCTATACAAAGCTGTGGAGCAGAGAGGCTGAGCTTTTTTTTTCTTTTCTTTCTTTTTTTTTTTTTTTTTTTGAGACAGGGTCTCACTCTGCTTGTTGCTCAGGCTGGAATGCGGTGGTACGATCACAGCTCACTGCAGCCTCAACCTCCCAGGCTCAATTTATTCTCCCATCTCAGCCTCCTGAGTAGCTGAGACTATATAGGTATTCATCACCATGCCTCGGTAATTCTTGAAATTTTTTGTAGAGACAGGGTCTTACTATATTGCCCAGGCTGCTCTTAAACTCCTGAGCTTAAGTGATCCTCCCATCTTGGCATCCCAAAATGCTGGGATTATAAGCATGAGCCCCTGTGCCAGGCCTGCTTTTTTAAATAGAAGGGCAAAAGCAAGACTGGTTTGTTTGCAACCAGTAGCCCAGATAGAGGAGGGATTTCCCCTCATGATTGACTTGGTCACCAGCTCAGAGCATATGAAATGAAAACTCTACTGGTATGCTTTCCAGAGCCCAAAGGAAGCAGTGGTGGCTATGGCTCTGGAGCAGCTGCCCTGCAGCCCAAGGGAGGTCTCTTCCAAGGAGGAGTGCCAAAGCTTCGACCTGTGGGAGCCAAGGACAGTTCAGGTATCTGATGAGTACTTTCGCGGGATATGTCCCTGGTGTGTTAATTTCTGAATTGTCCCAGGTGGGCCATCTCAGGTTGAGGAGTGTGGTAGAGGTGGGGGGGTGAGGGGAGAAAGACTTGGGAGCAAGGGAGGAGTTATAGAGTAGAATACAGCAAAATCTGAGGGATTAAATGAAAGTGTATTCAATTTAGATAAAGAAAATGTGGTATATATACACTAGAATATTATTCAGCCTTAAAAAAGAAGGAAACTTCTGCCATTTCTGATAATACGGATGAACTTGGAGGACAGCATGCTAAGTGAAATAAGCCAGGCACAAAAAGACAAATACTACATGATCTCATTTATATGTGGGATCTGAAACAGTTGAATTCATTCACAGAAGTAGAAAGTGAAATGTTGGTTACTAGAGGCTGGGCAGTAGGAGTTGGGGTGGGGAAAGGGGAGATGTTGGTCAAAGGTTACAAAATTTCAGTTAGACAGGAGGGGTAAGTTTTAGTGATCCAATGCAGTAGTCCCCAGTCTTTTGGCACCAGGGACTGGTTTCATGGGAGACATTTTTTCCACGGATAGTGGGTGGGGGATGGTTTTTGGATGAAACCGTTCCACCTCAGATTGTCAGGCATTAGATTCTCGTAAGGGCCAAACAATGTAGATCCCTCACATGCGCCGTTTACAGTAGGATTTACCCTCCTATGAGAATCGAATCCACCTGCTGGTCTGACAGGAGGCGGAGCTCAGGCAGTAATACTTCTTGCTTACCTCCTGATGCGTGCTTGGTTCTTGAAAAGGTCGCTGACCTGTACCGGTGCACGGCCCCAGGGCTTGGCGACCCTGGTCTGTTGCACAGCTTGGTGACTATACTTAATGTATATTTCAGAATTGCTAAAAGAGTAGATTTTATTTTATTTCTTCCTTTTTTTTTTTCTGAGACGGAGTCTTGCTCTGTTTGCCAGGCTGGAGTACAGTGGTATGATCTCAGCTCACTGCAACTTCTGCCTCCCGGGTTCAAGCCATTCTCCTGCCTCAGCCTCCTGAGTAGCTGGGATTACAGGTGCAGGCTATCACGTCCGGCTAATTTTGTATTTTTATAGAGAAGGGGTTTCTCCATGTTGGCCAGGCTGGTCTCAAACTCCTGACCTCAAATGATCCGCCTGCCTCAGCCTCCCAGAGTGCTGGGATTTCAGGCATGAGCCACCGCACCTGGCATAGAGTAGATTTTAAGTGCTTTCACCATAAAAAAACAAATAGGTGATGGATATGTTAATTATTTAATTTTGATTTAATCATTCCACAATGTATACATGTAACAAGCCATTGTACCCCATAAATACATACAATTATTACTTGGCAAAAATAAAGTAAAAATTTAAAATAAATAACAATGTATGCTGGGCCTGAAACCATGTTAAAACCCAGAACTATGTAAGTCCTTTCCCTGCTGCCATGCAGGTTGCACGGAGGAGCTGGATAAGGTAGGGATACTGACCAGTACCTTTCTAGCTCTGTTGACCTTGTGTTGTCTGTGTATTTGTAGAGAATCTAGCTGGTAAGCCAGCCCTGCAGGTCCCCAGTTCTCGAGCTGCTGCCCCAAAGCCTCCAGTGTCTGCAGCCAGCGGGCGTCCTCAGGATGATACGGACAGCAGCCGGGCCTCACTCCCAGAACTGCCCCGGATGCAGAGACCCTCTTTACCGGACCTCTCTCGGCCCAATACCACCAGCAGTACGGGCATGAAGCACAGCTCCTCTGCCCCTCCCCCACCACCGCCAGGACGGCGTGCCAATGCACCCCCCACACCTCTGCCTATGCACAGCAACAAAGCCCCTGCCTACAACAGAGAGAAACCCTTGCCACCGACACCTGGACAAAGGCTTCACCCTGGTCGAGAGGGACCTCCTGCTCCACCCTCAGTCAAACCACCTCCTTCCCCTGTGAATATCAGAACAGGACCAAGTGGCCAGACTCTGGCTCCTCCTCCTCCGCCTTACCGCCAGCCTCCTGGGGTCCCTAATGGACCCTCTAGCCCCACTAATGAGTCAGCCCCTGAGCTGCCACAGAGACACAATTCTTTGCATAGGAAGACAGCAGGGCCTGTCAGAGGCCTAGCGCCTCCTCCACCCACCTCAGCCTCCCCCGCTTTACTGAGTAATAGGCCACCTCCCCCAGCCCGAGACCCTCCCAGTCGGGGAGCAGGTAAGTGCTTGGAAGCACCTTTTTCCCTATCATGCTGTGAATTTATTTTATCTTTCCCCAGAGCACTCCTAGGAGACAGTGATTGATTTATTCATTCAACTGATTTTTTATGTGTCAGTTTTGTTGATAGGGAAACAGTAATAAATAGAAAAGACAATTCCTGTTTTGGACAGTCAAACTAGTAAAATATATAAATACATAGTATATAGTATGCTTTAGAGAATTATAAAGCAGAGGGGAGGAATAAGATATACTGGGTGGGAGGTTGGATGATGATATCTTAAATTGGAGGAGTGGGGAGAGAGTCAGGACAGTCCTTACTGATGTGGTGAAAATTTGACAAAGTAAGAAAGCGTAGTACATAAGATTGATTGCCAAAAAGAAAAAGAAAATAAAGAAAATTTGACAAAGATCTGAAGAAAGTGATGAGTAAACTTAGTAGTTATCTAGGAGAACAGCTGTTGCAGGCAGTGGGAACAACAAATGCAAAGGCTCTAAGGCAGAAGTATTCTTGAAACCTTTTGGGGACAGCAAGGGGACCACTGTGACAAGACTCGAGAGAGGGCGGGGAGGGAAGAGTGGTAGGATGTGGAGGTTGGGAAGCTGGAGCTGCAGGGGAGAACACTGGAGGACTTTGCAGAGACCTTGGATTTAGCTGTGTGTGAGATGGAAAGCAACTGGAGGGTTTTAAACAGAGAAGTAGTATGATTTGATTCACCCTTTAAAAAGATCACTAGCTCCTGTGTTGAGAACAGACTGTACGAGGACAAAGGTGGCAAAAGGAGACCAGTTACTGTGCTGTTGCAATAAATGGCCAGATGGTTAGGACTGCCGCAATTCTGTGGGAAGATAGGTGTTCAGCTTGGGACAAGGCTGAGATACCTGCTAGGTACTCAAGAGATAATTAAGTGGTAATTGGCTATCAGACTCCAAAGTTGGGGGGAGAGATCTTGGCTCGAGAGATATATTTGAATGGTATCAAAGACCACATTCTGGATGAAGTCACCTAAGGAGTGAGTATAGATAAGAAGAGGCCTAGGAGGCTGAGGCAGGAGAATTGCTTGGGCTGAGGCCTCACCTTCCTACATTAGAGGCAAGAGAGATGAAGAATGCCTAATAGAGGAAATAGAAAACTTGTAGTGAGGATGGAAGGAGAAAAACCAAGAGTGTGATGGAAAAACTCCAAGGTAGAGTAAGTGGTCCACTGTGTCCAGTGCTGCAGATGGGTCGGGTAAGTGGAAGACCGAGAACTGGCATTGGTGTTAGCATCATGGGACCCTTTTGAGTAGTTGCAGTGGAGTGATGAAGAGTAAAAGTGAAAGCTTAATTGGAGTGGGTTCAAGAATGCAGGGCTAGGAGGAAAGGAATTGGAGATAGCAATATAGAAATCTCTTAAGGAGTTTGCTGTAAAGTCCAGGAGAGAGGGCTGAAGATAAGTGGAGTGATGTTGGAGGAAGATGTTGGGTTGAAAGCTGTTTTTTTTTCCCATCCCAAGATGGGAGACCTGTTTGTATGCTGATGGAATTCGTAGCATGAAACTTAGTAGAGAGGGAAAAAATTGAATCAGGAGAGAGAGAACAAATTGCCTTAATTGTGACCTTGAGGCCGGAGGAGAGGGAATGTGATCCATAGGTAAGGGGTTGGCCTTAGACAGGAACATAGTTCTTCCATAGTTACAGGAGGAGAGGCAGAGTATAGGCTTAGAAGCAAGTGGTTAGGTGGGTGTAGTGGTAGAAGCATGTGGAAAGTTTCTTCTAATTTGCTTCTGTTTTCTTAGTAAAATGGAAAGCAAGAGCATCAGCTGTGATTGAGGCGAGGGAAGGAGGAGAGTTGAGGAGAGAGAAGAGGCTTGAAATGGTCATCTGGAGCGTGGGAGAGTGGGTGGACGAGGGAAGTGTGCTCAGATAGGCAACCACGTGAAGGGCCCACTTGAGACTATGGGCCATACATTTCACATGAGATTAATTAGTGTCATGTGTGTTCAGCTGTAATTTTCAGGTACAAAATAAGAGTAGAGCTGTATTTAACCAGTGTTAGCATTTTTTAGGCATGTGCGACTATAAGGGAGAGTGGGGCAGGAAGTGAAGGGTGTATGTGAGGGAGTGATTGCAATAATGGAGCCTAAGCTGGCTGAGGAGGGAATTTAGGAACCCTGGAAAAAGTAGAAGAGGTTGTGTAATCTCCTTATAAAATAGCATAGCTGAAATTTCAGAGCGAGGGAGACCATGACAGCTCTCTGGGGCCTTATTGGACCTAGGAATTTTGGCTCCCATATCCTTAGATCATTAGACTTTGAGCCACACCCTCCACAAACAGCTTCTTAGCTTTTATTTATTTACTTGTTTGTGTTTTGAGACAGAGTCTTGCTCTGTCACCTAGGCTGGAAGGCAGTGGTGCAATCACTGCTCACTGCAACCTCTGCCTCCCAGGTTCAAGCAATTCTCGTGTCTTAGCCTCCTGAGTAGCTGGAATTACAAGCACGTACCACCATACCCTGCTAATTTTTGTATTTTTAGTAGATAATGAGGTTTTACCATATTAGCCGGGCTAGTCTCAAACTCCGGACCTCAAGTGAGCCACCATGCCCAGCCCTTAGCTTTTATTCTAAAGTCAGTTTCTACAGGTATAGAACGAACAAGAAATTATTTCGTGGAGTCCAGGCATGGTGGCTCATGCCTGTAATCCCAGCACTTTGGGAGGCTGAGGCAGGTGGATCGCTTAAGTCCAGAAATTTGAGACCAGCCTGGGCAACGTGGGAAAACCCTCTCTCTACAAAAATATAATTAAAAAAAAAATTAGCCTGGCATAGTAGTGCATGCCTGTAGTCCTAGCTACTCAAGAGGCTGAGGTGGGAAGATCACTTGAACCTGGGAGGTGGAGGTTGCAGTAAGCCATGATGGTGCCACTGCACTTCAGCCTGGGCAACAGAGCAAGACTGTGTCTCAAAAAAAAAAAAAAAAAAAAAAAAAAGGTTATATCATCAAGTAGCAGGTATTAAAAGCCCGTCAGCCTGTGTGCAGCTGCTTGGTTAGGTACATACAGATTTGTACTCTGGCAGCTGGCCATCTAACATAGGGGAGCCAAACAGTGGCCTGCTGCATTCCTGATCCCATATCTCTGTAGCTTTAGCCATAAGGAGGTAGTTCTAAGGTGGCCCTTGATTCTATAAAGTTCAGGTTTGACAGTTTTTTTTTAACTTAGGGATATTACAAAAAACCCTTTGTCTGAGCAAAGCTCATATCTTTCTGACCTCATCCAGGAATAGAAGAAGAGAAAAAATGCAATTTCCATGGGTTGAGCTGAGTACTTTTAAATGTCTGCAGGCTTTCTTGCTTCCCATTTCTCCGTTCTTCCTCCGTGGTAGCTAAGACTGCAGGGGCGTGCCACCATGTCTAGCTCATTAAAAAAAAAAAATTTTTTTTTTTTTTTCTGGACAAAGTCTCACTCTGTCACCCAGGCTGGAGTACAGTGGCGCAATCTCAGCTCACTGCAACCTCCACCTCCCGGGTTTAGGCAGTTCTCTGCCTCACCCTCCCGAGTAGCTGGGATTACAGGCATGTGCCACCCTGCCTGGCTAATTTTTGGTATTTTTAGTAGAGACAGGGTTTCTCCATCTTGGCCAGGCTAGTCTTGAACTCCTGACCTGTGATCTGCCTACCTCAGCTTCCCAAAGTGCTGGAATTGCAGGCATGAGCCACCATGCGCAGCCCCCCAATTATTTTTTTAAAAAATGAGGTCTCACTGTGTTGCCCAGGCTGGACTCAAACTCTTGGGCTCAAGCCATCCTCCTACCTTGGCCTCCCAAAGCCCTGGGATTACAGGTGTGAGCAGTTGTACCCAGCTAGAGCAGCAATTCTTAAGAGTGATAAACCAGGGCCGGGCGCGGTGGCTCAAGCCTGTAATCCCAGCACTTTGGGAGGCCGAGGCGGGTGGATCACGAGGTCAAGAGATCGAGACCATCCTGGTCAACATGGTGAAACCCCGTCTCTACTAAAACTACAAAAAATTAGCTGGGCATGGTGGCGCGTGCCTGTAGTCCCAGCTACTCAGGAGGCTGAGGCAGGAGAATTGCTTGAACCCAGGAGGCGGAGGTTGCGGTGAGCCGAGATCGCGCCATTGCACTCCAGCCTGGGTAACAAGAGCGAAACTCCGTCTCAAAAAAAAAAAAAAAAACAAAAAAAAAACCAAACAAAAAAAAAGAGTGATAAACCAGAAAAAAAATGAGATATTTTCGTCACTGATCTCTTGAGCATTGCCTCGATTTGTTGTGTGACATTGGACAGATCATTGATTCTTTTTCTCATCTGTAAAATACACATTTGAAAAGTACAGTGGGGGTAAAGCACCGTGGCTCACACCTGTAATCCCAGTGCTTTGGGAGGCCGAGGCAGGAGGATCACTTGAGACTGGGAGTTCAAGACCAGCATGAGCAATATGGCGAAACCTTATTTTTACAAAAAATAAAAAAACTAGGCTGGGCACGGTGGCTCACTCCTGTAATCCTAGCACTTTGGGAGGCTGAGGTGGGCGGATCACCTGAGGTCAGGAGTTCAAGACCAACCTGGCCAACATGATGAAACCCCATCTCTACTAAAACACAAACATTAGCCAGGCATTGATGGTGGGTGCCTGTAATCCCAGCTACTGGGGAGGCTGAGACAGGAGAATTCCTTGAACCTGGGAGATAGTGGTTGCAGGGAGCCAAGATCACACAACTGCACTCCAGCCTGGGTGGCTGAGTGAGACTCTATCAGTGAATCAATCAGTCAATCAAGCCAGGCATGACAGCGTGTGCCTGTGGTCCTAGCTACTTGGGAGGCTGGGATGGGAGGATCACTTGAGCCCAGGAGGCAGAGGCTGCAGAGAGCTGAGATCATGCACTCCAGCCTAGGCAGCAGAGCAAGACCCTTCCTCAAAAAAACAAACAAACAGGCCGGGCGCGGTGGCTCAAGCCTGTAATCCCAGCACTTTGGGAGGCCGAGGCGGGTGGATCACGAGGTCAAGAGATCGAGACCATCCTGGTCAACATGGTGAAACCCCGTCTCTACTAAAAATACAAAAAATTAGCTGGGCATGGTGGTGCGTGCCTGTAATCCCAGCTACTCAGGAGGCTGAGGCAGGAGAATTGCCTGAACCCAGGAGGCGGAGGTTGCGGTGAGCCGAGATCGCGCCATTGCACTCCAGCCTGGGTAAGAAGAGCGAAACTCCGTCTCAAAAAAACAAACAAACAAACAAACAAACAAAAAAACCGCCCAAAACTAGCTTTATTGATTAATATAGTTTGTTTCAATAATTTTTTTCTTTGCAGAGTAAAACTTTTTTTTTGAGACGGAGTTTCACTCATGTTACCCAGGCTGGAGTGCAATGGCGCGATCTCGGCTCACCGCAACCTCCGCCTCCTGGGTTCAGGCAATTCTCCTGCCTCAGCCTTCTGAGTAGCTGGGGTTACAGGCACACACCACCATGCCCAACTAATTTTTTGTATTTTTAGTAGAGACGGGGTTTCACCATGTTGACCAGGATGGTCTGGATCTCTTGACCTCGTGATCCACCCGCCTCGGCTTCCCAAAGTGCTGGGATTGCAGGCGTGAGCCACCGTGCCCGGCCCAAATTTTCATCTTTTAAAAGTGAATTTAATTTTTGGAAATGACCAAAAAGTAGATTCAGACATAGGTATGAATATTTTCATTGGTGATGGTGGCGGGGCGACCTCAGAAATGAAATGTGACCATCATATAATAGTGTTTATAGCTCTGTCTGATAAACTTGATTTGGAGGCAGTTCCAAAAGAGGTGTTTGCAATGTTTGAGCAATGAGACTGTTACTGGACATATGTAACTTCCCACGATGAATCTGCTGTACATACTTTGAAAATAGCTCGTTGATATTAGAATAAGTGACATAGCCTATATATGCTGTGGGAGAGCAGAGGTGGAGGGACTCAGAAGAAAGTGGATTGCTTTGGGAAAGTCTTGAGACGATGGGACTTGGATTGAACCTTGAGGATAGGTAGGATTTGGTAGAGGGGAATCACAAGAGCAAAGCATATAATTTGGTTTATTCAGCAAACATTGATTGAGCACCTGCTGTGTGCTGTAAATTTGGCTGAACTTGGGAACCCAGAAGGAGGAACTGCTCTGACGTCGAGTATACAGTATACTGGGGAAAAAGCACATAGAATAAATAATTATCACAGTCTATTAAAGGGGTACATACACACGCTGCAATGGAAGTGCAATAGAGGGTACCTAACCCAGCCTAGCAATAAGGAGGAAAGAGGAGGAGGCAAGCTCAGGCTGATGGGCATGGTAGAGTATTATGTAAGCAAGGCTTTGAGACTTTATTTATTTGCTTATTTATTTATTGGAGATGCAGTCTCGCTCTGTTGCCCAGGCTGGAGTGCAGTGGCACAATCTGGGCTCACTGCAACTTCCACTTCCCGGGTTCAAGTCATTCTTGTGCCTCAGCCTCCTGAGTAGCTGGGACTACAGGTATGCGCCATCACGCCAGGCTAATTTTTTGTATTTTTAGTAGAGACGGGGTTTCACCATGTTGGCCAGGCTGGTCTCAAACTCCTCAGCTCAGGCAGCCCTCCCTCCTTGGCGTTCCAAAGTGCTAGGATTATAGACATGAGCCATCATGGCCAGCCAGTGTTTGAGACTTTATGATTTAGGCAGTGCAAAACCTTTGAAAAGGCTGGGCGTAGTGGCTCACGCATGTAATCCAAGCACTTTGGAGGCTAAAGCGGGCGGATCACCTGAGGTCGGGAGCCCAGCCTGACCAACATGGTGAAACCCCGTCTTTAAAAAAAAAAAAAAAAAAAAAAAAAAACCTTTGAAAAAACTTGATTAAGTTTTTAGGGAGATTAGTGATTCGGTATTATGCAAAATGAATTTGGAGGGGTAAGAGATGAAGCAAAGAGAACATTCAGAAGGTTTTTGCAGTAGAACAGGCTAAATTTAAGAAAGACCTGAATTAGAATTGTGGAGGAAGGCATGGAAAAGCAGGAAAAAAAATCAAGAACAAATAGTGTTGTTGACTGACTGGTAAGAAATGTAAAAAGGCCATACATTTACTCTGAATGTTGGTATCTGGAAGAATAGTGATGTATTCAAGTAATAAGGATGAGGGGGAACCAGGCACTGTGAGTCTCGGTGGGGCATGTTACTCTTTTAGCTCATGTGTTTCAAGTCGTTCTACAGACCCTTGCCATCTCCACATCCAAAACTAACTACTTTGGATTTTAATTGCAGCTCCACCACCCCCACCACCTGTGATCCGAAATGGTGCCAGGGATGCTCCCCCTCCCCCACCACCATACCGAATGCATGGGTCAGAACCCCCGAGCCGAGGAAAGCCCCCACCTCCACCCTCAAGGACGCCAGCTGGGCCACCCCCTCCTCCTCCGCCACCCCTGAGGAATGGCCACAGAGATTCTATCACCACTGTCCGGTCTTTCTTGGGTGAGTAGCTAGCTAGCTGTAGTCTCATGGTTCCTGCAGTGACTTCACTCACTCCAGTGCCATGGCTGCTAGATGGCCACCATAGAGCAGGAATGGCCACATGGGTTCCTTTGTTCACAACAGTGCTCCTCCTGACTTTATCTGCAGACGTATGGGCTGTATTCATTGACTTCTTATCTTTATGTGAATTCTGAGCATGGATGCTTTGGAACAGATTGAAGTAAAATCAGCAAGTGTTGTGCTAACTCTAAAACCACTCCAAAGATCAGTTTTTGTGACTAGCTTTTAGGTCAGAGATTCTGTATCTTGAAGATTATTCAGACAGGACTTATGTATCCTTCTAGGAAGGAGAGTTCCTTTCTGGCTCTTCAAAAACAAAACACTTGATTGTTCTTGGGATTCTTTTTTTTTTTTTTAAATGATTTTTTGTAGAGACTAGATCTCACCCTGTTGCCCAGGCTGCTGTCAAACTCCTGGGCTCAAGCAGTCCTTCAACCTTGGCCAAAGTGCTGGGATTACCCATGTGAACTATCACACCCAGCGTCTCCTTGGAATTCTTGAAAAAAATATTAAAAAGTCCCATGGTACATTGCCTGGAAAGAAGAAAGAAGAACAAAAAATATTAAAGAAAAAAGGATCGGGTGCAGTTGGGCCGGGCGCGGTGGCTCAAGCCTGTAATCCCAGCACTTTGGGAGGCCGAGGCGGGTGGATCACGAGGTCAAGAGATCGAGACCATCCTGGTCAACATGGTGAAACCCTGTCTCTACTAAAACTACGAAAAATTAGCTGGGCATGGTGGCATGTGCCTGTAATCCCAGCTACTCAGGAGGCTGAGGCAGGAGAATTGCCTATACCCAGGAGGCGGAGGTTGCGGTGAGCCGAGATCGTGCCATTGCACTCCAGCCTGGGTAACAAGAGCGAAACTCCGTCTCAAAAAAAAAGAAAAATGGATCGGGTGCAGTGGCTCATGCCTGTAATCCCAGCACTTTGGGAGGCCAAGGTCGGAGGATTGCTTTGAGCCCAGGAACTCAAGACCAGCCTGGGCAACATGGTGAAACTTCATCTCTCTAAAAAATACAAAAATTAGCTGGATATGGTGGCACATGCCTGTGGTCCCAGCCACTGCACCCCAGCCTGGGCAACAGAGCAAAACTCTGTTTCAAAAAAAAAAAACAAAAAAAAAACTCGCTGGGTGCGGTGGCTTATACTTGTAATCCCGGCACTTTTGGAGGCCAAGGTGGGCAGATCACTTGAGGTCAGGAGTTCAAGACCAGCCTGCCCAACATAGTAAAACCCCATCTTTGCTAAAAGTATAAAAAAATTGTCTGGGCATAGTGGCACACATCTGTAATCCCAGCTACTTGGGAGGCTGAGGCAGGAGAATCGCTTGAACCTGGAGGTGGAGGTTGTAGTGAGACAAGATCGTACCACTGCACTCCAGCCTGGGCGACAGAGCAAGATTCCATCTCAAAAAAAAAAAATCAAAAGCAAAACCCAAAACGTTACACAACATTAATCAAAAGCCACTAACTATTTTGAGGGCGTCATGTTACTTCTCTGGGCCTCACTTCCCTTATTTGTAAAATGAGGTTGACTAGATCAGAAGTGTATCAGATTAACTTTCCAAGATTATAAATGTTGGGGGCCTTACCTAAGAGATTCTGATTCCTTAGTTCTGGGATGTAACCGTAAGTAAAGGTTGTCCAGAGGCTACTGTTAGACCCCTCTGTTGAGGACCTCTGGAAGAAATCTCTGAAAGGTCCCTTGCAGCCTTGACACTCTAGATTTTTTTTTTTTAATTTTAAAGACAGGGTTTCACCATGTTGGCCAGGCTGTTCTTGAACTCCTGACCTCAGGTGATCCACCTGCCTTGGCCTCCCAAAGTGCTGAGATTACAGGCGTGAGCCACCACACCTGGCCTAGATTTTTTTTTGAGACAGCATCTTGCGTTGTCGTCCAGAGTATAGTGTAGTAGTGCACAGCTCACTTCAGCCTCGACCTCCCAAGCTCAACAGATCCTCCCACCTCTCCCTTCCAAGTATCTGGGACCACAGGTGTGTGCCACCATGCCTGGCTATTTTTTTTTTTTTTTTTTGAGAGATGAGGTTTCACTATGTTGCCCAGGCTGGTCTCGAACTCCTGGGCTCAAGCTACTCGCCCACCTCAACCTCCCAAAGTGCTGGGCTTATAGGCGTGAGCCACCATGCCCAGCCTCTAGATTCTTTAATGGTTGCTGTCCTTACCTACCCCATCCTTCATGTTCCAGTCTATTCCTTTTAGGTAGACCAGGGTTTTCGATTTAAAGATATATCCTTATTGTAGAAACCTTTGGGATGTGATCAAGACACATTTACAGAAAATTCGAGCCTTCTTATGGAGAGGCCATAGAAAGTAGGAGTAAAAGCCATGAGATGGCTGTCCCAGGTGTAAAAGTGAAGGTAACATGGGCTGACAGGGAATTATCTGGTCAAATCTCTCACTAGCTGGAGATTAATATTCCCATTTTAAATTAATTTCTACCAATTTCTGGATTTAGTTCAGTTGTTTTCCCATGGTGACAGCCCCTGAGTTGTTATTAAAACAGAATCGTATTTCTTCCTGCTGCCATGCAGACAGCTGGGCTCCTCTTCTGTTCTGTCCCTGATTTGGTGGAAAGGTTTAAAGATTCAGCTCAGGCCAGGCATGGTGGCTCACACCTGTAATCCCAGCACTTTGGGAGGTCAGGTGGGCAGACTGCCTGAAGTCAGGACTTTTGAGACCAGCCTGGCCAAGATGGCGAAACCGTGTCTCTACTAAAAATACAAAAAACTAGCCAGGTGAGGTGGTGGGCACCACTGCACTCCAGCCTGGGTGACAGAGACTCCATCTCTTTAAAAGAGAATGAGCTCAAAGATGCACTACTTAGTACAGAGAAGTTTCGAATATGTGCTCTGTGCATGCAAGGCACACGGGGTGCTGCTGCTGCTGTTCCAGGGTTGTTGGTTTGGTGGTGTGGTAGGTCCTCACAGTACCTCAAAATGCCTGAGAGATTAGTAAGTGGAGAGGGTTGAAGTGGTCAGAGGCCTGTGGGGGCACAAGCAAGGATGATAGGAATTCATACTCTATTCTTTTCGCAGATGATTTTGAGTCAAAGTATTCCTTCCATCCGGTGGAAGACTTTCCTGCTCCAGAAGAATATAAACACTTTCAGAGGATATATCCCAGCAAAACAAACCGAGGTGAGAAGAGTAGTAAAAAGGTTTTTCCATAATTGCATAGAAGGTAGAATTTGTGTGTTTTCTTAAGTTAAAGTTTGCTTCTTGCCAGGTGCAGGGGCTCGTGCCTGTAATCCCAGCACTTGGGGAGGCCGACGCGGGTGGATCATGAGGTCAGGAGTTCAAGACCAGCCTGACCAACATGGTGAAATCCCATCTCTACTAAAAATACAAAAATTAGCCAGGCATGATGCATGCCTGTAATCCCAGCTACTCAGGAGGCTGAGGCAGGAGAACTACTTGAACCTGGGAGGCAGAGGGTGCAGTGAGCCGAGATCACACCACTGCACTCCAGCCTGGGTGACAGAGCAAGACTCTGTCTCAAAAAAAAAAAAAAAAATTGCTTCTTATCATCTTCATTGTCGGCTCACTCCAGCCTCTGCCTCCCAGGATCAAGTGTTTCTCCTGCCTAAGCCTCCCGAGTAGCTAGGATTACAGGTGTGTGCCACCATGCCCTGCTAATTTTTGTAATTTTAGTAGAGACTGGGTTTTGCCTTGTTGGCCAGGCTGGTCTGAAACTCCTGACCTCAGGTGATCCGCCCACCTCCCAAAGTGCTGGGATTACAGGCATGAGCCACCATGCCCTGGCCTCTCATCTTCATTTTCTTAAGCAAAACAATAAAACCTAACCCTGATTTTAAAGGTTAGCTTAAAGAACCTGTCTCTCGGCCAGGCGTGGTGGCTCACACCTGTAATCCAAGCACTTTGGAGGCCAAGGCGGGCAGATCACCTGAGGTTGGGAGTTCAAGACCAGCCTGACCAACATGGTGAAACCCTGTCTTTAAAAAAGAAAAAAAAAAGAACATGTCTCTCATTTTAGGAATGTGTGGGTTGTTCAGAGTCTGGTGGGTGACCTGTATGTGTGTGGTTTTTATTTATTTATTTTTTTCAGCTGCTCGTGGAGCCCCACCTCTGCCACCTATTCTCAGGTGAAGCCTGGCTTGGTTCTGTTCCTCAGGAAAAGGATGGACCTTCTCTTCTCAGATGGTCCCTTCCATTCCCCTGAAACCTGCATGAGAGCTCCTAACATGTTTTTCCAGTGCAACCAACCCCTAGACTCCAAGCGTCCTCCCAGCTCACCTCCATCTATGCATCTCGTCTCTGGATTTGGTGATCGGACTCTTTATATTGACAATAGCATCTCAAACCCTGCATCCATCCTTCCTCCAGCAAGCCCTGCTAGCCACGAGGAGCAAGTTTCTATGTCTCCTGCTTTTCTCTTGGGGAAAGGTGCCTTGTTGTGATGAATTAACTCGTTGGGGCAGGGTGGAGAATGGTACCCCTTCCTTCTCCTGTCCACTGTGGGGGACGCTGGGCAGGTATATTATATTTCATCATTTAGGAGGCTGGCATAACCAGGACTTATGGGTGGGAGGGGAGCATTTTTAGCAAAGCAAGAAAGGAGTTTGCCGAGAAGTGATCTGTTTTAAAGGTCAAATTTGGAGAAAGGGCAAGGAAATGGGTCTGCTTTATTTTTAGAAGTATTTTGTTTTTGTTTCCACCTGCCGTCCCCTGCCTCCCCGCCCCCCCCGCAGGGATGAGTTGGGTATAAACACTAAATACTAATCAGTTGAACTTAACATTTAATAAAAAGAGAGGGTGAAATAAACTGAGGACCATTTTAGAACTAGTCACTTCTCTGCAGCAAAGGGACCAGGAGCCATTTGAACCCTCTGGGACCCTGCCGCCCCACTGCCTCAGGATGCTTGGCTGAGGGATGTTTTTCCTCCCGCTTACCACCCATGCCCTCAAAAGAAAAGTCACATTTTGTGGAGGGCATCATTCATTCCTGATTCACAAACCCCAAAAACCTCTGGTAGGAGATAGGAAGATAGGGCGTGAGCCTGGGCTTTACCTCAGTCTTAAGTCTGCTTCAGTCTTTTGACTGGCCCTGAAGTGGTTGGTGACCCTTTCTGTCCTTCAGCCCCTGGAAGGTGCTCTAGGATAACAAATAAGGGCAGGTTGGATCCCCTTATGGAAGGAGGTGGCTTTGTGGGGATGCAAAGGACTTTAAGTCCTGCCGGTACTGTTCACAGCCCACCTGACTGAGCAGACTCTTCCTGTTCCTTTCTCTACCACCCTTGCCTTCCCAGGACTGCACAGCAGAGTAGAGAAGGGTGAGGAAGTAAGCAGAGGCTTTTGAGGATATTCAGTATTCCTCTATGCCAGGAAGCACAGACTTTGTTGAGGTTTGCCTCGGTTCAGTAGATCTTCCCTGGCAGCCAGCCATAGGTTGTTTCTTTGTCTTCCAGGTCCTAGTTAAAGAGCACAGAGAAAGTGGAGGTCCCCAGTCTAGGTGGGAATTAGACTACCTAGACTAATTGGATGATTGGACGAGGACTTCTTTTTATCCAACAATAGGATAGGACTCCTGGGCTCAAAACACCAGATGCTTTGGTTCGCTAGAACTGTTGCTACATGTAAGGCTGCTTAGAGCGTGGCATGAGAACAAGGAGACCATGGCTACTCTTTGAAATGGATGGGGAAAATTAACAACTTAATCACACACATCACAGGCTTAAACTGTCTTAGGGACCTTTCCAGTTGACAGGATCACAAGCTAGGGATCTGTGCATGGTGCCAGGTGGAATCTAAGTCTTCCCAGCACTAGGTGAGGGAGGGCTCAACGGGGGTAATGTGTATGGGGTCTGCTGTCCTTTACCATCCCCTGGACCACATTAACTCTGGGACAAACCATTTTTAGGTCTGTCACCAAACTTTTCCTAATCATTCTTTATGTATCATTCTTTCTAATCTGTTAGCAGTTATCTCCCAGAAGTATCCCTAGCATCCTGAAGTAAACAGAACTGCCAGGTGTGGTGGCTCACGCCTGTAATCTCAGCACTTTGGGAGGCCAAGGCGGGCAGATCACCTGAGGTCAGAAGTTCGAGACCAGCCTGTCCAACATGGCGAAACCCCATCTCTACTAAAAATACAAAAATCAGCTGGGTGTGGTGGTGTGCACCTGTAGTCCCAGCTACTGGGGAGGCTGAGGCATGAGAATTGCTTGAACCTAGGTGGCGGAGGTTGCAGTGAGTGGAGATGGCGCCACTGCATTCCAGCCTGGGTGACAGAGTGAAACTCCATCTCAAAAAACAAATTTAAAAACACTAATAGAACTGAGAGAGGGGATGCTAATAGAGGGAAAAGAAAGTGCAAGAGTTGATACTGTGTAGAGTTCCAGGGCAGATACTGACAAGTGACTGAACTTTGACTGTGAAGTCTTCCCATTTATTTTTGAAATGGGAGTCAATGCCTTTTGTACAATATTATCAGAGTGTGTCTTTTTTTTTTTCCTCCTTTTATTCAGACATAGAGCATCACAATATCACGAGTAAAGCCAAACCCCAGCTTTTCACTGGGGTTGATATCGTCCTCCCCATGACCTGCTGCCCCTCATATTCCCCAGTACTTGGACTGTCACATGGGTATTGATTGTATACTTGTCTTGGCCTCCTGCAAAAAGGCCTGGGTCTAGATCTAGTCAGATGGATTTTCTTTTTCAGAGCATGTTGATGACACAACACCTGTTTAAATGTCTTTGCCTTATACATTATTTGGTCCCACTGTTAATAATAGATTTATTACCATGTATATTTACTATTGAAGATGGGAATGTGATCTGCATAGTTATTGGTCTATTTTGTACGTTGTAAAAAGCTTCTAGGTTTAAGGTGGGCTGGCTACAAGAGCATAAAACTCCTCACCTGTTAAACTGCTCTTTTTATCTGCTTGTGGGAATGTTGTCTCTTCTGTGGAAGATTGGGTGGTCTCATGTTGAGGCTGTTGCCCAGTCCAATTAACTCCCTTGTCCCCTTCCAGAAGGAAGAGACATTGCCCAACTAAGCATTAGGAAGCTGTGTTAAAAGCCCTTGTATGGGTTTAGTTTAGTGATGTTTTCCCTAATGGGTAAAACTTTATAGTTGTTTCTTAACTGCCCTGACTGGGAAGCAGGGCGGTGGCCTCCAGGTTTTTAAATGAGCTAGATGCCTCTCTTCCCCTTCTCTGGTCACCGAACCTGGACCAAAGCACTTTGATATTCCAGGTGTGATTTTCTCTGTCGTGGGGATTTGCTCCAGCTGCAGAGCCCCATCATTTTCACAGCCTAGGCCAGCAGAGTGAGAACCTAGGGCTACCCTATTTGATGGATATGCGGCCGCTGTCTCCAGGAGCTCATCCCAGCCCTCCTAACTGGCAGCGGCAAGGAGACTCGTCACCAGCCATTGCACTGGGGAACTCCCTCACCGCATGGCTTCCCAACTTGAAACCCAGATTTACCTCCAGGGAGAGGTTACAAAATAATTGTAAATAGACTTGCTACAGAGCAACTCAGGGTTGGGGTGTGTTTTAATTCTCCTGATCACTTGAAATAATCTGTAGGCCGAGTGCTTATGGGAGTGGGGGAGAAGTGCGACTCCAGGGTCCTTCCCTTCTGTGAAGCTCTGGGGGGGTGGAGTGTGGGCATCTGAGGCCCTACGATGGCACTACACTGAGTTGTCTGTCCTTCCGGAAACCCAACCTGCAATCAACTGCAAATCAAATTCTTCACATTCCAGTTACAGTCTTTCTTTCCCCATTGAATCTCAGTCCCTGGCCCTGTGGTCGAGGCGGCTTTCTGTTAAGCTACCTGAATTTAGGGAATGGGAGGGGAGAAAGGAGGGCCATTACAACTCTGCCTTCAAGACTCATCTCTTAAAATGAAACAAAACTACAACCACCATCAAAACCACACGCACGAAAAAAAAAAAAAGGATAACTTTAACCGAAGGAAGGGTTTGGTTCCATTCAACTCCACATTCATTGTGCCTTTACTTGTGTTAGATTTCTGTGCTTTCTTTGTCTCCCTCTTTGAAGCAATTAAACTCGTCCTTGACAATTGCTGTTTCTTTCTACTCTTGTATCTGGCAACTTAGTGGGTTCCTTCTCTAATTGTCTTAAATATTATTCCACTGGTGGCAAGTGGGGACTAGCCGCCTTTTCTTGTGTCTAATCTTTGTCCTTTCTCATGGTGCCCTGCATGGAAGTCACAGTCAACACTGAATAAACGACTAGACTGACACGTGTGCGTGCGTGTGTGTGTGTGTGTGTTCATCTGTCTGCATGTGGATCTATTTCTTTTAAAAAATAATTTATTGTATGATTTTTTTGGAGTTATATTCTGATTACAGTGCTCCCTCTCCCAAATAGCATTGATTTCTTTTCCCCCTCTAAAATGTGTAAAATCTGGGCTCAGGTTGGATTCTTTAGTACATTTCTTTCTTCTGGATCCCGTGTAGTTTAATTAAACCTTGCTTAAAAACAAAAAGTGAAAATTGTGTACTCTTGTCTGGAATACTGCCTCAAGTGGTGGCACAGAGAGGGGAGAAAACCTTTGCTTCATAATTTGGGTAATTGCAGTGGTTTGATTCCAGGTCTCTTAAAAAAGTAGATCTGCTGACTTGGGAAGACTCATCTACAGCTTCCTGGGGGTCTTCTCTCCTCCTTTCCTGCTGTATTTTGAAAATTACAGTTCTAGTTGGCCATGCTTGATGGCTGACCCCTGTAATCCCAGCACTTTGGGAGGCCAAGGCAGGTGGATCACTTGAGGTCAGGAGTTTGAGACGAGCCTGGCCAACATGGTGAATCTCCATCTCTACTAAAAATACAAAAATTAGCCGGCGTTGTGCTACCCAGAAAGCTGAGGTGGTAGAATCGCTTGAACCCAGGAGGTGGAGGTTGCAGTGAACTGAGATCATGCCACTGCACTCCAAAAAAAAAAAAAAGAAAATTACAGTCCTAGTTACTTTTGCTGACCAGGATATTCTGATGGTCCTTATTTTATTAATTTATTTTTATTTTTATTAGAGACAGGATCTTGTTCTGTTGCTCAGGCGGGAGTGCAGTGGTGTGATCACAGCTCACTGCAGTCTCCAACTCCCAAGCTCAAGTGATCCTCCCACCTGTCTCCCACGTAGCTGGGACCACAGGTGTGTACCACTATGCCTGGCTAATTTTGAAAATTTTTTTGTAAAGATGGAGTCTCCCTATGTTGCTGAGACTGGTCTCAAACTCCTGGGTTCAAGTGATTGTCCCACCTCGGCTTCTCAAAGTGCTGGGATTACAGGCATGTGCTATTGCATGGGCCAGTCCTTATTTTGTATTTCCACTTAACTCCCATGATTTCAGGGAAACAAGGCAGCTTCCTGGCCTTGTGACCTTTTCCTTGAAGCTCTTAGAATTCTTTCTTTCTACCTGTGTTGCATGGCAGATTCTCAAACTGAGTAAAGGAAGGAAGGGTGAGGACAAAGCATACAGAATGTATGTATTAGTTTTTATGTGGGTGTTGACTGTTTTTCCTTATTGCTTTTTAAGCTGAATCTTGGCTGGTTTTCTTGAACTTTGACTTTAGGTATAAAAATTCGACCAGACATTCTCTCCTTACTCTGGTCAGCTGACATCATAACCACTAAGGCTTAATGAGCTTAACTTGCACTTTCATCACTAGCAAAGGTCATAATGGGTGTGTGTATGAATCACTCTCACATAATTTAGATATAAAAACTTATGAGGATGAGGGAGGGGGGAAATAAAGGACTCCTTTCATTTTTATCCGTACTTCCCAGATTGGCTGAATCCCTGATTATTTGACCCATCATTGTTATTAATATGATTAATAAATTACCTATTTATTGATTGAATTGTTCCTCCTGACTTGAAATAGCCTGCAAATGGAGCTTGCCTAAATGACCTTCAACTTCCTAACCCTATAATTCATTCTGTCTTATTGGGATGGTATTGCTAGAGTATGTGTGTGTCTACACACACACACACTCACACAAAAGGATGCCAGACAGGTTCTTCCAGTGTGATTTGATTCCTTCTCCATGATACTGTGTATGAGTTAGCAGTATCATACTAGTTTCCTCCCTCCATTACCAAGGCAGAGCTGCTTCCTATGAATGTGCCTCTTAAGTATTTCCCAACCCAATCTAACCATGAACTGAGCAACTCACTGGAAGGAAGCTGCCTGTCTCCACCTTCCTAGTACTCTGCAGAGGGAGGTAAAGGAACTGTGAAAAATGAACTAGAACTAGAAATATGTCAACCTCAGGATTCTGACTGCCTCAGAGGATAATTGGGGAAATGCTTTGCCTCTGACATCACTGGAGCGCAGTCTGGATCATTTTCACACATAATTGACTTCATTCTTTACTCCTAGGCTTAGGAGTGTGAGACTTAAAGGACTGTATGCTCTCTAGCCACAAGTGTTTATGCAAAGGGTGGATGTCCACTTGGCAAGAATGTCCTTTCCATTCCTTCATTTAGCAAGCACTTATTGGACACTTTGTACCAGGCACCTACAATATGAAAATGAAAAGTCTTTTTTTTTGCCAGGCAGAGTGGCTCATGCCTATAATCCCAGCACTTTGGGAGGCTGAGGCAGGTGGATCACCTGAGGTTAGGAGTTTGAGACCAGTCTGACCAATATGGTGAAACCCCATCTCTACTAAAAATATGAAAATTAGGTGTGGTGGCAGGCGCCTGTAATCCCAGCTACTCGGAAGGCTAAGGCAGGAGGGTTGCTTGAATCTGGGAGGTGGAGGTTGCAGTGGCCTGATAGTGTGCCACTGCACTGCAGCCTGGGCAACAGAGCAAGACTCTGTATAAAAAAATTTTTTTTTTCCTTTTGGAGATGGGGTCTTGATATGTTGTCCAAGGCTGGCCTCAAACTGGGTTCAAGGGATCCTTCCACCTCAGCCTCCTGAGTAACTGGAATTACAGATGCATGTCACTTCACATGGCTAAGACATGGTCTTTGATTCCAAGGAACTCAATAGTTAGTAGACTTCAGGACAGCTACCAGGAGAAACCTATACAGGGTATTAACAGGCTTTATAGAAGTTAGCAGGGAAGACGGATGGGGAGTGGCATTCCAGAGGAAACAGCAAAAACAAAGGCACAGAAGCAAGAAACAATATGATGTGTATGTATCATGTTACTGGAGGATCATTATTAGTGCAAAGGAAAAGGTTCAAGTAGATAACCTTTCAGTCCTGACATTCTGTGATTATTTGCCTGTTTCCACAGTGGTCATTTACTTCTGTGGGCTTTTCTTGGGCTACTGCTGTATTTCCTGGTGTTTTCATAGGCTCTAATATGCACGCTAAGTACTTATAGCTTCCTCTGCTGTCTCCTTGTAACTGAGGTAGGTTGTTTACTATAACCATTCCTTAAAGCTGGCTGGACATACTTTACCCTTTCAGGTTATTAAGGGCAATTCTTAGATGCTCATGTTATAAAAATATGAACAGTGATGGTTGCTTCCTAAGTTCTGCTGTCCTATTAAGAGATCAGAAATACCATCTAGTCCTTTTAAAAGCTTCCATTTTGGCCAGGTACAGTGGCTCATGCCTGTAATCTCAGCACTGTGGGAGGCTGGGGTGGGGGTGGGGGGCAGATCATGAGGTCAGGAGTTCGAGACTAGACTGGCCAACATGGTGAAACCCCGTCTCTACTAAAAATACAAAAATTAGCCAGGTGTGGTGGTGCATGCCTGTAGTCCCAGCTACTCAGGAGGTTTGAATCCAGGAGGTGGAGGTTGCAGTGAGCTGAGATTGTGCCACTGCACTCCAGCCTGGGCGACAGAGTGGAGACTACGTCTCAAGAACAAAACAAAACCAAAAAAAAATAGGCTTCCATTGTAACTCTCCATTCATGGAAACCCATTCTCTTCACTTTTGGAGTTTTCAGCTGCTAAAAAGCCTTCACAAAATATACTCCACCATCTCTTCCTGTTTAGAGCCCTTTATCTAATCATCCCCCTATGATAAAGGGCCAAGAGTTTGATTTTCTGTCAGAGTTCAGAGTTCAAATTCTAGCTCTTCCACTTACTAGTTGTGTGACCTTGGGCAAGTTTACTCAACTTTCCTCTACTGTGGTTCCTTCATTTGTTAAATGAAATAACACCAACTTCGACCGGGCACAGTGGCTCATGCCTGTAATCCCAGCACTTTGAGAGACCAAGGCGGGTGGATCACGAGGTCAGGAGTTCAAGACCAGCCTGGTCAAGATGGTGAAACGCCGTCTCTACTAGAAATGCAAAAAGAATTAGCCAGTCATGGTGGTGTGCACCTGTAATCCCAGCTACTTGGGGGGCTGAGGCAGAAAATCGCTTAAACCCGGGAGGCGGAGGTTGTAGTGAGCTGAGCAGAGCAGAGATCAAGCCCTTGCACTCCAGCTTGGGTGACAGAGCGAGAGCCTCTCTCTCTCTTTCTCTCTCTTCCCCCCCTCCCTCCCCCCCTCTCTTTTCTCTCTCTCTCTCCTCTCTCTCTCTCTCTCTCACACACACACACAAAATAACACCAACTCAACTTCATGGGGGTGCCTGTGAAAATTAAGAAGGCAATGTAGGTAAAATACTGAGCACATTCTCTGGCATACACTTAAGGCCCTCAATACTGGCTCTCTTCATGAACTAGGTACCAATTAACTGATGATCGTAATATTGTTGCTTTCCTCTTTCTAGGCTTTATGGCTCTGTTTTATTTGTTACTGAGAGGTAAAAGAGAAATGTTTACCATGACCTACAATTGGGTTCTGGCCTTTAAAGGAACCTGAGGGTTAGATGAGTTACTGGCTTTGGAAGCTGGCCTCCAAATTACTGCTCTAATTTATATTTTTCATTAAAAACTCAGCCTGCCTCTTCTATATAGCCGTTTTCCCTGGCTCTGAAACCCTAGTGTTTCGCCATAAAAGATTTTAACATTAAGGGGTCATAATTCTCTCCCCACGAGGTGTGGATTAATGGTAAGAAGGTGTATAGAACATAATCTAACTTTGAACGAAATAAAAGCAAAGAGTTGGCTCTGTTTCTCACCTTTGAAGTACAAATCAAGAGACACTATGATGAAGCATAGTTTTTCTTTATATAGCTGTGTAGAACTTTACCAAAAAAACCACTAGTTCAGGTATCAGGAGATCTAGATCCTAGGCTCTTCACTGTCACCAAGATGCTGTGACCTCTAACCTTGTATGCAGGTTTGCTTTGTGCCTTCCGGGGTTTAGGTAACTAAAGTGCCTAGCATCATACCTGGTGCACAGAACCGCTCCCCAAACGGTAGCTATCATCCATCAGGACGATGCAAATGGGTACGTTCGGCAGTGAGAAGGGGAGCCACATCTTGACACTTTCAGTGAAAGGAAGAACGCGGAAGTAGAGTCACGCGACAGTAAAGACTACGCCTCCCGCCGTGCTTTGCGGCGGGGCCGTCCTGTCTTACCCAGAGTCGCCCTGCAGCAATCACGCGTCTTTCCACTGAGGCCCCGGATGTAGATTCTCTTTCCCTCCCTACGCGGCTCAGTGGGCGTGGCCTCACTGTGACTCAAAGACTTGGGGCTCTCTCATTGGCTGTAACTCTTCCGCAGGATTGGAAGCAAAAAAGAGGCGGTACCCAAGGCGAACAGCGCTGTGAACACAGCCAATCAGAATCGAGACCGGGCTTTGGCGGGAGGCTGGAACGCTGTGGTAATTCAGATTTGGCGCGAGCGCGGCTGGTTTTGCTGCTGCTGGTGTTCAGTTTGTTTGGAGCTTGTGGTGGTGAGTCCCAGAGGCTGCGTGTGAGACCTGAGAAGGAGCCTGCACTGAGGAGGTGGAAAGGAGAGGATTGCTCGAGGAGGCCTGCGATCTGTGAGGCAGCGGAGTTGGGTGAAGGCTGCGGGTTCCGGCGAGGCCCGAGGTGAAGTGAGGGGAAAAGAGCTGAGCTCGCTGGAGGTCTGAGGTCGGGATCAGGAAAAGGGCAGGCGCCCTCGGGGTAGTTCCAGCAGTTGTGCGTGGTGTGAAGGAGCTGAAAGTTGTGGGAAGGAAATGTTCTGGGGTGCGTTGAGAGCTGCTTAGAATGAGGACTGGGTGCAGGGGTGGAGAGACTGAGAGAAGACTGACCTGCAGTGTGAGGGCTTGGGAGAGATGAGATTAAATGTGGCTGCTGCTGGGCTGAACTGGTGATAAAACGCCCGTCATGCCTGGAGGAAGGGAATTAGAAGTTCTATACAAATCAGTTAAAGTAACTTTTTTTTTTTTTTTTTTTTTTGAGACGGAGTCTCTCTTGTCGCCCAGGCTGTAGTGCAATGGCGCGATATCGGCTCACTGCAAATTCCACCTCCCGGGTTCAAGTGATTCTCTTGCCTCAGCCTCCCGAGTAGCTGTGATTACAGGCACCCGCCACCAGACCCAGCTACTTT
The DNA here is from genome assembly GCF_009761245.1 of Sapajus apella. NCBI lineage: Eukaryota > Metazoa > Chordata > Mammalia > Primates > Cebidae > Sapajus > Sapajus apella. The sequence goes on along the minus strand of NW_022436952.1, from coordinate 3,773,751 downwards.
TTGTATTATTTTAGTAGAGACGGGGTTTCATCATGTTGGCCAGGCTGGTCTCGAACTCCTGACCTCGTGATCCGCCCGCCTCGGCCTCCCAAATTACTGAGATCACAGGCGTGAGCCACCGGGCCCGGCGCATTTCAGGTATCTTCTTATTGCATTTATCAATTGGTTAAAAACTTGGGCTCTGGTGCCAGAATGCCTGGGGTTACATTCCTGTTTTTCTGTGACTTTGGGCCACTGTTTATCTCAGTTTTCGCATCTGTAAAATAAAGGCTAATACTAGTACCTACCTCTAAGGCAGTTGTAAAACAAAACGAGTTGGCACATAAAGTGCTTATAACGGCGCCTTCCACCTAGTAGGTAGACAACAAATGTCAGCTGTTCTTGCATAGATTTGGATGTGAAGCAGAACTGAATGCCAAAATATTGTGGTAACATAATTTACTTAGGAAATAAGTGTTAATCACCAGTATAAATAAATTCCATGTTAGTTATTTTCCCTTCACTTTTACAAATTGACTTGTCCTGTTATTTTTTGTATAGCTGTGCTGCCATCATGCCTCAAACCCGATCCCAGGCACAGGCTACAATCAGTTTTCCAAAAAAGAAGCTGTCTCGGGCATTGAACAAAACTAAAAACTCTAGTGATGCCAAACTAGAACTGACAAATGTCCAAACTGTACCCCGTTCTCGTGTAAAAGTCCTGCCTCTCAGCCCCAGGAAACGTCTGGGTAAGCCATCCGTTATATCACTTTTTGACCTTTCTTTTCTCAATAAGATGTGTGTCCTTTGAAGGAGCTTTCTAAGTTCAGTTAAGACTTTTTTTTTCCCTCAAGAGAGAGTCTTGTGTTGTCTCCCAGACTGGAGTGCAATGGCGTGATCTCAGCTCACTGCAACCTCCGCCTCCTAAGTTAAAGCAATTCTTCTGCCTCAGCCTCCCAAGTAGCAGGGGTTATAGGCACCCACCACCATGCCCAGCTAATTTTTATTTTATTTTTTTGTATTTTTAGTAGAGACAGGCTTTTGCCATGTTAGCCAGCCTGGTCTCTGAACTCCTAACCTCAGGTGATCCATCTGCCTTGAGCCATCATACCCAGCCTTTTTTTTTTTTTGACAAAGTCTCGCTCTTTTGCCGAGGCTGGCATGCAGTGGCACCATCTCAGCTCACTACAACCTCCAGTTCCCGGGTTCAAGCCATCCTCTCGCCTCAGCCTCCTGAGTAGATGGACTACAGGTGCACACCACCACACCTGGCTATTTTTTGTATTTTTGGTAGAGATGGGGTTTCACCACGTTGGCCAGGCTGGTCTTGAACTCCTGACCTCAAGCGATCTGCCCGCCTTGGCCTCCCAAAGTGCTGGGATTACAGGCGTGAGTCACCGCACCTGGCCTAAGACTACTCTTCATTTTAGTTATTTTCAGAATGGTTGCTAACTGCTTACTAAACTCCAGAGTTAAGCTGCTTACTGAGGTCACTCTCTGAACTAGTTAATAGGTTTAATCTTTAATTCCTTAATACTGAAGTTAGTTCTGTCAGTGTTTTAAGTTACCTTGTAGTTACAAGGTATTATGAAACGTACCTCGATATTTGTGAAATTAAAAGAAACAAAAAGGTGACACGCTGGATATTTTCCATCCTTTTCTTGTTTTAGAACAGTGGTTGGTAATTCTTTCTTGTTTTGGAATGTTTGTTTTTAAATGAGGGGTGATTTTCTGGAGACATTTTTGGTTGTTAGAGCTGGGGGATGCCACTGGCTTAGTGGTAGAGGCCAGAGATGCTGCTGAATATCCTGCATTGCCCAGGACAGCTTCTTGACAATGAAGAATTACTTGGTCCAATATATCAGTGGTGCCAAGGTTGACAAAACCTGTTTCAAACCAGTTTTATGGTTTCATCCCACTAAAACCCATTTGGTTTCTACTAAATGCAGTAGTCCCCACTTATCCATAGGGGAGACATTCCAAGACCCAGTGGATGCCTGCAATTGAGGATAGTACTGAACCCTACATGTCCTATATTTTTAATCTGATAACCAAGTCAGCTACTAAGTGACTAGTGGGTGGGTAGCATATACAGTGTGGATATGCTGGCTGAAGGGATGTTTCATGTCCTGGGTAGGATGGTGAGAGATTTCATCATGGTACTCAACAGCATGCAATTTAAAACTTTTCAATTATTTATTTCTGGAATTTTCCACTTAATATTTTCAGACTGGGGTAACTGCAATGGTGGATAAGGAGACTGCTGTAGTAAGAGTGGTGATGCCATCTAGTGGCCAATATTTGCTCCTAGGTGAGAAGGCATTTTATTTTGGTGGTTCCGACTAAGGTAGAAATTTGCCTCTTCCTGGGAGGTCTTGCACATCCTTTTACTATCCAATGCTATGAGTGACTACATTTTGATTTTATTATGTTTCAGGTGATGACAACCTATGCAACACTCCCCATTTACCTCCCTGTTCTCCACCAAAGCAAGGCAAGAAAGAGAATGGTCCCGCTCGCTTACATACACTTAAGGGACGAAGATTGGTATTTGACAATCAGCTGACAATTAAGTCTCCTAGCAAAAGAGAACAAGCCAAAGTTCACCAAAATAAAACACTTTCTTCAGTTAGAAAAAGTAAAGAGATCACAACAAATCCTGAGCAGAGATGTCCACTGGAGAAAGAATCTGCATGTGTGAGATTATTCAAGCAAGAAGGTTTGTTCTTAACATGGCAACTGCTAGTGCAGCTATTGTAACCAAGGCTGATGATTCCAAATGAAACCACCCAGTGGGTCTTCTCAGTCACCTTCTGTTGTGTCTAATTGACCTTGTATATCTGGTACAGGCACTTGCTACCAGCAAGCAAAGCTGGTCCTGAACACAGCTGTCCCGGATCGGCTGCCTGCCAGGGAAAGGGAGATGGATGTCATCAAGAATTTCCTGAGGGAGCACATCTGTGAAAAAAAAGCTGGAAGCCTTTACCTTTCCGGTGCTCCTGGAACTGGAAAAACTGCCTGCTTAAGCCGAATTTTGCAAGACCTCAAGGTACATTAAGAGTCTGAATTGTGATGCTGTTGGTAAAATGACTCTGAGGTGTTTTGTTTTGTTTTTGAAACAGGGTCTCACTCTTTTGTCCAGGCTGTAGTGCAATGGCTTGATCACGGCTCACTGCAGCCTTTACCTCCTGGGCTCAGGTGATCCTCCCACCTCAGCCTCCGGGGTAGCTGGGACTACAGGCATGCATCACCACACCCAGCTAAAATCTGTAGAGACAGGGTTTCACCATGCTGCCCAGACTTGTCCTGAACTCCTGAGCTCAAGCAATCTACCTGCTTCAGCCTCCCAAAGTGCTGGGATTACAGGTGTGAGCCACTGTGCCCAGCTGGCACTTGATTTTTAAGAGTTAAGAAAGTGGGCTGGGCACTGTGGCTCTCACACCTGTAATCCCAGCACTTTGGGGGGTGGGGGGATTACGTGAGGTCAGGAGTTTGAGACAAGCCTGGCCAACATGGCGAAACCCCCTCTCTGCCAAAAATACAAAAATTAGCTGGGTATGTGGTGCATCCCTGTAACCCTAGCACTTGGGAAGCTGAGGCAGGAGAATTGCTTGAACCCGGAGGCAGAGGTTACAGCGAGCTGAGATTGTGCTGCTGCACTCCAGCCTGGGCGACAGAGCGAGACTCTATCTTAAAAAAAAAGACGAAGATTAGAAGATTGACGGTCTCTTCAAATAAGACATTTATAATTTCATTGTTTAAATCTTTCCAAATGAAAGTAGAGCTTCCTTACATGCTGTTAGCTCTTCAAAGACGTTTTAGGCTCTATCAGATCTTTTATTTTCTGAGGCCAAAATAACTCTGATGTTGGCATTTTTTATTTCTAGAAGGAACTGAAAGGCTTTAAAACTATCATGCTGAATTGCATGTCCTTGAGGAGTGCCCAGGCCGTATTCCCAGCTATTGCTCAGGAGATTTGTCAGGAAGAGGTATCCAGGCCAGCTGGGAAGGACATGATGAGGAAATTGGAAAAACATATGACTGCAGAGAAGGGCCCCATGATGTAAGTATTGTTCTGCTTCATGTTGCTCTGTGAAAATCTGCAAGGTCTGTTGCCCATAAAAAGAACATTTTGTATATTTGCTCTATGAAGGATAGTTACATAAACTTAAAGGGAAAGAAGAGAAGGAAGATACACCTAATTTTAAATTGGATTACTTGTAGATGATGTGGGGTATCCTTGTAGCAGTAACTAGAGATAGGATAGATTATGATCCTTAAACTGGACTCAGCTTTAGGAAGGTGACCTGAAGTCAGCCTGTATCAGACAGATTGGAGGGTTAAGAAGGTGAATATGGATACTAACTGTTTCTCTCTATATGTAGTGTGTTGGTATTGGACGAGATGGATCAACTGGACAGCAAAGGCCAGGATGTACTGTACACACTGTTTGAATGGCCATGGCTAAGCAATTCTCACTTGGTGCTGATTGGTTAGTGCTCAATCGTTAAAAATGTTACATAGTGGTTCTAAAGTATTCTTTTTTAAAATATATATATATATATTCAGCTTATTTATCAGTGATTTTATCTTAAACCAGCTTGGTGCCTCGTCAAAATAAGAAAGTTAAATGACTGTACATCTTACCTAGCAGATAATCTTATCTATTGGGATGGGGTAGGACACAAGTGGGAAGCAACAATTAGAATGTTAGATTCTATAACTGGAAATTTATTTAGCTTTCGGAGAATTTAGTTTCCCCTTTAGGATGATTTGACCAACAGTTAGTGTTGTTGATCTCCTCCTTAGGCATTGCTAATACCCTGGATCTCACAGATAGAATTCTGCCTAGGCTTCAAGCTAGAGAAAAATGTAAGCCACAGCTGTTGAACTTCCCACCTTATACCAAAAATCAAATAGTCACTATTTTGCAAGATCGACTTAATCAGGTAAGTGCCAAATGTTTTGCCAGATTATGTGTTCCTTGGATTCATCTGTGCTAGGAAAATTTAACAATAGTTCTAAAATATTTTTGCCTTGATTGCTTTATTAATGGAGCAAGGAGTTCCTATGGACCATAGTGATAACACTTTTATGTGAATTTCCACTCCATTCATTTACTGGGTGTCTCAGTGTTGAAATAAAAGCAAGAGTTAGAGGAATCACTCAAGTGCTTTCTTTCTTTCTTTCTTTCTTTTTTTTTTTTTTGTTTCCCCCCTTGAGACAGAGTTTTGCTCTTGTTACCCAGGCTGGAGTGCAATGGCGTGATCTTGGCTCGCTGAAACCTCCGCCTCCTGGATTCAAGTGATTCTCCTGCCTCAGCCTCCCAAGTAGCTGGGATTACAGGTGCCTGCCACCATGCCCAGCTAATTTTTGTATTTTTAGTAGAGATGGGGTTTCACCATGTTGGCCAGGCTGGTCTCGAACTCCTGACCTCAGGTGATCTGCCCACCTTGGCTTCCCAAAGTGCTGGGATTATAGGTGTGAGGCACCGCGCTGGGCCTCAAGTGCTTTATTTTTTATTTTATTTATTTATTTTTAATAGAGACGGGGTTTTGCCATGTTGGTCAGGCTGGTCTCGAAATCCTGACCTCAGGTGATCTACCCGCCTTAGCCTCCCAAAGTGCTGGGATTACAGGCGTGAGCCACCATGCCTGGTCTTCAAGTGCTTTCTTTAATGACCTTTAAAAAATAGTGCCTATGAAAAAACTTTTTCTTTTGAAAGTGACTAAATAGATTTTTTTTTTTTTTTTGCTAATTTCAGCTCTGATTGCTTCTTTTCCATTTATGAACCTCTACCATATCCCTACAAAATGCTTAAATATGTGAAAACTCTCAAACATCTCCATTATTTATGAAGAAAAGGTATCTTTTTGACCCTAAAGAGTTGCCAATCAGGCCGGGCGCGGTGGCTCAAGCCTGTAATCCCAGCACTTTGGGAGGCCGAGGCGGGTGGATCACGAGGTCAAGAGATCGAGACCACCCTGGTCAACATGGTGAAACCCCGTCTCTACTAAAAATACAAAAAATTAGCTGGGCATGGTGGCGCGTGCCTGTAATCCCAGCTACTCAGGAGGCTGAGGCAGGAGAATTGCCTGTACCCGGGAGGCGGAGGTTGCGGTGAGCCGAGATCGCGCCATTGCACTCCAGCCTGGGTAACAAGAGCGAAACTCCGTCTCAAAAAAAAAAAAAAAAAAAAAAAAAAAGAGCTGCCAATCAAGTTTAGGGTTAAATGTGAAAATATTTATGCTTGGGACCTAAATTACAGAGGGAGAATCTTATAGTTCAAACTGTCATCTTCTATGTCTTGTCTGAAGGTATCTAGAGATCAGGTTCTGGACAATGCTGCAATTCAATTCTGTGCCCGCAAAGTCTCTGCTGTTTCAGGAGATGTTCGAAAAGCGCTAGATGTTTGCAGGTGAGTTATGACACTTGGCTGCTTTTATTTAAAAAAAAAAAAAGAAATGCTGTTAATTGTCTCGTGTAACTCAAGTGAATGTGGCTTAAGAGGCTCAGTTCTGCTACTTTTTTACGCTCAGAAAGGAGGACTTGTTTCTCAGTGGGGAGCTGTGGATTTCCACCGTGTTAATGTCTAAAACATTATCAGTCCATTACCTACAGAGGGAGAAACAAATGAGATGTTGCTGGCACTCCCTGTGGTGATTATAGATTGGTTAATTACATTTGTATTAAAAAAGACTCCAGTTTACTTTTCCATTAGCTGATCTCAAGCAGGTTTATTTATGGACCTGAACCATCTTTGCCTTTAGACTTTTTCCCTCTTTCTTTCCTTTTGTCAGCACCCCTTCTTCCCTCCAGTTGGTGGTCTCCTAGAGTTGTACTCTAGACCTCTTTCTCCCTTCCCATCCCCCTGGCCCTCCTGCTGGGGAAAGCCTCTGTGCTGACTGATGAAATTTCTTCCTTCCCAGTAGGGACACTGGGTCCATTAAAATGATACTTGCTGTGCTGGCCTGCTGGTCCAACCTCCCCCTATTGCCATGCAGAAGATCCAGGTCTGGCTTATGGCTTCCTGTGGGCAAAGTACTTTGGAGAGAGCAGTGGGAGAGTCAGCTCTTCCTGTTGCTAGATTGCATGATCCTGAATTTAAAAGTTTCCTCTAATCAGCAAACTACTTGGGTTAAGACTGCAACTATGAGCAATAGTCATGTAGGCTAGCGCGGTTTAGCCTACACATATCCTATGTATATATAACGGAAGATATCCCTTTTAGGTTTTGTGTGTATGGGTGGTGTTGGCTTCCTTTAGTCAGTCACCCACACTACATATCCTCTCCTACCATGACATTTCTCCTCACCCAAAATGTTATCATTGGCTTAATGTATGATGACCTACTTGGCATCTATTAGGAGGAAACCGTGGAAGTTTCTCAAATCTGACATCCATGAATTATTTCAAAGCAATTAAGTCCCCTTATCTGATAAATAAATCTGTAATTTTAAAGTCCCAGTTTTATTTTGGGACTTTAAAATTACAAAACATCGTAATTTTAAAGTTATACATAGGTTATATGTAGGCTAAACCATTTAGCCTACATGACTGTTGCTCATAGTTGCAGTCTTTGAGCAATAGTCATTAATGTGCCTGCTTTTGAGCTTGGTGGTTTGGTATGGTGTTTGCTTTGGCTTAGACTAAATTAATTCAAAAAAATTTTTTTTTATAGGAGAGCTGTTGAAATTGTAGAGTCAGATGTCAAAAGCCAGACTATTCTCAAACCACTGTCTGAATGTAAGTAGTTTATCTTCTTCCTATCTTCCTTTGTAATTAGAAGCTTAGCTTTTCTGAGGAAAGAAGTAGAAAGATGAATGAACATAGTTAAATCCAAACTCACCCATTTTTATGTGTGTCTTTTTTAGTCAGTTTCATCTACTTTATTTCACTCTTGCCTGCCAGTACTATAGTTCATGCATTACTGGAAATGAGTTCCCGAGGTGTTGTGTAAATGGCTAGGACAGAGTGAGTTTTCTTTTTAAGCTCTAGAAATGAAAATTGTAGACAATGAGGTTGGATCAGCTCTCTGGGTGCTTATGTTGAGTGCACTTTAGGTCTCAATATAGGTGAAAGCAAAGCCTGATAAATAATGGAGAATTGGGTAAAAGAACTGCGAGGCCCCATGCAGTGGTTCACACCTGTAATACCAGGACTTTGGGAGGCCAAGGCGGGAGGATCGCTTGAGACCAGCCTGGGCAATGTAGTGAGGACTCGTTTCTACAAAAAAAAATTTTTTTTAAATTTTGAAGCCATAAAAAATGAGTTGGCTGGGTGCGGTGGCTCATGCCTGTAATCCTAGCACTTGAAGGCTGAGGAGGGCGGATCAGTTTAGACCATCCTGACCAACGTAGATAAACCCCATCTCTAAAAATACAAAAATTACCTGGGCATGGTGTCCCGCACCTGTAATCTCAGCTGCTCAGGAGGCTGAGGTAGGAGAATTGCTTGAACCTGGGAGGCAGAGGTTGCAGTGAGCTGAGATCATGCCACTGCACTCCATTCTGGGTGACAGAGCGAGACTCTGTCTCAAAGGAAAAAAAAAATGAGTTCGTGTCCTTTGTAGGGACATGAACGAAGCTGGAAACAATCATTCTCAGCAAACTAACACAAGAACAAAACCAAACACTGCATGTTCTCACTCGTAAGTGGGTGTTGAACAATGAGAACACATGGACACAGGGAGGGAGACATCACACACTGGGGCCTGCTGGGGGTGGGGCCCAAAGGAAGGGAGAACATGCAGGACTTAAAAACCTAGATGATGGGTTGATTAGTGCAGCAAGCCATCATGGCACATGTATACCTGTTTTACAAACCTGCATGTTCTGTACATGTATCCCAGGGTTTAAAGTAAAAAAAATTAATTAGCCAAGCATGGTGTGCACCTGTAGTCATAGCTACTTGGGAGGCTGAGACAGGAGAATCGCTTGAGCTGGGGAGGCGGAGTTTGCAGTGAGCTGAGATCGTACCACTGCACTCCCAGCCTGGGCAACAGAGTGAGACTCTGTCTCAAAAAATAATAATAAGAAGAAGAATTATAAGTTCAACTTGGGATATCTCAAGCATTTATTTATTTATCTTTCTCAAGCATTTAAACAAGTCTAGAGGGTAGAGGTAAAAATATCATATTGCTACAGTAAGCTACACACTATCACAAATGACAAAATTAATTTTCCATTCCCTCAGCCTTGTTTTGGTTGTGGCAAATGTAAATGGCCATGAACTACATATCTTACAGTATTTGATATCCAGTGGTAGTCTTTATAAACAGAATAGTAAAATTTGATTGTTTCTTTTTGACTCCTGCACTGGTTAGGAGTTAGTAAAATTGTTTCTGGCATTATAGTTTTGCATGAAGTTCTTTTTTTCATCAATTTGCTAAAATAAGAAAACTAAAAATAATTTCAGAAGTAGCCAAGATTAGTGCTTAGGCTAATAGTAGGCAATATGTATAGACTTAGATACTGGTTTCTTCCTCCTCTTCAATTTTTCAGATTATTCCCTTTTCCCCTCCTTTTTCCCCACCAGTAACATTTAGGCTTGTCACTGGCCCCTGTGAGCACCACTAGCACGAATATAACTAAAAAAAGTAAAGAGGTTGTAAGTCCTATCTTTTGATTTCTGGATTGTGTGGGATTGGCTTTTTTTTTTTTTTTTCTTTTTTCTTTTTGTGTGAGACAAGGTCTTGCTCTGTCTCTCACGCTGGAGTCCAGTGATGCGATTATGGCTGGTGCAATCATGGCTAACTGCAGTTGCAACCTCCCGGGCCCAAGCAATCCTCTTCTCGCCTCAGCCTCCCCAGTTCCAGCTATTGCTAATTTTAAAATTTTTGTAGAGTCATCGGGTGAGGGACTCTCATGTTGCCCAGGTTGGTCTCAAACTCCTGGGATGAAGTGATTCTCCCGCCTTGGTCTCCTACAGCATTGGAATTACAGGCCTGAGCCACCACACACCAAGGTTGAGATTGGCTTTTAATGGTTCCAGAAAGCTATAGGGAGATTGACTTCAACTAAATATAAGAAGAAAATTTCTAATAACTAGAACTAACTGGGCTTCCTGGAAACATAGTGGGTTCTCGAGCATTGAAGATATTCAGACAAAAGTTGGATAGATGCCACTTGTTGAGATTGTTTTAGAGAGGACTCAGCCATTGGGTAGGGAGTAAAAATAGACTTCGAAATTCCTTTGAGCTTTAAGATTCTCTTACTTGATCTGTGATCTCTGGTTTCTCCATTAGTCCTCTGCAGCATCCCTCTGTGGTAATGAAATATTATAGAAGGAAATTGTTATGGGGCAACTGCAAGTGATTCAGGTGGTAACTGCAGGCAAAAGTTGTTACAGAGCACCTCTCTCTGTCTTGCAATTCATGCATCTCCAAACAATGAGACCATAGTTTTTTTTTTTTTGAGACAGGGTCTCACTCTGTCACCCAGGCTAGAGTGCAGTGGTGTGGTCTCAGCTCAATGAAACCTCCTCCTCCCAGGCTCAAGCCATCCTCCCACCCCAGCCTCCTGAGTAGCTGGGACCACAGGCGCATATCACTATGCCCTGCAATTTTTTTGTATTTTTAGTAGAGATGGGGTTTCACCTTGTTGCCCAAGCTGGTCATCAATCCCTGAGCTCAAGCCATTCGTTATTTTTCCTGATCCTCTCCCTCCTCCCACCCTCCACTCTCGTATAGGCCCCAGCGTGTGTTATCCCTTCTAGGTGTCCTTGTGTTCTCATCATTTAGTTGCCACTTAGAAGTGAGAACATGCGGTATTTGGTTTTCTGTTCCTACAGTAGTTTGCTAAGGATATAGTCTTATGCAGCTTATTGGCAGTTTCTCAACCCCTGGCTTTTATTAAGATGATGATATCTGGCTAGGCATGGTGGCTCACTCCCATAATCCCAGCGCTTTGAGAGGCCAAGGAGGGCAGATTGCTTGAGCTTAGGAGTTCAAGACCAGCCTTGGCAACATGATGAAACCCCATCTCTACAAAAATTACCAAAAAAAAGATGGTGCTATCTACAGCATACCCAGTGACATTTTCTCAAGTATTGGCTGTATTGCTGATCAGCTTGGGCAAGTGAACCAAACCTCAAAGGTCATTTGGGGAGGCCATCTGAAGGACAGATATGGCAGTGACTTTACTCTCCACATTTAGCCACACATTTGATCGAAAATATTAGGTAATTTTCCAACTTTTTTTTCCTTTTTTGTTTTTTTCTTTTTTTTTTTTTTTTTTTTTTTTTGAGACAGAGCTTTGCTCTTGTCGCCCAGGCTGGAGTGCAGTGGCATGATCTCTGCTCACTGCAACCTCTGCTTCCCAGGTTCAAGTGATTCTCCTGTCTCAGCCTCCTGAATAGCTGGGATTACAGGTCCCTGCCACCACACCCGGCTAATTTTTTGTATTTTTAGTAGAGACGGGGTTTCATCATGTTAGGCAGGCTGATCTTGAACTCCTGACCTCAGGTGATGTGCCCACTTGGCCTCCCAAAGTGCTGGGATTACAGGCGTGAGCCACCATGCCTGGCCTTTTTTTCCTTTCTTAATTACTAGGCACAGTCACCATCTTTGCTTCAAGGTTCTGTTCTTCTTATACCTCTCAGATACTGGGAACTAGCCTGCTGTGGTGGCATGCACCCGTAGTTCTAGCTACTCAGGAGGCTGAGACAGGAGGATCACTTGAGCCCAGGAAGTCAAGGCAGCAGTGAGCCATGCTAGTGCCACTGCACTGCAGCCTGAGCAACAGAGATCTTATTCCCCACGCCCCTAAAAAAAGGAATACAGTCGTTCTCTGTCTGGTCCTTTCATGAGGTAGGTTTTGTCCCTCTGATGTTAAATTACATTCCATAGAACAAAATAGCTCACCATTTGGCCCAGAGAAAGGGTAACCCTAATTTTCAAGTCATCTACATTATTTTGACATCTTTAAGAGAATAGCATTATCTCTCATCCTTTGGCCTCTGGTTAGAGAGTTGGAACCTCTGCTTTGCCACCACGTGACTGTACTTGAAATTCCTTTAGCTCAAACTTAGTATCATTTGTTTCATCATGCATACACACACACACACACAATATTTTAGAAATTGAATTAAGCTTGACTTACTTACTTTATAGGTAGATCACCTTCTGAGCCTTTGATTCCCAAGAGGGTTGGTCTTATTCATATATCCCAAGTCATTTCAGAAGTTGATGGTAACAGGATGACCTTGAGCCAAGAAGGAGCACACGATTCCTTCCCTCTTCAGCAGAAGATATTGGTCTGCTCTTTGATGCTCTTGATCAGGCAGTTGAAAATCAAAGAGGTCACTCTGGGGAAGGTAAGTTGGGATGGAGCAGATGGAGCAGAGGTAGAGATGAGAATCTGCTTTGCAGAGCAGGTATTTTCCAAAAGGCCTATGATACTTCAGCTGATAGGAATTTAAAATGGATTTTAACAGTAAGAATTAATACTGGTAATGGCCAGGTACGGTGATTCATGCCTATAATCCTAGCACTTTGGGAGGCCGAGGAGGGTGGATTACCTGAGCTCAGGAGTTCAAGACCAGCTTGGGGAACACGGTGAAACCCCTGTCTCTAGTAAAAATACAAAAAATTAGCCGGGCGTGGTGGTGTGCGCCTGTAACCCCGGCTACTAGGGAAGCTGATACAGGAAAATTGCTTGAACCCAGGAGATGGAAGTTGCAGTGAGCTGAGATCGCGCCATTGCAATCCAGCCTGGGCAACAGAGCAAGACTCCGTCTAAAAAAAAAAAAATTACTACTGGGGCTATATAAAAGGCACCTATTTTCCTTGGGTTGTGGTTGAGAGTTTACCATTAATCTTACCCCATGCTCCCCTTCATTTCTGCATCTCTCTATGAAATATATAAAGCCCCTTTCCTACATTACTGTATAGTCTTTTGGGAATATCTACAGAATGACTGTTTAAGGATTTTATTGAAAAGAGGAGAAATAGGGTATTCAGATAAGTTTTTTGCTAACTCAGACTCACGTTTCTTAAATGATTAAAGGCTATAAGCAATGTGACTTTTAAGCAGCATTTGTTCTCCCTTGTTTCCTCCCAGTTATATGAAGCCTATAGTAAAGTCTGTCGCAAACAGCAGGTGGCGGCTGTGGACCAGTCAGAGTGTTTGTCACTTTCAGGGCTTTTGGAGGCCAGGGGCATTTTAGGATTAAAGAAAAACAAGGAAACCCGCTTGACAAAGGTACAACTGCTTTTTTGTGACAGTGTTTTTAATTGTCCTATTTTGTAGAGTGATGCTAAAGTCAAGGTTTACTGTTACACAAGATGACCACAGTTAAACAAGTCAACAAGTCAGAGTTAAACCTTGTTAGCTAAGGTTTAAGGTGTGTAAAGATGGGAGTGTAGTATGAATATTTTTTCAGCCTATTGGAAAAAAAGTGTTTAACTTTCTTGCCTCTTGTGAGAAAAGTTTAATATGGTAGAAGTTTCTGTACTGATAACTTTGCTTTTGTGAGTTCTCCAGGATGAAAAATCCTTTTCTCTTTTTTCCAGGTGTCTTTCAAGATTGAAGAGAAGGAAATAGAGCATGCTCTGAAAGATAAAGCTTTAATTGGAAATATCTTAGCTACTGGATTGCCTTAAATTCTTCTCTTACACCCCACCCGAAAGTATTTATCTGGCATTTAGAGAGCTACAGTCTTCATTTTAGTGCTTTACACATTCAGGTCTGAAAACAAATATGACCTTTTTTACTTGAAACCAATGGATTTTAATCTATAGATTCTTTAATATTAGCACAGAATAATATCTTTAGGTCTTATTATTTTTACCTATACAAGTGATCAGGTAGATCCTTTTTAATTACATTCACTACTTCTACCACTGTGTATCTCTAGCCACTGTGCTTACAAGTGTACAGATCTGAAATGTGTCTATATTTACCTCTTTGTTTGCTCAAATATGACTGTGTTTTTGTTTTTGTTTTTTTGAGACTGAGTCTCGCCCTGTTGCCCAGGCTGGAGCGCAGTGGTGCGATCTTGGCTCACTTCAGCGTTCACTTCCTGAGATCAAGCGATTCTCTTGCCTCAGCCTCCTGAGTAGCTGGCATTACAGGTGGGCACCACCACACCCGACTAATTTTTGTATTTTTAGTAGAGATGGGGTTTTACCATGTTGGCCAGGCTGGTCTTAAACCCCTGACCCTCAAGTGATCTGTCTACCTCGGCCTCCCAGAATGCTAGGATTACAGGTGTGAACCACCACCCCCAGCCATGAGTGTATTTTGTTCAGAACTTTGAGGTTAGGGTAAGAAGAATGTAAAAGAATGATCCAGGAAAATTAAGCAAGTCCACGTGGAGATTTGGAGGACACTGGTTAAAGAATTTATTTATTTTTAGAGTATACTATGTTCACAGCGCAGATACTACAACATTGTGACATTTTAAAGGCTCTTTGAGTTTCTTGGGCACCTCCAAGGGCGCTGGGGTTGTAAGGAGACTGTAACTACAGATTGTGAATATATTTATTTTCAAATTGTATTCTTTGTCTTTTTAAGCAATTAGATTTCAAGAGCGCTCATGCTTTCAGAAGTAAATGAAAATTTCTTCCTAGACTGTCCCACAGTCTTTGCGGTCCTTAGATGAAACCACTTGTTTCAAGATGCTTTAGTTTGGGGTTGGGTTTTCATCTAAACACATTTTTTTCCAGTCTTAGATAAATTAGTCCATATGGTTGGTTAATCAAGAGTCTTCTGGGTTTGGTTTGGTGCCATTAAATGGCAATTTGTGACTGAGACACCAGAGGGCACCATTATAACATTGACTGCTTTGAAAGTGGTTGCTTGGGGCTGAGGTAGTTTTGGGGGAAAGGGGGAAGTTCTCATTTAATTTGTTTGGGAGATTGCTGTACTTTTATAACTTAAGCAAATGCCTGAAATGTAAACCATGTATGATATGAATGAGCTGAGAGCCAGTGACCCTGAGCTCTCATGCTGCTGCCTCTACCTTTCTGACATGGCCTTCCATCTGGGAATTTGATACATGTACAAATGATCTGTTGGCCACTGTTTCATTCATCCTGCCCACTGTATCCTTGTAATGTGATCTGAGCTCCAACAGGTGGTATGGTATAGAGGCAGGGAAAGCAGAGAGAGCTCTCTGAAATGAACACTACCCACTGGTGTGTGTAGCACAAGATAGTCTGTAGGCATGAGTCTGAATGTGGTTCTCACCCTCACACTTGTTTACTAGAACATTCATTCCCTCTGAAGGTAGTTTGCACATGGGAAACACAGTTCTATACCTAGAAGGTTGGAAAGTGTCTGGGACTATAAGGGTTAACAGTCATAATTGCAAAGATTGTCCGAAGGCTGATGGAAAGCAGAGACTGAATGGGATTGAGAACAGATGCGAAGCTTGATTTAAATTACATTTTATTGGATGCTGCAGCCTTAAGAGACGTGACTGCTTTACAGTTTGTTTCCACACTGTGGGCAGCTGCTGTCTGTTCTGTGTCCACAGTAGGCTCTTGCCCAATAAGGAGCAGCCTCCCCACCTCGTTGTGTTTGAGGCTTGGCGCCTTCCTCTTAACTGTAGGGCTTGAGTCAGGAACATGGCTTGACTCGCAGTGGGGCTGCTATGTATCCTCCCTGGCTTCCAGCCAAAATTGCATTGGTAGGTTCAAAGGGGCCAAATTTCTTTCCCCTCTACCTCCTTTCTCTCCCTTTCTCCTGGTATTTGGAAATAGGGTTTTCTGTCTACTGATTTGTTAGTTTCCTTTTCTTTATTTCTCTCCCCACTGTCAATTTCTAGGTCATTGCTGCTCTTAAGACTTTAGCAATTGGAACAGGGTTGGTTCTGTCAATGATGCGTGAAGCAGACTTCGTGTCCCTGCTTGGCTTCCGCTGCCCTGTTGGGAGCAAAAGCTGATATATGTTTGTCAGTAAAGTCTTAAGTGTAATTCAGACCTCTGAGGAAGAAAGCTCTTTTCTTGCTGGCTTTTCTCACTGAAGCTGAGAGCTACAGGAAGGTTTTAGTGGGATGGGATGGGCTTGTGGTTAGCACTTTTTGCCAGGATCTTAGGCTGCTTCACTTAGAGTAGTGGCAAAGATGCTGACCTACATTCTTCCTTTTGACGGTGGTGGAGTGTGTGCTATATCCTGGTTAATCTCTTCCCCCACCCCAAGGAAGCTGATTAAGCGTCCATAGAGTGTTGGGTATTGCCATGGAAAGAGCATAGACAAAATAAATTGGTGTGTGTTTCAACCCGAGCTGCCAGACATTTCTGGCTCAATGAAGACTTGCCTGTGGCTAGCTAACTGCAAGAATGTGTGAGGTCCAGTCTGGGTGTGGTGGCTCACGCCTGTAATCCCAGCACTTTGGGAGACGGAGGCAGGCGGATCACCTGAGGTCAGGAGTTTGAGACCAGCCTAGCCAACATGGCAAAACCTTGTCTCTACTAAAATAAATTAGCCAGGCATGGTAGCATGCACCTGTAATCCTGGCTACTGGGAGGCTGAGGCAGGAGAATCACTTGAACCTTGGAGGCGGAGGTTGCTGTGAGCTGAGATTGCACCATTGCACTACAGCCTGAGCGACAGAGAAGACTCTCGTCTCAAAAAAAAAATATATGCCCAGTGCCCTGGCTTATACCTGTGATCCCACCACTTTGGGGGGCCAAGGCGGGCGGATCACTTGAGGGCTGGGAGTTCAAGACCAGCCTGGCCAACATGGCGAAACACCATCTCTACTAAAAGTAGAAAAACTCTCTGGGTGCCATAGTACACGCCATAATCACAGCTACTCTGGAGGCTGGGGCAGGAGAATTGCTTGAGTCTGGGAGGTGGAGGTTGTAGTGAGATGAGATCATGGCACTGTACTCCAGCCTGGGTGACAGAATGAGACTGTCTCAAAACAGCAAAATGTGTGAGGTCCAAGCTACTCAGAGATTAAAAAGTTGGCAGAGCCTTGTTCTTTCTGTGCCCCCCACTACCACCAAGTCACATTGCTCCTTACCTTTAAGTGTCCCTTTGAATATACACCAAGCTAGGTGTGGTGGCTCATGCCTGTAATGCCAACACTTTGGGAGGAGGTGACAGCAGGAGGATTATTTCAAGTCAGGAGTTTGAGACCAGCTTGGGCAACATAGTGAGAACCTTTCACCTGGCTTCTCTACCAAAAAAATCTTAAAAGTTAGTTGGGCATAGTGGTATGTACCTGTAGTCCCAGCTACTCAGGAAGCTGCTGTGGGAGGATGCTTTGAGCCCAGGAGTTCAACTCAGCATGGGCTGTAATCATACCACTGCATTACAGCCTGGGTGACAGTGAGACCCTGTCTCTAAGAAGAAAAAGCAGACACACCAATAAGAATGAGAAGTTGGGAATAATATGTGACGTAGGTTATATTTTTTAAAAAATATCTTGAGAGGTGTTACCTTGACTGCTGAGGGAGAACAAAAGAGAGCCAATATTGAAATTTTATTAACATTTGTATCTGTCCCTAGCACTTAGTATAGTGCCTAATCCCTGGTACGTACTCAACAGTTGTTGAACAGATAATGAACCCAGTAAGATGCTGCTGTTCCCTCTATGGTAAGGACAGTTCTAAGCTGAAGTTAAAAGTTGGTGGTTCTTTTGCACAGAGGTGGAGCAGGCCCCTGCATAAGAAGGGTGCTGTGTCTTACAAAATGTGTCTTGGCACAGTTTTGGAGCATTTGTTAGCCTCACAGATGCATTCCAGTTGTTCCCTCTGATGTAGTGGCATTTTGCTTGAGACACCTTCCATGTTGCTGATGGGGCGCTTTGGCTATGAGGGGAGGGTCTTATTGACAGGCTGCTTGTCTGGATGTTACTTGGTGTGGGTAGATAGGCCAGAAACTGGGTCTCTAGGCAAGGGTTTAGGGAGGAGCCCACCTTTGATGTCCTACTTTTTAACTTAGGGAAAGTTGTGATCTCAGGGTCCTGAAAAGATAAGGCACCTTCTTTTAAGCTACAAACAGTGTAGGTCTTCCTCTTAAAAGAGGTGTGTTCTGTAAGGGGAGAAGGTGTGCCCTCCGGCCTCCCCTTGATTTTCAGCTCCATCCCCAAGGCACTGGCAGTGGAAGTTAATTGGGTGCAAGGGGCTTGGGTAAAGGCTGAAGACTGGCGAAAGGAGAGAGCCAGCTTCGTTTTTTAAAAAGCTCTAATTGAGTTCTGAATCAGCCTCACTCCCTTTGATCCCTCCTCTGTTTCCCACACTGCCTGAAAGAGCTAGATCAGCACTTTATAACAAGGGTGCGCCTGCTCCCTGCACCGCCCCCCTCTCCTGACGCTCTCTGCTGCCGCCATCCACTGCTTGTCTCCTTCAGTTAAGATAATGAAGATGCTGAGAGATAAAATGTGTATTTAATAAGGGTGGGGGTAGGGAGGCGGAAAGGGGCAACCAGGGCCTTCCCTAGTTTGGGGCCTCGCCAAGACTTAAGCTGAAAGCAAAGCTAGAATAAGACTTGGCCCCAGGGTGTGGGGGTTTCTGGGCCTCAATCCAGCTGACTTCACTGCCTGCTGTTTGCCCTAAATTTCCCCACCTCCACCCTCTCAACCCCACACTGCTTTCTTCTTGCTCCCAATGGGAAAAAGGACTCTTGCTTCGACTTTCTTTTCAGCTGGTAACTTGGCCTTTAGTGCGGTGCCCCCCACCCCAGTGTCAGCTGCAAGGTCGAGCTAGGGCAGCCCCCTCTAGCCTAGGCCTGTAGAAGCTGTGGGTTCACAGTGGGGAGTGAAAAAGCTGGAGTTAATGAAGACCAGCTGCTAGTCTGGATTCTGCCTACAGCTAGCTGGAGGCCAGCCTTTGGTGGTGGTTGATGGGGGGTGGGGTGACCTCCATCCATGGGCACAACGATATCCTGTGGCAGCAGCTAGGCTTGTGCTTCTCTGAGCTTAGTTTTATCCTTAGTTTGTAAGAGAGTAGTCTGTTTCCTTCTCCCTACTCCTCTTCCCAAATAACACTCAGCTCTTATTGAACTTTATAACTGTAGTGGTGGCCCAGCTGAGATCTGAGGATCTCCAAGCCCTTTTGTAAACACTCATTAACTGCCTGGGAAGAACGAAGAGCCCTGTTTAACAGCTGGGAGAGAACTGAGGCACATTAGGGTGAAAGGCTTGACCTAAACTCACCCCATGGACTCCACCCTGGGGCCTCCCATCCTTACTGCCCAGCTCCTTTTCTGAGTTCCTCCTGGAAGACAAAAAGAGGTGTGGAGGCATTGCTGGTGTCTTCTAGGGAGAGGCCATGCCCTCTCCTCTCAAGTCTGTCCCTGACTTCCTCTGGCCCTTATGACATTTTCCCTGATCTGCTGCTAGAGATATGTGCAACTCTCCTTGAAAAATGTTCTCAGTCCACAACTTCAGAATTCTTATCCGTCTTTCTCTTGCTCATCTAGCCCGCCAAACCTGAATTCTCTCTTTGAGCTACTGAGAAGATTGGCTATACTAAACTGAAACAGTGACCTTGAAGTTGATCTATTGTTTTGAGGTCCCTCTGCCCTATATTTATCCAGAATGGTACGTAGGAAAGTATTCTCTCTTTAACTTGTTTATTTTGGTCATAAAGATTCGGACCTTATTGAGGGCTGGGTAGAGGCCCTACTTGACCTCTAGGTTCTGCATCCTCCTCTTCCACTGACAATTACCATTTCCAGTAATAGATATAGCCCAAGGTCCTTTTTTGTTTTTTCTTCTCTAACCCCACCTGCTTTTACTTTTGCCTATATATTTGCAGACCCCACACACACCCAGATACACACAACATTGGTCCTACCTGTTTCCAGCTGCCATCTAAGTTAGCCGGCACATTTTACAGGCTGAAAATCTGTTTTTTTCCCCCGCTGGATGGATGGCCTGCCTCCTAGGCACTTGAGAATAATTAGGAGGGATGAAGAGACTTCTGCAGTCCACAAGGAAGAGGACAGAAGTGAGCATCCAACCAAAAGAAATGCTCCCTTCCCCAAATTTCTAGCTAAATGCCTCAGCGGGAGTGGCAGGGAAAGAGATCTTAACCCCACCTCTAGCACCAAAACCTAAGTCCATCTGCTGAGGGCAGGCAGGAAGAAATGTCTATTTTCTCCTGTTTTATGTCATCCTATCCTTGTTATCCATGTGCTGTGTATTTGAGACTGGGAACTGTTCCTGTCCCCAGCCGGTGATCAGACCCCCATCTTTGTTCCAGTGCGTTATTTCTCCCCCATCAGTCCTCCACTCTGCGCCGGCTGACCCAGTCAGGGCTGGTGTAAGAGGGCGGGGAGAGCCTTCTGTTCGGCGAGTGGGCTTTAGGACCCAACGGGAACCCGTGCCTCTTGCAGCAGCCTAACCCAGAAGCAGGGGGGAATCCTGAATCGAGCTGAGAGGGCTTTCCCGGTTCTCCTGGGAACCCCATCGCCCCCCTGCCAGCACACACCTGACCAGGTAGGACCATGCACACCCCTTCCCAATTCTTCCTTGGCCGCCTTTGACTCTGGCCTCTGCTTCTGATCTAACCGTTTCCCTCTTGCCAGTTCTGGCTTTCCCCGTCCCTCCTCTCCTGTCACTCACCGTAGTCCTGGGAGGTGGGAGCCTCGGAACAGTAGGGTGTCTGAAAGCTCAGAGCCCCCTGCACCCTCCAGCGCCTTTCCCACATTTCTCCTGAGGCAGTTCTCGTTCTCTAGCTAAGAGTGGGGAGTAGGGGGAAGGTCTGCCCAGGCCCACGCCCTTGCACCCTCCTTTGCAGTATTGCCTAATACCCCTTCCCCCACCTCACCTAGACTGGAGAATTGGCAAGTGCTGGGGTAACAGAGAGAGGAGAGAGGCAGAGAGGGACCTGAGCTTTCCCGAGGGATTTCTTTCTTGCTTCCTAGCCCAAAGAGCTCAGGACTTTGCCCCCCACTCCCTACTCACCTTGTAGGGGAACTAATATCCCCTTCCAGGTTCATCTCACATTTGGGTGGCCAAGGGCTTTGCAGGAAGGTAGTGGAGGTTGTGAGCATTTTGGTGACCTTTTCCTCTGGGAAAGTTCTTTCAGCTTATAGCCCCCATCCCTGTCAACATCTCAACACCTACTGCAGAAGCCCCCCCCCACACACACCCCTGTGTGTGTGTGTGTGTGTGTGTGTGTGTGTGTGTGTGTGTGTGTGTGTTGACAATGTGGTTGTAAGATCTAGAAGCTTTGGATAGAGGTGGCTCCAGGCATTGAAAGGGAGGGATACCAGAGTGTGGCCCAGGCTAGAACAGGCTCAGTCCAGATGGCTAGGGAAGGGGGTGTGGACCAGATTGAGGAGGTCACCCAGCCTTGCCAGCTGCCTGAGCTCCTTTACTTTCAGAGTCTCAGGCTCCTGGTGTTTCTCTAGAGCTACAAGGTCCCTAAGCTTCTGCCCCCTGCCCCCACATGCTCTCGGAGAGGGCTAGATGGCACCTACTGTTTACAGTGGCGTATTTTTCTCCTGTGGTGGGCAGACAAGCCCTGCTCTCTGATGATCTAGGGCATGCCATTCTGGTTTTGTGGGTTTATAGGAAGGGTGTACACTGTCTGAGTTACTATGTGTGAGTGTATATCGTGCTTCTGGGGGTAGTAGACTGGGGAGGGGGTGATAGAACAGACTGGTCACACTGCGGGAACTCCTCTAGTTCTCAGTATATGGTAGGGGTGGGTTGCATGTCCCCATCTGATAGCTGTGTCTAGGTGTGGGGTGTGCTCTGCATTCTTCCATGGCTCCCCAGGTCCCCTAAGGGTTGGTTTTGAAGGACAGGGTAGATAATGGAGTGGCTTCAGACTTCGTTCTGGTCTTGATCCAAGGAGGAAAGTAGAGATTCTGAGTGTGAGCAGTGGACTGGGAATCAGAGGCCTGACCTGGAGACTTAGCCTGGTTATTTAACTATGTGTGTTTATGTAGGTCTTCCCCTTTGCTAAGCCTCAGTTTCTTCATTTGTAAAAATGGCTATCAGTAGCAAGCAGGGACACTGCCACCAAGACCTCACAGATAATGTATTGTAAAGCTCAGTCCAAATGGTAGTAATGGCTGGGGGGATCTAGGATGGAATCCTCTTCCTAAATCTAGGTCAATCTCTCTGCCTTCAGTTTTCTTCCCTCATCCTTTACCCATCTGGGAGATGGAGAAACCAGGCAGGGCTATTGCCCCGGGTACTGCAGAATTCCCCTGCAGGTTGTAGCTGTTGCCAGAGCACCTGTGGTCAGAGAGTACAGATCTCTCCACCAGGCATTTCTTCCTCTGGGGCCCCATACTTTCTCCCCTGAGCCATGTCTCTACCTTTCTTCTGCCATCCCTGCTTGGCGTCCTTGTCTCTCTCTCCCCTGCCCAGTGGCCTCCTTGTCCGGCTCACTGGGCAGGAGCCCTAATCGGATTCGACAGCTGAGATATGTGTGGCGGCTAAGAGCAGGCGGGAGGGAAGCCAGTGGGAGGATGGTATGAGGACTGCCCCTGGCACTGCCCCGGCCTCCCAAGCACCACCTTGGGCCTGCTGATTTCTTACTTGGCTTGGCCCCAAGGAGGGGGTGCCAGAGGAAGCTCAGGAATGAACAGGCTGGGGTCTGGAGACTAGGGGAGGAGGAAACACACCAAGGTCCTGAGGACCTGGTTGATATTTGATGGCCTTAATGTCAGTATCTCTGACTCTGATAAGGAGGAAAGGACAGCGATGAGCCAGGCAGCCCCCACCCTCGCCACCTCATTCCTGTAGCCCCACTTTCTTCTTTCTTCTTGTTCAGAAATGTGTTCATTTTGCCTCATCTAGCTCCTTTGGCCAGTACCTTCTTATGGGTCACATCTGGGAGCTTCTCGGGGTGCCACATGTCTGCCTCAATCTGGGCTGTTTCCTCCCCTTCAAGGTATTTCACTCTCTCTGGGCTGGGTGCCAGGACTCCTGGGTTTCCCGCCTGCCTGTGGTGCAGGGCTCCCCTGCAGGGCTCCAGAGAGTCGCTTAGCTGGTTTCCTTCCTCCTGTGTGGGGAGGGCCTTCCCCTAGGGTTGGGAGGTGTCAGGAATCCCAGGTGGGATGGTGTGGGGGCACAGTAGCCTCTGGCACTGTAGCACCCCAGCTTCTCCCTCCTAGCCTCTGACTCAGCTTGGGGGCAGCACATGCCCAGCCTAGCAGGCATGGCCTATTCTTGCCTCCAGGCTCTGTCTTTACAGAAGCCTAGATCTTCTGCTCTCATTTTTTAGCTTTTTTTTCCCGTGATATCTTGGGGTGGCTATCAAAATCCCTGAGTTTTGGGGAGCAAGGGACTAACATAATTGAGGCTGAGGCACTATTTTGTCTTCCCTCCAGCTGGGCCAGGATGAAGGAAACTGTCACAACTTCCCCACGCCAATTCCTTCTGCCCTCAAAAGACCAGTCAGTGGAGCCAGGCCCTGCCCTCTGGGTACCCACAATGTGGTTGGCACTGATTTGTCAGAAATTGGGAAGGTTTCCCTCTAGACCACTTGCCTCCTTTCTCCTCCTCCTGCAGGGTAGGGGCAGCTCTGTGATTGCAGGCACTTATGAGCAGGACTCCCCCCTAGGGAAGGGGTGTGAGATGCCCCCAGGATGGCCAAGTTGGCACTAGTCCCAGGCTGGAGTACTGGACATGATTCTGACCTGGGAGTTACTGGGGGGAACGCAGGGCATGGGCCTCCCTGCCCCCCTCATTTCCTGCTCTTTGGGCAGCTGTGGGCGAGAGAGGCTGCAGGGACTATTTTTAGTTGGTCAGTCCCCTGGCAGGAGGGACGTGCAGAAAAGCACGGGGCAGGCAGAGGGGCTGGCCAAGGTGAGGGCAAGCAGGCAGGCAGAGGAGTGAGGAAGAGCCAGAGGGGCAGAAGACGGAGCAAGGAGGCATGTGGAGCAGGGGGAGAATCTTACCAAGAGGGGCTTGAACCAGGTAGTTGGGCTGGACTGGACTGGGTAGAGGAGTCCTGGCACCCTTCAGGGTTTTCTTTATCCAACTGGACTCAGAGCTTGAAGGGGTTTTAGAGGCTACCTAGGCAATCCTTTGCCCTTGCAGAGAAGGAAACTGAGGCCTAGAGAGGACACTCAATCAGTCATTGGCTATGTTGAGACCTGAACCCAGGCCCTCCCTTTGCACCATTTTTCTGTTGTCATGGTTCCTCACCACACCTCAGTGTGCTTCCCTCCCATACTGCAGCAAGGAGGACCACGAGCCAGACACACCTGGTCCATTTCCCCCTCTGCTTGTTTGTGCAGGGTCTCTGTAAATCCTAGCTTGGTTTGTTTATAAGTCTCTCCATGTGGAGAGAGTGTGTCCAGGCTGGAAGGAGGTCAGAGTTGGGTTTATTTGGGTGGCCTGTGGCCACTGGTGTGAATGGAGGTGCTGGATAGGTTCCAGCAGGCTCACAGGCTGGTGAGCTCTGGGGCTAGGAGATACCTTACAGAAGGGACGTCCAGACTCCCCAGAGCCCTTTGTGAGCCCTCCTCCTGCCCTGCTCAGGACCTGTGGGTCATAGGGGTTGTTTGCCAATCTCCCTAACAAAAGAAGGGAGCAGGGCTGAGGAGTAGGCAGATTACTACCAGCTTCTGATCACTAGTCAGAAGGGGGCCCCCCTGAGGTTAGTCCCCTGGTAGGGGGAGGCAGGGAAAGTTGGGGCAAGTTAGGGTGTGTATGGGGAGAAAACTCACTAGATAATTGTGGTCCCTCAGAATTCAGTCTGCTTTCTGTCTTCTGCCTCATCCTCTCCCCAAGGGCCACCATGTTGTACAGCAGCAGGGGAGCTATTCCATATACTATGATGTGAATGGCGCCCCCTGGGGTTGTTCAAGGCAGCATGCCTGTGTAGCCAAATGTGGTGCATCTGTCCCTGACCTTCTTCCTTCAAATTCAGACCCAGCTGGAAGGAAGTGTTCCAGATATGCCTTAATCTGACACCCTCTTCCCTACCCTACCTCATGCCACTCAACATCTGTTCCTCTGCTGCCCCCCGCAACCTACCAAGCAGGTCTTGGTGCACCACCATTTGTGGAACAGGAACCCCTCCCCTTCTCTTCACTTAGTTTCTGTGTCTCTGGGGGGCTGATTTATCATGCCCCCCATCACTATTGTGAGAAATCAATAGTGTAAATGGATTAAGGCTATTCAGCCTGTCAACTCCCCTTGGGCCCCACCAACTCTTCAGGGACTTGTGGAGTTGCTCAGTACCCTTCCAGCTCAGCATACACATATTTAGTGGTTGTAGCCAGAGCACTGAGCACAGGAATTACTTTTTCTGTTCGTGTCTTTCTCATTCTCGCTCATATACTGTGCTGGTCTTAGCATGACAAATACTCTTGAACATTTATTTTCTAGCTTGGGTGGAGGGGCTAAGGGGCAGTAGGCTGCCACCCAGAGGTGGGGAGGGAGGCCAGTGGGTGAGGGAGAGATGGCGGGTGGGGGGTGGGGCAGTGGTGGGGACTAGCTGGGGAAGGGATTGGGTGTCAGCCCACCCTATCACCTCACCTCTGGTAACTCAATCCCTGCACCCCACCCTCCTGATTTCCCTCCTGCTCAACAACTTCAGTAGCTGCTGGCAGAAGCAAGGCTGGCAGAAGTGTGTATGAGTGCATGTGTGTATGGGGGGAGAGGGTGAGAGGGGCTGTGGGGGCAGGGAGTGCTGCCAGGACATGTTAAAGGAGACTCACAGCCTGGGTACAACTTGGGTGGCAGGAGGAGGTGGGGCTGGTGGGAGAGTGGGTGGTGAGTGATAGGCAGGCTGTAGTGGGGGCAGGGCAGCCCAGGGGTCTCACAAAACTTGTTGGCACCGAAACAGGGCCTGGTGTGGTGGGGGTGGGCAGTGGTGAGGGGGTAGGGTCTGGCACAGCCATTGTTGGCCCCAGAATGCCAGGAGGCCTGTTCTTCACCAGGGGGCGCATGTAACCATGGAGGGACAGTCTGCCCCTGTCTCCAATCCCTGGGCTGTGCCTGCTGGGCATCACAGTCTCGGTGGTGACTAAGTCACTTCTGTCCTGGGGCTGGCAAGGTGCCAGGCTCCGCTCTTCTCGGTAGGTGAGTCATTGCCCTGGCATCTCCCCCGGATGAAGCTGAGTCACCCAGCCATGCCTGCTAGGCAGGTGGGCACCAAACTTGTGGTGGGGGTGGAGGGCTATGTGTGCAGCCCCCAGTGTCTTCTCTGCTCTTTCTCTGGCATGTCCTGGCCCCACCAGGCAAGGATGTCGCTTCTCCCTTGTGATCCATTGAGGAGTAAAGGAAGGGGTAGCAAGGCACAGAGTGGCATGATACATGTTTGATTGGAGTAAATAGGAGTAGGGAGAGTTGAGGAGGGAACATTGATTGTGCTTTATATATATATATGGATTTATTTTATATATATACATATATATGAATTTTATTTTAACAAAAAAGAGACAGGGTCTTGCTATGTTGCCCAGGCTGGTCTTAAACTCCTGGACTCAAGCAATTGTTCTACCGTAGCCTCCCAGAGTGCTAGGATTAAAGGTGTGTGCCACCATACCTGGCCTGGGTTTGAGTCCCAGCCCTGCCACTGACAAGCTGTATGACCTTGAGGAAGGCAATTTTCTTTTTGAGCCTCAGTTTTCTCATCTGTGCAATGGCAACAGGAGCCTGCCCCTTTAGGACCTGTGAGAATGAAATGGAGTGGGACTATTAAGGTACTTGTGGGAGGAACTCCTTTTGGGATGAGCAAGGAGGCTTGGGAAGGGAAGAGGAGTCAGCTGGAGCTGGTTCCAATAGGAAACTCCCACACCATCCTGGTGGTCTTGGAGGGCCAATTGCTTCTCATCCTCTCTTTAGACTATCACTTAATGCTGTTCTTCAGGAGTTCCCACAGGCTGTGAGAGGACAGCCTTGTTGTACTAGCAGTGTGGGCCCCCCAGGGTATCTCAAAGCTATATATTTTTTATCTCTTTTTGACTACTGAGAACTGTCACCGTCCCTGCTACCTGTCCAGCCTCTCTTCCTTCTCTTCTTCTAGTTTGAAGAGGGATCCTTGTTTTGGGAAACCAGTGGCTCAGGCTCCTCCCCTAGCCTATCTCCCAGTGCACGGAACTGGTAGGCCCCAAGGAGCGTCCCTCATAAAGAGTGAGGTGCCCCTGAGCCTGTGACTTTTCTCTCTCTGCTAGTTTCCTGCTGCTTCTTGGGCACTCTTCTCTCCTCCTGCATCAGGGTCCCTGGTGAAAGGGGGTGGTGGAAGCCCTATTATGAGCCCAGCACAGCTGGAGTTCAGCTGGGGCTGCAGATTGAAGACTCCTGGTTCCCCACCTGGGGACCTCTCCTGCTTTCTGCAGTCAAGCTTGGGTAGAGCTGGACCTTGGACAGGTGGTACTGGTTGCCCTGGGCAGGAAGGAAATGCCCCCAAAGATGTGCATTCTATGTGTTTGTACACATAGGTACTGGTCTTGTGTGAGTGACCCCTGTCGGGTGTGGGTTTGTGTGTATAAATTTCTTCCCTCATCCACACATGGGCCTACTTCTGTGTCTGTGCAGAAGTGTGCCCCTTCTGCTTCATGCCCTCGTCTGGGCACAAATTGTGTTTGTATGTACTTGTTCATGCGTAGATGTGCATACATGTGTCTTGGGGTTGTACACAACCCTGTCCTGAATGTGCACGTGCATTTGTACCAGGATACCTAACCCCATGATGGCAGGTGTACCTGAAGGTCGTGCCACGTGGGAGGCAGTGTAGCATGCTGCATTCTTGTGTCCATGAGCCTTCCCCTCTAGCCTCAAGGAAGGAAGGCCAGTAGAATCTAGGTTGGGAGGTGCCTGTGGCACTGGGGGTGGGCTGGCGCTGACTTCAGTCCTGGGCTGGTTCCTCACCTGGGCAGAGCTCCCAGCTGTTGGCAGGGCTCAGGCTGAAGGCCCTTGGGGGAACGCGGCTGTGGGGTAAGGGGTTAAGCGGTGGCGTCCACATCTGGGAGCCATTGGCGCATTCCTGCCGGCTGAGCGCATGTTTGCGGATGAATCTGGACAGGACGGGGCGGGAGGGGCTGGGCGCGAGGTTCGCACCGGCGGACGGAAATCCAGACGGGAGCGGGAGACAGCTCCGGCCCAGCGGCTGGAAGGGGCCTGAGGAAGCGCGGTCGGTCCGGCTGCCGGGGCAGTTCCCCGTGCGCCAGCCCTCGGGGCAGAGCATCCCGCCATCCTGGCTTGTCCTACCTTACCATGGCTCTTGGGCTGGAGCCAGGGACAGACAATCAGATACTTCAATTCTAGACCCGGCTCTGCAACCCGTGCGACTGTGGACAAAACGTTGTGCCTGCTCTTGGCCTCTCTTTCCTGTAAAGCGGGGCCGTCGGAGCAGTGGGTCTGAGAGGTCTGCCACCGGGTCAGGCTGAGAGTCTTCTCACTGGGCTGGAGGCCTGGGAGTGCAGCACTTCCCCTTCCAGTGGGAAGTCCTGTGGGGGCACTTGTGGCCACTTCTCTGCCTGGGAACAGGGCGAGAGGGGAGTATTCCCTAAGCGACTTTGCTTTCCCCTAAGCCCGCCAGTGGACTGCTAGCGATGGGGACAGGATCCTCCCAAACAGAGCAGCAGGCTGGGAGGAGGGTCATGGCTGTGTTGGAGATTGGGGTCTCTCAGATGGATGGCGATTCAGATCCTGGCCAGCTGGAATATGAACAAGAGCGTTCCTGGCTTCTCCAGACTTGCTCGGGAGAAAGAAGCTTGAGTCTGTCTTTGAGCACGGAGGGGTGCTCCTGGGCGCCCCTACTGGAAGATCCAAAAGTCTTCGCCCTTTGAGGAGAAGTGTACCTTAAGCGGGGTGGAGGGGTTGGGTTGGGCCAGAGTTCCTAGTACCCACTGGAGCTGGAGAGTTATTTGGGGAAAGAAATGTACTTGCGGGAGATCTACTCCTGGACTTTTTTTTTTTTTTTTTTTTTTTTTTCAGCTGAGATAATTAAGATCCAGGGAAGGGAAGTGACTTGGTCAAGGTCACACAGCTCTCAGTTCCAGCTGGTCCCTAGAAGAGGATTATAATTATAGGATTCAGGGGCTTGACAGCTAGGGCAGGAGTCACCGCACTCACTTCCATGTTCTGCCGCCGCCTCTCTTCTCGGGTTTAGGTGTGGGAGTGTGTGTGGTCGCGGGGGAAAGGAGTGTAGGATACCACACGCTGCGGTCTTCACCGAGTGCTATTTTCATTCTTTCCGCAGAACATCACCCCCTCCTCGCTCTGAATTTTCGGTTCGGGTTTGAGGGAGGGATTCTCCCAGATTCCCACGGTCCAGCCTTCTGCTAGGAGCGGCTCCTTTAAGACTCGCCCTTCCCGGGGTCTGTTAAGGAGAGGTGGGGGCGGGGGTGATCCTGTAGATCCGCCCCTGACTGATGATTGGTCGGTGGGCGGGCAGGGGCGGGCCTGAGGGAGAGGGCCTTCCCCCACCTCTCCTCCGTACCCTCCGCCCCTATAGTCTGGGGCTCCGGGTAAAGTTTCAGCCTCCGCACGTGACTCGCTATGGCCGCTGCCGTCGCCCCGCGCCCCTGAGACGCGGCCCCCCAGACGGCTCCTCTCCCGGGATCCCGCACTCTAATGCCGAACAGCACCAGGGCGCCGGGTTAGGGCAGACGTTGTGCTCGCGGGTACCCCGAACGGGTTGCGTCCCCTGGCTGCGAGGTAACCCTTTCCCCGGGGATTTTGGGGAGCCCCTGGTTCCCGCAGGCGTCGGGGCCCCATGTCCTGCCCAGATAAGCGCTACGGGAGGGGACTGGGTGCCGGGAGGCTTCTGACGGGAACCCGGGGTTTCCTGGGTTTCCCAACTCGCTGCCGCCGTGTCCAGGGTGGGGGAGCCCCGTCTGTGCGTCTGCCTGCGCCGTGTCTTCGCGCGCAGCCTTGAGGCGTCTGGGGCCGTCTGCTGCGTGTGTCCCCAGCGCTCGAGCCCTTGCAGAACTGCCGCTGGGAACTCCTGCTCTCTCTTTCTCTTCAAAAACAAGCACAACAAAAAGACTTTCAAACCTGTTTGGGGAGAGATCGGATGCTCAACGGACTAGCCTCCTCCCTTTTTCCCTCCTGTTATCTGAGCTGCCCTGTGGTTTGGGGAGAATCAGCCAGGGGGCCCACCCCACCATAGGGAGCCGGCCAGGGGCGGGGCCCACTCAGCTGGTGTTCCCCGTGGAGTGAGGGGAGCTGTCAGAACTGGGTGCAGGAGCCAATGCAGTATGTATGTAGGGGTGTCCCTGGGGTCTTGTGCGACCATGGGGTGTGGGAGCTTTTTGGGTTGAGGGGAAGACAGAATAGACGGGTCGACTTTGCTCTGCTGAGGGTGTCTGGGACCTGGTGCCACCCACGAGGCTTGGAAGCTGCTGGCCAGATGTGTGTGTGCTCGCCGGTTGTGGGGAGGGGGCGGCTGGGAAATGAGCTTGGCTGTGTCCCCTCTTCTCCCCTCTGGGCACTGCCCTATTGTCAGGCTGCTCCTTGTGAAGGACAGGCCTCCAGTGTGCTAGGGTAGGGATGGGGACCAACTAATCCAGAAACCAGACAGGATAGCTCCTCAGCCTTGGAGATGTTTCTGCACCCTCCATCCTGTCTTGGATAGGATACCCAATGTGATGGCCTGGAAGGGTACCTCCTCCCCACTCTGACTCTGTCTTCTATAACCAGGTTGCCTTCTGTCTGCTGGCTGTGTGTACATATGTATATATTCTTGGAAAGGATTGTTTCTGAAAACACCCCCCACCCCCCACCCCCTGCTGCTTAATTCCAAGGATCACTTCTGCCTCCGACACTCCCCCTCCTCAGTTTCCTGGCCAGGACATTCCAGGTTGTCTCTTATACCCTTCCCTGGCTGCAGTCTTCATAGGGCAAGATTGTTTTGGGAGAAGTGGTTCTGTAAGGACCTCTCAGGTCTTGCTAGGAAATTGGACCTCAGGCCCCAAAGTCTCCTACAGGGCTTGATGAGGAGGCTGTGTCAGGGAAGCCCCAGGTTGGAGTGGGGGTGGCTTGGAGCCTTGGGGCTTCCCCTGGGGGGTGGGTGGGGATGAGGCTGGGGTAAGGAACAAGAGAAAAAATATTTGGAGTTGGTTATGTGATGCTTCTTCCTGGAGGAAGAAGAGGGGGTGGTTATGGAGTCAGGGAGTTTGTGGCTGTGAAAGATGGTATGCTGGGAGGAGCTGGGACATCAGTACTGCCTGGGAGTCTGGGTCATGTGGTGTCCTGAAAGAGAAGTCAGTAGGGTCAGACTGGCATAGGCTCTTGGGAGCCGAAGATCTTGGATTTGCAGGGATTTTGAGGGTGTGAGTGAGTGTACATGAGGTGTCACTGCAGGGGTTTCACCATTAGACTGGCGATAGTGGCACAGATGCAATGGCAGTTCTGAGAAGATCCTGGGCTTGGAATGGCTTAATCCCGGCCACCTCCTCCTTCCTATAGCCCCTAAATCTCTATCCCTTCAGTCTGACCCTAAATGCTCCAGCTGCCACCCTGGTACACCTTTTTAGTTTCCTTCCTACTCCCAACTTTGAGGCAGCCTGGCAGGAAGCTAGCTGTGAGCAGCCCCATCCTGATCGCCCATGTGCCTCCCCCACTGGGCATAGTCACCCACATGTGCCATGACGTGGTTCCTGCCACCCCATCTAAATATGGGGGAGAGGACATTGAGTTCTGAGTGGCCTCTCGAGTCTGTTTTGGGGACATTCACCCAGACCCCTGCTAATGATTTCCCCTTCCCCTAACCCGTTTAGTCTTGGAAGCTGACTGTGCCCTCTGGGACCTTTCTTCCCAGTCCACTCCTTGCTCAGACTCCAGTCTCAGGTGGGATGGTCCTTAGAGCCATGTGATGTGAGGATGGGGCCTGCCCCAAAATACAAACCCCAATGCCTACTTTCTAATCCTCTTGGAAGCATGAGCAGGACAGGACTTAGGCTGGGCTGGAGGGGTAGCTATGTTTTTGCCTCTGTGGGATCTATTAATATTTGGGTGCCCTGCCTGGGATCTGAGGTGATGGGCATCTGGGGATGGTAATCCTGTCCCTGTGACAAATAAGCAGGGTAATCTCCATTTGCTCAGCACCCCACACCCATCTTGTGTCAGTAGTTTTGGGAGTGTGGGAAGCTGGCAGGGCCCCTGGCAAGATGACCAGGGTTGTCTTGACTTACTATGTTTTGGGAAAGGAGTATGGCAACTGATACCCCAGCTCCCAAGGCTTTGGCGGGACATTCTCTCTGACGCCTGCTGTCTTTCCTTCCTCTACTCCCCACTCCACCCTCTGGCTGCTGTCTGGAGCCCACACGGTTTGTAGGGGGATGCGTGGTGGGGGGCAGTGCCTGGATCTTCGTGTGTGTCCGGGGAGTATTCTGGGAATTGGCAGGGTTGGCTGAGGTTGTCTGGGTGTCCCCGCAGGGTGGGCGGCATGTGGGGACCTGGCCTAGTGTGAGAATGTGCCAGTGTTGGTGTGTCTGTCCCCAGTCTGGCTCGGGTGTGGGTGTCTCGGGTGTGGGTGTCTCTTGCTTCGTCTGGATCTTGCCTCCCGCTCCAGTCCCGCCCTCCCCTTGCTCCCCCCTAGCTAGGACCGCCTGCTTGCTCTCCCTCTCTCCCCACAACTGGAGCCTCCCTTGCCTGTTCCTGGAATTTGGAGAGGAGGAGGAGGAAGAGGCAGGCAGACAGACCTCCCACACTCTAGCCCGCCCACCTGGCATCATGGGGAAATGAAATAGGTGCTATGGAACTAAGTTTTCCCTGGCTTCCTTAGACCCTTCAGCACACATCATGTGGGCCAGGGGCCAGCTCTTACAGAAGGGCCATGGGCTGCCCACCCCTCTGGGCAGTGACACCTCCTTCTACTTAACATCCTGCCACAAAGGGCCCCTGCTGGACCTCCAGGCACCACAGTCAGCCTGTGGAGCTGGTGGGGGGATTAGGCTGCTGCCAGGCTGGCCTGCACCTGTTGCCAACCCCAGCCCTATAACTGGAGCTTGCTAGGGAGGGGGCTGCAGAATGACAGGTGTAATTTCTGCAGCTAGGCAACTCCACCCCCACCCCCAACTGGATATGCCTTTCCCTTTTTGCCGGAACAAGGAAAGCCTTCCCCTTCACCAGCCAAGTGTCAATCTGATCTCGTGGATGATGCCCCTGTCCTGCCTGATGACCCCCACCCCTATCCCTGGCTGCAGAGCTGGGCTGCCCTCCTTCAAGGTTTCAGAGCTCTGCTGCCCTGGCAGGGCTGGGGGTATGGGGGTGTGTGGATAGGGGTGGTTCTCTGTTAATGTTTTAATTGCCTAAAAACTGGGAGCTCAGCTCTGGGCCAGTGGGGAGTCTGGGTCTGGCTGGCCGCCCGGTTTGGGCTAAATATAGTCTGGGACATCTGCAGAGAAGGGGAGGGGGGTGGAGGGAGGTTCCATTCCCCCACCTCCAGCCAAGGTGCCCTCGTCTGGGCGGGCACCTTGGAGCAGTGAGGGGGATTCCTTAGCACAAAAGGCAGGGGAGAGGTGCCAGGGGAGAGGCAGCAGGGGCTGGGCACAGTTGGGACCTTGCTTTCTGGAGGCCAGTAGATGCCTGAGATGAACCCGGAGGCTCAGGACAGGGCAAGAGTGGGGCACACCAGGGCTGGGTCCTCTGGCTGTTCCCTCTCCCCCCAGAGTTACTGAGGTCAGGAAGTCTTCATGTGTCACTGCGACCTGCAGGCAGTGTCACCATGACCCACTCTCTGTGTGTCTGTATGTACACACCTACCTTGGAGTGGCTTTATCCTGGCCCTCCCACTGAAGCCTCTGTCCCCTGGGTCCTACCGCAGGTCCTCAGCTCTTCTTCTCTGTCCCTCGCCCCACAGTGAAACCTTCAGCCCAGGAATCGAGACTTGAGAAGGGGAAGCTGCGGTGGAGAGTTCTCTGATCTCCAGTCACGGCAGGAAGTGGAGAAGAGGGGGGTTAAGGGGGGGACCCATGAGTGGCAGGCAGAGAGGGAGAGCCCTGTCAGTCCCGCGACCCACTGTGTAGAGCAAGGAGGGGTTGGCCCCCTTCCTAGTGGTCCCCCTTCCCTCCAACTCCAGGTGGGAGAAACCTGGGGGACAGCTGATTCCCCAGGGGCTGCAAACAATCTTCATCACCCCCCACAACACTAAGAAAAAAAATGTCTTCCTGTCACGTGGCTGTCACTTCCTGTCCCACTGTGGTTCCTGGGATGTTTGTTGTTGGTTGCCATGGTTATATCTGCCGTGGGCACTACCGCTGCTTCTTGTGGGGAAGGAGCTACCCCTCCCCACCAGGCTGCAGGGGTACTTGGGGAACTTGACTAGGGGGTCCTTTCAGGCTGAATGTGTGTGGTCTCTGATGCCCCAGATTCTCCAAGACCCCCCAGACGTCTGTCTGTGGGGAGGAGTCACAGCCACCTACTCAGACTGAGCGCTGGGGAGACTGTGACTGCATCTGGCTGTGCCTCACTGTGGCTGTGACTGTGTGAGTCTGACTGATTTTGCAGCCCTTGTCCCCTCTAACCGGGGTTCTTCTCGCTCATAGAGATGCCCATTCAGGGAACCTCTGTGCTCCCTATCTATCCTCATATATGGTTCTGAAGCCTGCTCCCATCCTGTGTTCTGATGGAAACCACGTTCCCCAGGGAGTGTCTGTGGCTTCCTGGGATCCAGGCTGCAGTGTCGAGGAGCTCTGGGGCAGGGTCCCAGGTTGCGTGTGTTTGGGGCTGGGGAGGTGGAGGCTCTGCAGACCATGCCTTTCCTTACACACACAGCCTGCACCCGATTCTCCCTTGTCCAGCAGGCCCTCTTCTCTAAGGGGAAGGCCATGGGGCTCTGTGACCTATTATCTCTATCCCCTTGTAGGCTTCCCTGTTCAGCTGGGGACGGAGAGGGGAAGAGATTCCCCCTAGTTCTTGCCCCAACTGAGTAGGCGGGTGTGGAGTAGGAAGTTGCGGGGGGGTCAGTGGGTGGAGGGGGGCATGGGGCAGGGCACAGTCTGACTCAGGCCTGGTCTGGGGTCAGAGCCAAAAGGATATCCTGAGGCAGGACTTGGGGGGGGGTTGTATTCCTGGATTCCCTGCAGTGTGGGTCCCCAGGGTGGGATGCTGGGAGGGGGCTGGTACCATCTAGTCCTGCTGGCAGTTTGCCCTAGGACTTAGAATATGGCAGTCACAGGGTTGGGCTGAGCTGAGGAGAGGGGTGGGGGTTGCTGCAGCCTGTCTCCCCACCCTGGCCCTGCCTGTTTCTCTGTGAGCTGTTCCTGCATTGTGAGAGAGCTGTGCTTCCTGCTTGGTAGCGTGGAGGGGAGGTAGTGGTGAGGGGGACAGCTGCCAAGGTGAGGGCGGGGAAAGCCCCGTGCCAGGCTGGATATGAGGTCGGTGGTTTCCAAGCTAGGGGGTCCCCTTTTGTCTGTGCCCCTTTGGTCTCTCACCCAACAGAACTGCCTGTGTATGGTCCACACATTTCTGTGGTCTGGCTGTGGCCTCAGTAGGCTCATCTCTTCCTCTTCCCATTTTTGTTTTTTTTTCCTTCCCTGTGGGTTGGTCCCTCTCCTTGAGGCCTGAATTACCCCCTGCCCTTTGACCTACTCGCTGCTTGGAGTAGGGAGGCTTCAGTTCTGGTTCTAGGTGGACCTCTCAGCCACCCTGGGCTTTAGAAGTCCTAAGCATGTCCCCTGGAGGATCTGGAGTATGGCCCCTGGGGATGGAGGAGTTGGGAGCACAGCCGTGACCAGCAGAGACCCCCACTTCCTCCTCCTAGAACCTGGACTGCCCTGAGCTTGGGTTGTCCATTCGCCCTTTCTGCTTGGTATCCAGTCACTGCTGAGATTATGGCGTGTGGGGGTCCTGCAGCTCTGCGTAGCTGGGGAAGAACCCTGGGCTGAGTGGAACACAGGTTGTGGAGGACACTGAACCTGTTCTTTTGGGACAAGTCACTGTGTCCCGAGGCAGTGGGCAGTAGTAGCAACGGGAGGTGAGACACTAGACTTCCTCCTTCTCCTAGCTCCCAGGAGGACATGCTTATGGCTGCGCCGACTAGGGCAGGTTTTCAAACCAGTCCTAGTTCTAGCAAGGCTAGCCCCAGGTTCTGTGGGGTTCGTGGGGAAGAGGTACCCTACAGCTATCTCAGCTACCCCCAGATGATCCTTCTCAAGCCCTCCTAGGGTAGGCTCTTTTAAAATGAGGCTGCGCTAACCTGGCTTCCTGCAGCCCAGACCCTGGTGAACAGACAGGAAACAGAGGATCCAAGTGGCTGGGTTGCTGGCTTGCCAGGGAGGAGAGAAGTGCGAGCCTAGGCCAGAGGGGACCCTTGAACAAGTGGGGAGTAGTCACGGCTGCTCCCCAACCCCTGTCTGCAGATATGAGGAGTGTGGGGGAGGGGAGAGGTTGTCTCTTTGTACAAACGGGAGTGTGTTTTCCTAGAAAGTGTGGAAATGGTTCTAGTTTAGAATCTAGCCTGTTCTGCCTTGCTTGGCCAGCTCCTGGCAGGATAGGGGTCCAAAGGCGGCAGGGCTTTGTTTCTGCCAAGGCTAGAGTCCCTCCTGCCCAAGTTGAGCTTGAGCTCTAGGTGTCATTTGCATATGATTCACTAACTGTCTAGAATGCTTAGGAAACCCCCAGTCTCCCCTTCCTTTAAGCTCCCCAATCCTTTTCCCCTTCTCTCAGCCCCTCTGAGACTGCCTGACTTCTATTTCTTGGGAACCATTGTTTCCGGGGAGCCAGGAGAGCAGAGAGAACTGAATGAGGAAGGGAGGCTGGGCCCAGGCCAGGCTGAGTTTGGGGTCCCCTGCTCTTCTCTCCTGAGTACAGGAGAGGAAATGGTCTATTTCTCTTCCCCTTCTCCCCTCTCCAAATCCAAAGGTTTCCCTTTTTTGGTTTGTGAAATGAAAGAAGGGAATTTGGGAAAGGGTTGTGGTCAGGCCTCCACCCACACCCTGAATATCCCTTTCCCCACATCCCTCTCCTCCGTCTGAGGGGAAGCAGACCCTGGGAAATGGGTAATTCTCCCTCCTGGCCCTGTCAACAGATGTTGCCCTGGGTGGGGTGAGGCAAGGGAAAGCAGGGTGACTGCTGAGGTGCACCAAGGTGCTGGCAAGAGGTGTGGGGATGGAGGGCTGCAGTTGCCCGGCGCCTCCCCTGTGCCAGGCTCTGGGCTGGGTGCTTTCCAGGACTTCCTGTCTGAAATCACACAACCCATTGTTGAGGTAGGCAGTTCACAGGTGAGTAAACAGATGCTTAGAGAGGTTAAGTGACTTGTGTAAGGTCACCCAGAGTGGCAGAGCTGAGATTTGACCCTTCCAGCATTTGGTTGTTTCTCGCATCTTCATGGCTCAGAAAGCTCTCACCTTTTTCTCTAGGTGTGTGACTCTGCAGTATAACGCATGGGCACTAGGGACACTGATGCTGGGGAAGGGATCCTAGCACCTTCTGAGGGTAAAAGCGGCCCCAGTGAGCAGGGCTGTGGGGTTGGTTGCAGGAGCTCCAGCCCCCTACCCCTTTAACTGCTGTGCTTAGGCTAGGCTTGGTATACTGGAGGTGTGGGCCTGTGGCTTTCTCTCTCTCAGGGGAGGGTGCCCATGGGCAGTGGAGGTGGCTGGCGTAGGGCGGAGGTTGGATGTGGGTAGTTTGTTTTCCCTCTATTTGGTACTGGTTTCGATTCTCTGCTGGGGCCTTCTCCACCCCTGGGATGTAGGGGGCTGAGGCCCAGGCATCTCTCTGGGGGTCATAGCTCCTGAAGGACCTTCTGAGGCAGAGCCTGTGCTTCTTTCAGGCCCACCCTGGTCATCCCTGCCCTTGCCCATCCCTGTTCTCTGGTCTGTCTGGCCCTTGGCCCATTTTTGTGACCTTTAACCCCTCCTGCGGCTCAAGGCCCTCCCCAGGGAGCTGAGTAAATTTGCACTGAAGTTTGCAGGCAGAGATAGGTTAGGCTTTTTGGACGCTCTGATAGGGGTTTGAGGAGGCTTCCAGCCTTGCCCTGTAGTGTGTGTGGGTGGTGGGCTGGGGGATGAGGTTGGAGTAGTGGGGATTGAAGTTTGGTTCAGTTTTAAACTCCTCAGGGGCAGAGTTGAGGGGGCTGTGGTTCTCTCTTCTCTGGGATCACGGGTGGGTTCCAGAGGGTCCAGGCTGGACTGACTGAACTGGCCTCCCATACCCTAAAGGCTGGGTCAGGATGCCTGGGGTCTGCAGTGATGGCTTTCTGGGCCTCAGCCTGGATTATGGATGCCTCGCTTTGGGTCAGCTGCCCCTTGGGCCTCACCTTGAGAGAGGCAGGCCTCTGTGTGAGTGTGAATTCACCTGAGTACTTGTGGACCTGGGGCATGGGCTAGGCCCACAGGGAGGACCTCAGAGCATCTTCTGGCAGAAGTAGCAGGTATAAGGGCCAGCCTGGCTGTGTGAGGACCGGAGAATGTGCAGTTTTGGAGACTGTGGGGCTGTGGTTGTGTCTTTGGGGAGCTGTGTACTGGGGCCTATGCATGCAGTTTCTGAGCTGTGTTCATTGTGTGGTGGAGCCCAGGTGTGGAGAGATGGTATCTCCAGGCTCCCTCTCCTCACATGCATGCCTGCACACACACAGGCTGGGGCTGCAGATGTGCTCTTGCCCACCCAGATGTTTTCTCTAGACCTGCATGCATGAGTTTCTGCAAGCGTGTGGTGTGTATTT
This sequence comes from Sapajus apella, assembly GCF_009761245.1. Classification (NCBI taxonomy): domain Eukaryota; kingdom Metazoa; phylum Chordata; class Mammalia; order Primates; family Cebidae; genus Sapajus; species Sapajus apella. The sequence continues at coordinate 3,735,287 of NW_022436952.1, read as the reverse complement.
GTGTGTGAGGGTCCAACTGTAGGAACAATGAGGTTCTGCCAGCCCCTTCTTCCTTTGCATGGCTCCCCCAGCTCCAGTTCCCATTGTGTAGGGCCCCACAGGAGTGTGTGTATGGGGGGGTGCAGGGCCAGGGTGGCAGCTGTTCCAGTGGGTGGGGCCCTGTTCCTCTGACATCAGCCCTCAGCCTAGGAGGGATTTGGCAGGGGCCTGGGGAAGGAAGGGGACTCTTTATTCAGGCGTGAGGAGAGAGGCCCTATGATTGTCATAATAAGTAACAGTAAAAATCGTGGTCATTACCAGATTTTACTTCTGGGGCAACTTCCCCTCCCTAGCCCAGTACCTATCCCCTCCTGCCCCCTCTCCCTCAGTTCCACACAGGCTGGCTGCCTGGGTGGCTCAGCTGGGCCAGAAGTCCTGGCCTCTTCCACAGTGTCCTTGGCAGGAGCTCCCCCTTCCCAGGCCTGGTCCTCAACCAAATGCTGGCCATGTGCATGTCCCCAGGACTCCAGGTTTGAGCCTGGAGTCTGGGGCATAGAACTTGGAACCTAGTGTATCCTGAGCTTGGGGTGGAGTGGCAAGGTATAGGGGGTGTTAGAAAAGGGACAATCCTTATTTTGAGTCTCTGTGGCCCTGTTTCTTTTCTTTCTTCCCTCTTTTTAAAACAGCTTTATTGAGATATCATTCACATACCATAACATTTACCCATTAAAGTGTATAATTCAGTGGTTTTAGTATATTCAGAGTTGGGCAACTACCACACAATCAATTTTAAAACATTTTCATCACCCCAAAAAGAGTCCCCATACCCATCAACAGTCACTTCCCATTTTCCTCACATCCATGCCCCAGCCCCTGTCAGTTGATGGATTTTTGGGTTGGTTCCACTTTTTGGCCGTTAGGAATAATGATGCTGTAAATGTTCATACATAAATCTTTCTGTAGACTTACATTGTCATGTCTCTTGGGTAGATAACCTGGGAGGAGCATTGCTGGGTCATATGCTACTGCTGTGTTTAACCGTTTAAGGAACTGCCAAACTGTTTTCTAAAACAGCTATTCTATTTTACATTCCCACCAGCAACATATGAGGATTCTAATTTCGCCACATCCTTACCAATACTTGTTATTATCTGTCTTTCTTATTATAGCTAGCCTAGTGGGTATGAAGTGGTATCTCATTGTGCTTTTTTTTTTTTTTTTGAGATGGAGTCTCACTCTTGTTGCCCAGGCTGAAGTGCAGTTGTGCAATCTCGGCTCACTGCCTCATGGGTTCAAGCAATTCTCCTGCCTCAGCCTCCCGAGTAGCTGGGATTACAGGCATGTGCCACCGTACCTGGCTAACTTTTGTATTTTTAGTAGAGATGGGGTTTTGCCATGTTGGTCAGGCTGGTCTTGAACTCCTGATTCAGGTGATCTACCTACCTTGGCCCCCCAAGGTGGTAGGATTACAGGCCTGAGCCACCGTGTCGGCCTCATTGTGCTTTTGATTGGCCATGTTTTTTTGCCTGTCTCTTTTCTTTTGTCTTTCATATATATATATATATATATATATATATCATAAATGAATATGTGCATATATGTTTATGTATAACCTATACCCAAAATGGATTGGAAACATCCTCTTGTCCTCTTGTGGATATGTTCCTTGTGTTCTCTCTCTTTGCTCGTGTTGCTGCCTGTCTGTCTCACTGTGTTGTGGAATCTCTGGGTTCATCTCTGTCTCTCTGTCTCCCTCATGGTATTATCTGTACATATCCTCTGGTGCCAGCTGTTCAAACTGTGTGGATCTGTATTCACACTGGTGAAGGGGGCATCTGGCCTTTCATCTTCTGCCCACCTCCCACCCTACTCAGTGTGTTTTGCTGCTGCAGACAGAAGTATGTGGGTGAACCCTGAGATCAATCTCTCCTTCCTTGCCTGGGGGTAGGAGTCTTCCTGGGCAGTCCTTGCCCTCTTACACATCACCTACCCCTGGACCGTCCATGCTGTTAAGCACTGGAGGTGATACCTAGGAGTCCTTGGTTCCCATTTTCCTGTTCGTGTGTATGTAAATGGGCCTCCTCCCAGGGCCTGTGGGACAAACCTGTCTGGGGTGCTGGGGCTTGGATTTGGGGGGGGAAGTGGTGTAAGAGGGGCCTCCTGGCTTAGGAGTCATTTTTCTGAGAAGTGCCAATGCTTTAGGGAAGCGGCTTTTCCTCCCCCTCCCTCTTCCCCACAAGCACACATTCTCTGCATCTTGACCTCAGGTAACCCTCACTGGGGGAAGGAGGGCCAGCTGCCTGCTTCTGCTGCAGTGATCCCTTGAGGTGGCACTGTGGACTCTTTCCCCTCAGGATTGTTGGGGAGAGGGCTTTCAAGTCTCTGAGTTCTGCCCGTGTCTCCCCAGCCTGGCTGTGCTATCCTGCCACCCCTAGCAGTGTCTGGGCCCTGCTTCCAGGTCATCTCTGCCAGCCAGGCATGGTGCCAGCTGTCTGCTCAGCTGGGTGCCACGGGAAAATCTCCAGCAGCTCAGGTTGGGGAGCTCCATGGGGAATGCCCGTGTGCCTGTTCCTCAGTGCCCACTCACCTGTCTTTCTTCTTTCTGCAGTGTCACAGGACATGGCCCCCTCAGCCGCCTAGCTGTGGCGCATCTAGGAGTGGGATCTTTTTTGATGCTCTGAAGGCCAGCTCTGGACCTTCCCAGGAAAGTGCCAGCTCACAGAACTGCTTGACCAAAGGACCGGCTCTTGAGACATCCCCCAACCCACTTGGACCCCAGCTAGGGTGGGGCTCCAGGAGACTGAGATTAGAGGACAGCTGCTCCAGGACAGGGCGGGTGGGCTGACCACCCAAACCCCATCTGGGCCCAGGCCCCATGCCCCGAGGAGGGGCGGTCTGAAGCCCGCCAGAGCCCCCTGCCAGACTGTCTGCCTCCCTTCTGACTGTGGCCGCCTGGCATGGCCAGCAACAGCAGCTCCTGCCCGACACCTGGGGCTGGGCACCTCAATGGGTACCCAGTGCCTCCCTACGCCTTCTTCTTCCCTCCTATGCTGGGTGGACTCTCCCCACCAGGCGCTCTGACCACTCTCCAGCACCAGCTTCCAGTTAGTGGATATAGCACACCATCCCCAGCCAGTAAGTCTGGGTATCGGGGGAAAGGGGGTGGAGGGGACCGTGGAGGGCGGTGGGCCTCAGAGCTTGGGCTCTGGACACATCGGTTCTGCTGTGAGTGGAAGGCGGTGGTGCTCCGCAAGGTCTTCTCCAGTTGGGGTGACCATCATTTGAGATCTTGAAAATGAAGGCCCTGTGGCCTGTAGGCCAATCATGGTGGCTGTGTTTGAAGTTGGGGGTGGCAGAAGGGGAGATGAAACCATGCTATTCTGGCCTGCAGTGGCGCTCGCACCCCTCTTCTGTGCTATGCTGTTGGGGCCTTATAAAATAGCTCCAAGGACTGGACACAGAGGCTGGAGGTGGGTAAACAAACCTCTTGACGTTTGATGGAAATGGCAGCTCTACCTAGAGTGAGAGCAGCACACCACCTATGCCCCACCCCCACTCGGTGCCTCTTGAGGGAAAGGGCTTCAAGGAGCAGACCGAGGAAGGCTGGCTGGAACCCCACCTCTACCCCTGCCAGCTCCACCCCCGGCCATGCTAGGATGTGCTTCCCTTTGTGGGGAGGATGAGAGGGAGGGGCCCACGGTCTGGCCGGGTGAATAGGGTGAGTGTCCCAGGAGGGGACACTTGGCCTGGACTCTGGCCCCGGATGCATGCGTGGTCTTGGCAGGGCCTGTGTTTTCTTTGTCTCCACCCTCTGCCATGGGGGGTCACTCGTTGGCAGGGCAGGGGTCTTAGTACCCTTCGCCGGCTGGCCGAGCCAGGTAGTGGGAGGTGGCGGCAGCTATGGCCAGCTGGCAGAGTCCAGGGCTGGGGCCTGCCAGGCCACTTACAGTAACTCTGGCCCCCAGGGCCCAGCTGGGCGCCAGGCCAGGGCTTGGGGGAGGAGGGAGCAGGGGCCTGGCCTGGGACGGGAGGGGGTGGAAGCAGCAGAATGGGTCATGGGCTGCTGGCTGGCCAGCCAGTTAGCTGCTGACCTGAGAAATGTGTCCCACCTCTCCTGGCCGGCAGGGACTGCACACTCTGCCCTGGGCACCCACCACCCTCTCAGGCTGTGGGCAAGCTGCCTGGCACCACTGCCCTGTGTGCCTGGCTGGGCTGGGTCAGTGCCCCCTTCTCAGTGTGGGGGCAGCGCTGTCTCTCCGGAGCCAGGGAGTCTCTTTGTCCCTGGGGCAGGCCCTGGCGGGGCGCCCCACTGCCCGCACTGGCTGGCTGCCCACCGCCACCACTGCTTCCTGGATTGCCTCCTCTGGCTTAGCTGTGGCCCCCTCCCTCCCAGGCTCCACCAGCCACCAGGAGCAGGGGCTCTAAGTCTGTGCTTCTTTATGTTCCCTACCCTTTCTGCTCTGGGGCCAGGGGGCAGGCAGGTGCTGCCTCAGTTTCTCCTGCCACCCCTTATCAAACCTTCGTCTTCTGTTTCTGCTGTCTCTTCTCTTCACCTCACATAGGAGTGTGGGATGGATAGAGTCTGGGGACTGATTTTTGTCTGGTCCTCCAGTCTGTGTTAGTGATGGGTAGAGGCCAGCCTCTGCGGTTTTAGGGTTGCTGGGGAATGAGCTGGTGTACCTTTGTAGAATATTCACTGCATTTAAAGGGACTGTGATTTATATTCTGGGATTGGGTCACTGGAACTAGAAGAATGTCTGCTTCCTGACAGGGTAGGATTTTATTTTTATTTTTTAAGACAGGGTCGGGCCGGGCATGGTGGCTCAAGCCTGTAATCCCAGCACTTTGGGAGGCCGAGGTGGGTGGATCACGAGGTCAAGAGATCGCGACCATCCTGGTCAACACGGTGAAACCCCGTCTCTACTAAAAATACAAAAAAAAATTAGCTGGGCATGGTGGCACGTGCCTGTAATCCCAGCTACTCAGGAGGCTGAGGCAGGAGAATTGCCTGAACCCAGGAGGCGGAGGTTGCGGTGAGCCGAGATCACGCCATTGCACTCCAGCCTGGGTAACAAGAGCGAAACTCCGTCCCAAAAAAAAAAAAAAAAAAAAAAAAAAAGAAAGAAAGACAGGGTCTTGCTCTGTCATCCAGGCTGGAGCGCAGTGGTGCCATCTTGGCTTACTGTAATCTCTGCCTCCCAGCTTCCAGCAATTCTCATGCCTCAGGCTCCCGAATAGCTGTGATTACAGGTGCGTGCCACCACACCCAGCTAAATTTTTGGTATTTTTAGTAGAGATGGGGTTTTGCCATGTTGGCCAGGCCAGCCTTGGACTCCTGGCCTCAAGTCATCTGCCTGCCTCAGCCTCCCAAAGTGTTGGGATTATAGGCGTGAGCCACCACGCCTGGCTTTCTTTTTTTTTTTTTTATATAGGGTCTCACTCTGTCTCCCAGGCAGGAGTGCAGTGGCAGGATCACAGCTCACTGCAGGCTTGATCTCTTGGGCTTAAGGCATCCTTGCGAGTAACTGGGACTACAGGTGTGCATCACCACACCAGGCTAATTTTTTGATCTTTCAGAGACAAGGTCTTACCATGTTGCCCAGGCTGGTATCAAACTCCTGAGCTCAAGCAGTCCTCCTGCCTTCGCCTCTCAAAGTGCTGGAGACATAGGCATGTGCCACTGCACCCAGCTCAGGGCAGGATTTTTGAAGGGGGAGAAGTTGGGGACCTGCGACCTGGTGCTTGTGGACAATTTGTCCTAACCCAGGTGATGGCAACAGAGTTCCCAGACACTCTCTTCACCTGCAGCCTGGGCTCGTTGAAGGGTTGGAGGTGGGGGCAGGGGCCTGGCCCATCCTTGCCCATCCTGGCCAGAGGGAGCAAATGTTTTGCCCTCCCCTGAATGTTGCAAGCTTCTTCCTCTTTCTTAGAGATGGGTGGGGAGGGCTTCCCATCCTGGTAACCTTCTCCCCAAATATGGGTGGGGTGCCCACATTTCAGGCAAGTGTAGCCTCCTTTGGCCTTCTCCACCCAGGTTAGGCAATGCCCCCTTCCTGCCCCCTCCCTCTGTGAGCCTTCTGGTTTCCTTGTCCCTCCCCTCTCTCTAGTAAACAACAACAACTTTTCTCTGAACCCAGCCCCTTAGCTTCTGAGCTTCTCCCTGACCTTCCTCATCTCTGGGACCAGAGGTGTGGCACGGGTCTGAAGGAGCCTGGCATCTCCCTCCTTCTGCAGAGCTGGGGCTGCCTGGTGGACAGAGCTCCTGAGCTCTGGGTAGGAAAGCATGACAGATAAAATTGTCACATGCCTGGTCTCAGAGATGGAGGCAGTTTAGTTTTCCCTGCTTTTCTGGCTTTAGGGCTGGTGCTGAGGGTGAAGCATTTCCTGGGAGAGATGACAATCCATGGTCCTCTATTCCTGCAGGAGCAGTGGTCTGCCCTGGCCTGCCCACACCCTTTTTGTAGGAATCCTTGCTGATGAGGCTTCCTCCCACCAAACAAAGGTGTTGGGTCCCTCCTCCCCCATCATCCTTCTCCCCAGATGGGGAGGAGGCAGCACCGTAGGTGGCCTGGGTATGCCCTTCAGAGACCTAGTAGCCTATGGGACCAACAGAAATTGTCTCCAGGTCATTGTGGGGAGGTCTGGGTATTTGTAGTGCTACAATCTCCCTGGGAGCCAGGGTGGGAGTCCTAGAGATGGTACAGCGATTCTCTCCCGCCCCCTAAGCCGGCCCCTGGGGCTTAGTCTCTGAAGACTGGTGTTTACTGTGGAGGTCTGGGATTCTGTGTGCACTATGGGGAGGGTCATGGTTGTGTGTATTTTGGGGGTGGGGTCATGGTTGGGTGTGTGTTGGGAAGGGGATTAATGACTTGTGTGTATTGGGTGAGAGGGTTAGAGAGCTGAGAGTGTTTTGGGAGAATTAAATCCAGAGCTGAGGGGGGACAGTCAACTTGTCTGTGTGTTGGGGCCGGGGGTGTGTGACTTAGGGCATAGACTGCTTAAAGAGGAGTAGTCTTTGGTTTGGGTTCTTACTGTTCTTCCTGGCCAGAGGGGAAAACTGATCTGCCTTTTTTGTTCAGCCTGGGAATTCCATGGGCAAAGGAGTCTGACTGGGGGGCTGTGGAGTAGGCATTGTAGTGATGAGTTTAAAACTTGGACACTGGGCCAGGCGTGGTGGCTCACACCTGTAATCCCAGCACTTTGGGAGGCCAAGGCGGGCAGATGACCTGAGGTCAGGAGTTTGAGACCAGCCTGGCCAACATGGTGAAACTCCATCTCTACTAAAAATAAAAAAACTAGCTGGGCGAGGTGGTGCGTGTCTGTAATCCCAGCTACTCAGGAGGCTGAGGCAGGAGAATTGCTTGAATCCGGGAGGCGAAGGTTGTAGTAGGCTGAGATCGCGCCCCTGCACTCCAGCCTGGGGGATACAGTGAGATTCTGTCTCCAAAAATAAATTAATAAATAAATAAAACTTGGACTCTGGCTAGGTGCAGTGACACATGCCTGTAATTCCAGCACTTTCGGAGGCTGAGGTGGGGAGTTGAGCCTAGGAGTTTGAGACCAGCCTGGGCAACATAGCGAGACCCTGCCTCTACCAAAGCTGGATATGGCAGCACGCACCTGTAGTCTCAGCTAGCTACTCGGGAGGCTGAGGTGGAAGGATCGCTTGAGCCTAAGAGGCTGAGGCTAAAGTTAGCCAAGATCATGCCACTGCACTTCAGCCTGGGTGACAGAGCAAGACTCTGTCTCAAAAACAACAACTTGAACATTTGTGTCACTTACTACTTGCTGATAACCTCTCAGAGCATGTTTCTCTTTTTGTTTTCTTTTGTTTTTTCTTTTGTTTTGAGACGGAGTCCTGCTCTGTCACCCAGGCAGGAGTGCAGTGGCGCAATCTCTTAGCTCTCTGAAACCGCCACCTCCCAGGTTCAAGTGATTCTCTTGCCTCAGCCTCCCGAGTAGCTGCGATTACAGGCACCTGCCACCACACTGGTCTAATTCTTTTGTATTTTTAGTAGAGATGGTGTTTCGCCATGTTGACCAGGCTGGTTTCGAACTCCTGACCTCAGGTGATCTGCCTGCCTTGGCTTCCCAAAGCGCTGGGATTACAGGTATGACCCACCGTGCCTGGCCTCATTTTTTTTTTTTTTTTTTTTTGAGACAGGGCCTCAAAATGTGGCCTGCTGGTCTCGAATTCCTGAGCTCAAGGGATCTGCCTTCCTTGGCCTCCCAAAGTGCTGGGACCACAGGCGTGAGCCACTGCGCCCCGGCTGAGAATGTTTCTTCATCTGTAAAATAGGGATATTACCAGAACCTACCTCAGAGGGCTGCAGATTAGGCAAGATCATCGACTACTACCTTAGCTCTGTGCCTTGCATGTGACCTGATGCCATGGGACCCTGACCCTTTGTAGGTGGGAGCTGGAGAGAATGGAATGCTAACATCTATAGAGCACCTACTGTGTGTCAGGGGCTTTGTCTGTGTTTCACAAATCTTAATCCCTGCAATTCTGGAAGAGGGACATTATCCCCTCTTACACAGAGGATACAGTGCTCGGGGAGGTTAAAGTACTGCAGAATCATGACTGTAGGATTGTAAAGCCACGCTGTTTTCCACCATCCCGAATAGGTAGAGGGGATTGTAGGGCATACTCTTGGGTGTGGGAAGCGTGGGGAGTGGGGTTCACTGCTGATTGAAACCCCTTCCCTCACTGCAGAGGCCCTTTCTCTGCCTTAGAACCTGCCTTCCCCCGGTAGGGGGCGTAGGGAAGGCCCAAGCCATACCCCGTCTTCTCTGTTTTGGATCCTGAAGGCTGGAGGGAAAGAAAGATAAGGGGCCTGGGCCAGATCTCCTTCCTGTCCTGGAAGCTGTGGATACAATCTGTTCACACCATCCCCACCCCCAAATCTGCCCGCTGTAGCCCACGGGAGTTTGCAGAACTCAGCAGGCACCCTCCCCCCCATCTCCAGACAGACACGAAGGAACAGAGTGTAAAAGCCACAGTTCTTATTCTTATTTTGTTTCAATTTGTGGATGGAGGCAAAGAAGTTGCAAGCAATCAACAGAGGAGCTGGGGATGGGAGCCCCAAAAGGGTGGCTGCATATTTGCTTTGTGTGCCTAGAGACTGGAGAGTGCCTGAGGGTCTGGGTGAGCCCCAGCAGAAGGCAGAAAGGAGGAGGCTGTGTCCTTCCCTTCTTCCTATCCTCTGCCACTTCCTCCCTGTTGCAGTCTCTGCATCCTCCCACCCTCCCTGCTTCTCACTCTTTCCCTGGACAATAGGAGGGACATAGCTCGAGGGGAGGGTACTGCCTAGCAATGCCTATCTCTTGGCCAAAATGTAGAGTCAGCCAAAAGGCCATTACATGGAGTTTTTAATGAATATGGGGTCCCTCACCTTTCATCTCCCAGGAAGGATAATGCACAGGTTCCCTCTGGACAAGATCCCAGCATGCACTGGGGGAGGGGACTCGGAAGGAAGCCCTTCTTCCTTTGAGGTGGGTGAGGGCGGGAGGTATCATGTCTACCCCATGCCAAGGGGTGTGTTGCCTATGGGGCTGTGCCAGTGAAGGCCTGACTGCCCTGTGAGGGAGCAGTGTCTGCAGAAAGAGGAAGTGGTTCCCGTCTCTTAAGTGATTTTGGGGCAGTGCCTTCCTCTTCCTCCTCTATGGAGTTGGGGCACTGCCAGTGAGTCAGGCCTCCCAGGGTAGATTGGAGGCCACTCAACCTTTGGCTGTCAGAAATAGAGGTGCTCCCCTCCCCATTTTGGCTTCTGGGTTGCTGGAAACCTCAAGCAGCCCACAGACCAAGGGCTTTCCATGGGCAGGAGTCTTAAAGGACAGTTCTTCCTGTGTGGCCTTGGGCAGGTCACTCAAGCTCTCTCCGAATCCGTTTCCTTCTCTTTAAAGCAAAACGTCTGGCCAGGCACGGTGGCTGTAATCCCAGCACTTTAGGAGGCCAAGTTGGGAACACCGCTCGAGCTCAGGAGTTCGAGACCAGCTTTGGCAACATGGCAAAACCACATCTCTACAAAACATACAAAAATTAGTTGGGCATGCTGATGTGTGCCTGTAATTCCAGCTACTCGGGAGGCTGAGGCATGAGAATCACTTGAACCCTGGAGGTGGAGGTTGCAGTGGGCTGAGATCACACCACTGCATTCCAGCTTGGGTGACAGAACGAGACTCTGTCTCAAATAAATAAAGTAAAGCAAGACTTCTGATCCTTCCCTGGCTGGGCAAGTTGCTGTTAGGCCATGGTGGCCCACTTCCTGCTGAGGCCCTTGGTGAGTTTCACATACCCAGCAAGGCTGTGATAGTGAGGGGCAGGGTAGAGCTGGGCACTGTCTTGGGGGATGGCACCACTCTGTACTGGGACCCAGTGTCCACCTGGCACTGGGCCTCATGATTTCCTGTTTCTTGTCCCCTCCAGATGGGGTTGGGGACAGGAGGAGGCCCTGCCTGGCACAAGTGGGGGCCAGTTCAGCCCGCACCTGCTGAGGGCTTACTAAACGCAAAGCCCTGAGAAGGAGCTGACGGAGGGATAAGGCTGAGCAGGATGGGGCCCCAGGCCTGCAGACAGCTGCCACCAGAGGCCCCCCAGCCGCAGCTGCTGGCCAGAGCCTTCCTTGTTTCCCTCTTCTCCCACTGCCTCAGGACACTGTGTTCTGCTCTGACCTGCCCCATGACCTTGCTGTTGCCCAGAACAGGCCTCTTGCCCTAGCTTCTCCTCTCCAGCTCCGGAAATCCTATCTCTCCTTCAAGGAACATCTTGAATGCCGCCTCTTCCCAGAAATCTTCACAGATGTTCCCCCTTCTTTGCCACACTCTCCCTCCCTACTTAGAATGCCTGTGAATCCTTATTTATTTTTTAACAACACTCATCTCTCTACCATGAAGTTGCATCTCCCCTGTTCCTGCCGTGAGCTGTAATCATTTGGGACCTCTTTTCCTAACCACGAAGTCTTTGATGGCAGGGAGAGAGTCTCAAGTCCCTTAGCATCTTGCAGCTGTGAGCACAGAGCCTAGCTCCATCATTTGAGAGGAAAGATCCCAAGGGCATGGAAGCACTCTGTCCTCTTCCCCGTAGGTCGCATCCACTGTCAAGATTTGCATACCTGCCCCCAGACCCCAGCATTCCATCTGCAACCCTGACTGCACTTCAGGGCCCCACACCCACCTGCCGAGCAGCCCAGTGGACTTCTCTGCTTTGCAGTCTCAGGCATTTCACTGATACATAAGCCGTACACAAGCCTCTTTGCTACCTCCTACCTCACCCCCTGCCACATTGATTTTACCTTTAAAATATCTAGTGAATCCACCTTCTACCTTCCTCTGTCCATCAGCACTTTCAGTTTCCTAGGCTAAGCCACCCTTGTCTGCTGCCTGGACTGCTGCAGTAGCTTTTACCTGGTCTCTCTTGCCCTCCTATGATCCATTCTTCACACAACTGCTGGAAAGATCTTTTTACACTGTAAATCTGATCTTATCTCTCCTTTGCTTGGAATCTCTCTATGGCTTTTCCTTGCATTTAGGATAAAATCCAAAAGCCTTATTGAGGCCTATAAGCCCTCCTGGTCTGGCCTGAGCCCACCTCTCCAGCCTGGTCTTGTTTACCTTTTCCTTTTGAATTTTATGCTCCATCATCCTAGCCTTCTGCCAATTCCTTGAATGAACTCACCAACTTCTGTAACCCCAGGGCCTTTGCACAGGCTTGCTCTTTTACTGGGACTACACTCCTTTCTACTCTTTGCCTGACTATCTTATAAACTTTGCCTTACGGTAGGTCTGTTTTATTTTTGTTCTTCTCTAATTTAGTTCAACCTAAATTAGGTGCCTTTGTTAATTATTCAGAGCATAATACCATTATCTCAGTTTGCAATTGTGTGTGTATATAGTGATTATTTTCTTAATGGCTGTTGCTCCTTAAGGTCTACCAGGGCAGGTTCCCCAGGGTGTCCACGTAGAAGGTTCTCAGAAAAATACCTTGAATTGGCCTGGCTTGGTAAGAACATGGGCTTTGGCAGCAGAAATTTAAAACCCCTGCCCTACTCTTTATTATTAGTAATGTGATCTTGGACAACCCACATAGTCTTGCTGAGACCTGTTTATTTGTAAAACTTATCTCTTGAAGTTGCTGTGAGTATAAAATGACAACGTATATAAGGAACCAGGCTTCCAGAAGAATATCCTTGGGTAGCATGTACATCTCCACTCTTCTTTTTAGAGAGTGCGGTTAATAGGATACCCCCTCCTCCAGGGGTATCTCCTCTCCAGGGTCCTACCCAAGCTAGGCCTTTCTTCCAATGAAACGTGCATCCCGAGGGCTTCCAGGATGAAATAGTCAACGGGAAGGCACCAGCTCCTCCTTTTATCTCTCCAGGGCTGGACAGTGCACCAGGGGCCGATCCTGGTTCCCCAGCTGGGAGACACCCTGGGCGGGGCTTTGCTCACCGGAAGCACGCAGAGCGTGGGGAGGAGAGCCCCCTCTGCTTGTGTTTGTGCTAACAGCACCCGCGCTGCCGCGTCGGGTTCCGGCGGCTGGAGAGTCACACATGATGTCACAGACAATGACACAAACCGGTGTCTCATTCCGACACAACCTCCGAGCTGCACAATGTCACACCCGGGCGCCAACACTTAGCCCAGCGCACCCCAGCCCTACGCCTCCTGCGGCCGCTCTCCTCTCCGAGTCTCCCGGGGAGGTGGCCCGGTCCAGCCGGGCAGGGGGCTCGCAGGCGGGTGATGTCACGGGCAGTGGTGGGTGGGTCACTCGGAGGTGAGGCGCCGCCAGGCGAGTTCAGCGAGAGTTCAGCCGCATTGCATTAGGCAAATGAGGCACAGCCTGGGTGGGGTGTGTGTCAAGGGGAGGACACCAGGACCACCCCCCTCTTCACCGCCCCACCGCTACCTCCACCATGGCTTCACTCGGCTGAGGATTGACCAAACACTGGGGGAGCCTGGGAGCCTGGGAGCCGGAACTGGGACTAGGGAAGACGCCCGCCCCTCTTCCGTCCTAGTCCCCCTGCAACCCCCTCCTCTCCCTGTACTCGGCCTCCCTCTACTATGTACTCCTCCCCTCTTGCCTTTCCCCCTTCCTTCTCCTTTCCTCCCCCTTCCCAGGCTGCCCCCACTCGCCTGTCCACGGGCCGCCTCTCCCTCTCGGTTCCCTGCGTTTCTCCCGCTGCAGCCAGACCCGCCGGGAATGGGTTAAGCCAGGGGCGGCGCCTGGACGGGGCGGGGCAGAGAAAAGGGGGTGGTACCTGGAGGGGAGGGGGCGCGCGAGCTGAGGTTGGGGGTGCCGCGGCGCGCACCACCGGAGACCTAGCGAGCCACCGGCTGTCCCTCGCCTGGCAGAGGCGGAACCACGCGGGGTCCCCACCCCCACCCGGAATCCTCGCCACGGAGAATCCCCGGAGAAGCCCGGGAGCCCCAGCGGGGAGGAGGAAGTGCTCATTGACCCCCCCGCCCCGCGCTGATCCCGCCCCTGGCCTGCGGACTTGGGGAGCCGCGGGACTCTGCCTCGGACACCACGAGACTCTGGACGGGAGCCCCCTCGAGGTGAAGCTGCTGAGTTCGCGTTCCCTACCGGGTTTCCCAAGGAGAGCCAAGGGATCCCCAGCTCCCAGCACACACAACTTCACCGCTTCTCACTGGGACTGGCGAAGCTGCCGGCGGACTTAGACGCGGAGACTTCAGGGCAGGGGGCGGCCCCCTGCCCGGGTCACCAGTCAGGGCGAGGGGACGTCTCCTCGCCCCCAGCTGCTCTACTCGGATGGCGCCGCCGGCTGACTGACGGGGGCGGCGCGCAGGACTTCCGAACTTGGACCTCCTGCCTTCGAGGGGGAAGATGTACGAGAGTGTGGAAGTGGGGGGTCCCACCCCTAACCCCTTCCTAGTGGTGGATTTTTATAACCAGAACCGGGCTTGTTTGCTCCCGGAGAAGGGGCTTCCCGCCTCGGGTCCTTACTCCACCCCGCTCCGGACTCCGCTTTGGAATGGCTCAAACCACTGTACGTACTGGCCTTTCCCTCTGCTGCTGCAGGGGGTGGGAGTGGGCGGTAGGGCTTCCACTGCTCCTCAGGGATAGGGATCTTGTCTCTACCTTTCACTTAATCCATGTTGCCCTTGCTGGACAATTGAACCCGCCCCCCCCCCCCCCGCCCCCAGTAACCCTGAGTGCAATTTCTCAGATTAGGGCTGAGGAACTTTGAGGGTTCCTTTTTTCAAGAAACATTCCTTCATCTCTTGTGTCACTTCTTCCAGGAGAGATGAAGCCCAAGCCCCTTGCCCCCAGTTTATATCTTCTTGTCTGGAATCCAATAGCTTCACAGCAGGCTGGAGGGTGGGGTAAAGGTCTGCTCCCCTCCCCAGATCCCACTCCTGCCAAAGCTCGAGGGAGAGTCCCTTCCTGTGCGACAGCTGCTGCCCCCAGCCCCTGCTCTTGCGTCATTAGAGTGGGTGTCAGGGGAGCACTCGATGTCTTATTGACAGTGGGGTGTGGCAGAGGGGGCAACTTCATCAGACACCCGTCTGCCATCCTAACCAACCTTCCATCTTGGCAAGGTGCACTTGGTCCATGTTGGGGTTGTCCTGGCCCTAGACACTTGGCTGTCATCTTCGAGGCTTTCATCCCCAGGAGTGGAGGGGAAAGAAGCTGCTCTGGTGGGAAGAATCCCTCTCCCCCTAATCCTAATCCGGCTTGTTTTCTGGGGGATGAGTTTGTTTTTGTGGGTCTGGGGCTACTCTGGAAATGAGGACTGCATCCCTTCCCAGCCCTCCCCCCTCCCCCCTCCCCCGCACCCCCCCCCACCACCGAGTCCTTTTGTTAACCCGAATTCACTTGGGAATACAGCTAGGCCCTGGGCTGTCCCTTCCTAAGAGGGGCACTAATGAGAATCCTAGCATCCTGACAGCCTAGTCACCTTTTCTCCTTGTTGACCCCTGCCTGGGTGCAAGCTCCTCTGGGAGGAAGGGCTCTGTGCACACCCAGGAGCTGGGAGCACCAGGGTATACACCTGGGCATTTTCCTGCCTAGCTGTGAGGCAGTATACACTGGGTGGGCTGGAGCAGGCGCAAAGGGGTTATTGTTAGATGGCTCAGGTTTCTTCACCTACTGGACTTTGGGCTCTTTCCTGGGGAAAGCTCTTCCCTGGAGGATCTCCCACCCTCCCAGACCTGCTGCCTCCCTCCTGCCTGCCTGGGAGGAGGGGTGGAGTGGGTCTAGGGGGCCTGGCAGATTGGAGAAGGTTGAAGGGCAAAGGACTTACCCCACCTGAAGCCCCTCTTGCTTCGAGAAGAGAGACCTGAGATGGACAGAGAGCCCACCTCTGTCCTCCCAGAGCCACGTCAATCCCAGCTTTTCCTATTGTCCTGTCCCCGACCTTTGCCTCTGGGTCTGAATCTGCTGTGTGGCTGTAGACAGCAGAGGGAGGATATCCACCGTTGACTTTGGAAGGAGAGAGAGTGAGAGGGTGACTTTAGGACCTTTTTTCTCATTCTCCAAGTGCTGGAGCAAGGCCCCTCTCCCCTAGTGGGATAGTTGGGGCAGGGGCTGCCAGAGTCACCCCTTCCACTGCCTTGGCCACCTTCTCCAGAGGCTGGAGAGAAGCTGGAATCTGAGACCTTGGACTCCAGCCCGTCTCTTCTTAGCCCATGGGGACAGCTCAGCTCTTCCTGGCCCAGAACTGGAGGGGAAGGAGGATCACGGCGTGTAGGACAGTGTATTGGTAAGCCCTGCTTCCCCTAAACCACTGGACACGGCAAAGTGGAGACCTGTCCTCACACCCGTTCTGGGGTGGGGTAGACCTAGAGTTCCCGTAGTCTGAGCGTGAGTTTTCGTATAAGTCAATGAGGTCTCAGTGGACTCAGGTCCTGAGGCTGCAAGGTTGGGAGTGATGGCAGGGGGGGGCACTGGAGACTTGCCCCAAGGCACAGGAAGGACCTGGAGTCTGAGGGTGGCAACTAGACTCCATCTAGAATATGTGAGGCCAATGCCACCGCCTTGGAAGGGACCCCTTGGTGTGTGTGGAGGTCCTCTGGTGACTGGAGCCGCCCCCAGCCCCCTCTTGGGGAATTCACTGCCCACTTCACTTCCACTGAAGGTGGGAAGAGCAGGTTGGCTGTCGGAGAAGGCAGCCTCCTGGGTCCTGCAGGGCCCTATCGACCTTGCCTCTCTCCCCAGATCCCCCATTTCGGTGCATTAGAGGACAAGGGGGGTGCACAGGATGTGGCTCCCCATCTGTCCCCCACCAATCTCAACCACTCACACCTCCGCCCGCTCCCAGACGTCCAAGAATGTGAAGCACGTGGATGCCCGTAGTAGGGGGAGGGAGAGATGCTTATCGGGCGGGCAGCCGCTGTGCTAGGGGCCTTCTTCCGCTGCTGCTGCTGCTGCGCTATATCCAGAGCTACCTCCCCTCCCGACCCCCCCCCCCCCCCCCCCCCCGGGGGGAGGAAGGGCGGTACCGAGGGCCCTGCGCCCCCTCCCCAACCGTCCCCAGGGGCTGCGAGGGGAGCTGCGGAGGAGCGGGCGCCAGCTGGATTGGGAGGGGAGCCGCTGGCCGGGGGCCCGGCTGATTTCCTGCTGATCTCCTCCAGGAAACCGGCCCCTTGTGCGAGCCTGTGAACGGCTCGGGGGCGTGGGGAATCTGGAGTGGAGCGCTCTGCACCACCCGCCCTACTAGGATGGGGGAGCGAGGGAGGGGCACTCTGGCAGCGTTGGCGGGAGGGGACGCCTGGCTTCCTGGGTCAGTTCCAGTCCTCTGCTGGGCGCTGGAACTTTGAGCAGAGAAGGTGTGGTCCTTCTCTAGCCTGAGTGCTAATGCAGGAAGAGAAGAGATTGGTGGGCTGGGCCTCTGGAGAGGGAGGTTAGCAGGGAGGGGCTAGGCCGGGCCAATCCCTCCCCCGTTGGTGTCCCTCCCCTCTCCACCTGTATGTGCAGGGAGTTATGGCTGTGTCCCAATTCCGGCAGAGGCTGTGAGTATCCCGGAGTTCCCCACACCTCCGCCTTGGTCCCTGTACCTCACCTCCTTGGGCTGCTGGCTGGAGGCCTGGGGAGGTGGGGCCTCAAGCTCTGGGTTCAAAGGGCAGAGCAGGGAAACCTCAGAGCTGGGTTACCTGGGTGACAGGTGGGGTTGGGCTAGAGGTAGGGGCAGGCTGTGTTACAGCCTCCAAGGCAGCCAAGCTGCCACTGGCTGGGCTCAAAGGAGGCCTCGCCCAGCCCAAACTGTAGCCCTCGCCTCCTGTCATCTCTGCCATTCTGCCAAAAAATAATTTTCAAAAGCACATTCTTTCAGTTCTGTAAACACTCTGTTGGACTTTGCTTAAGCTTCATGTGTTTATGGGTCTGTGCCCTGTAGTCTGTCCCAGGCCTCAGAGCTGTTTAGCCCTCATCCTGGTATCCTCCGTGGCTCCCCATGCCCCAGCTCCCCTCCTGCCACCTCACTCTGTACCTCACAGCTCCCTCAGTCCTTTCTCCCTCTCCAGTCTGGTTCATTTCAGAGGTGGGGCCTGGGGAAAGGGGGAGCCCAGCGCAAATGGTGACTTAGGAGGGGTGGGGAGATCAGTGCCTTCTTCTTCTGCTTGTTGGAATGTTGACCAAGATTCTAGGCCATGGTTCCCCACAACCCTCCACATACCCCCTTGCCCTTGACCCCCCCTCCAACCAGTCTGGATTGTCTATTGTTACTGCTTTTACGTCTTGGAAAAAGTTAGCACAACAAAGGGCTCCTTTGTCGCTCACCCCCTCTGCCTCCTGGCCTCACCCAGGTCCCCCAACCCTACCCCCCAGCAGCTGTTCTCAGGGCTCTCAGCCTGTCTCATTTGCTTGTCTGGCCTGGGGAGAATGAAGTGGGAGAAAACCAGGCCAGGGCCAGTTGGTGTTGGGGTGAGGAGCAGACGGTGGAGGGAGGTCAGAAGAGAGTCTACTGAGCTGGGGGGGCTTGTGGGCATCAACTGTGGCTTTGCTGCAGGCTGCTCTGGGGGCAGGGAAGGGGATGTGGGACTGTAGCAGTGCTGGTCAGCCAGGCTGGCCAGGGAAGTGGTACCCAGGCACTACTAAGAGCCAGGAAAGCCCTGCCAAGGTTGTTGGCATAGTTCTGTTATCAGCCACCTAGGAGCCCCCATTGTGTCTGCAGGTAAGTGGGGAGGGTGGTAACACATAGCTCCTGGTGTTCCCATGCTTCCTTCCTCTGTGCCCCAACTTTAGGGCCGTGTGATTTGGGGCCGTGTTACTCATGTCTTTAAGGTGCTTGGGCCAGGAGCTGCAGGTACCTTTAAACGCCAGCCAGAATCTCATGTGCTGTAGTTTGGGGTAGGGCTGGGTAGGATTATGAGATATGGGAGGAGGCAGGGATCTGTCTACTCAGGGAGGTGTCCTCACCCATCCTTGGCCCTGGACATGTTGACTTGAACATGGTAAAGGCCTTAGGATGATACTGGGTGGCCCCTTGGGAATCTGGGATTGTCTTGGTCATGGTTCTTAGCTTGCACCCAACACCCTTAGCTGCCCAGGCTTTAGACACAGACAGCCCCTACCCAACCCAGCCCTGTTCTGCCTCCAGTGATGGGCATGGTGCCAGGCACTGGGGAGGTTTTGGCCAGTGAGGGCTGCCCATGCTGTCTGGGTCACCCCTCCTGGCTGCCCTCTTGGAGCTGAATAACACAAGGGGAGGGGCAGTAATCCGGACATAGTATTGAGGCCAGACAGACAGAGCATTGATGGGAACAGACCCCCTTTGTCATGCCATCTCTCCCCACATGAGGGGTACCCAGAATGATGGGCTTCTGGGGCCCCAAGGACCCTTCTCCCTGTATTTAGGGTGTCTCCTGCCTATCTCAGGGGGACCCCTCCTGCTCTGCCCAGCATTTGTGACTCTTTGCACCCCCTGCCTTGGGTCCCTGGCCCTGGGATTGTCTGGGTGGAGGAGGGCCTATGGCTGCTGGCAGAATGGGGTGGAAGGGGGAGCGGAAGCAGAGGGAGCAGGGGAGTGGCTGGCTTTGAATATCCTGTTGACCCCAGTTTCCTCTGCCCCCAGCTTGTGTCCTCTTCCCTCCCTCTTCAAGCCTTAACTCCTTCCTAACTCAGAGGAGAATGGGTCCAGGTCACCCAAGGGCAGGAGCTTTAGGGTCAGGTTGACCCCCACCCCTACTCCCCAAGCACAGTCATGGCACACATGCAAATCTGATGGTTTATCATCATATCTTTGTGTTTTTGAAGGTGGGGGTCCTAGGAGTCCGTAGGAGTGATGGGGCGCTGGAGGCCTCATTGGCAGCCTCCTTCCCTGAGTCTGGCTGGGGAGTCCCAGTTTTCCTAAGACTTGAATCCTGCCAGCAGTGGTGAGGCTGGGAGAGGCTCATAGGAGAGACCAGCTCTTGGAGGAAGGGTGGGGCTCAGTACTAAGGATGGCGACCTAGGTCTCTAACTGCCCCTCCCCTCTTCTTTCTCCAGCCATTGAGACCCAGAGCAGCAGTTCTGAAGAGATAGTGCCCAGCCCTCCCTCACCGCCCCCTCTACCCCGCATCTACAAGCCTTGCTTTGTCTGTCAGGACAAGTCCTCAGGCTACCACTATGGGGTCAGCGCCTGTGAGGGCTGCAAGGTGAGTTGAAGGGGTCATTGGGAAGGACAGCTTGATTAGGTAAATGGGATGTCCCCACTTCGGTGTCATGGGAGTGTGCAGTTGGGATGGGGGGATGTCCCCGAAGCTGCTGCTCTTGTTTCTCTGTGGAAGCTGACAACAAGCAGGACACCTGCTGTAGGACCTCCTCTATAAATGTAAAGGGCTCCCTCAAACCAGAGGTCCCCTCCTGCCTCAGCTCCTTTCCCTGTCTTCATCCTCCAGCTGGCAGGGCATACGCCTGCTCTGCCACCGCTGCCCAGGTTGCCATGGTGAGCTGGCTGCCGACTGGCTCTTGGCTGGGGACCCAGGAGTCCTCCCCCAGCGGCCCTGCCTGAACCTCACTATGGCAGCCTGGCAGGAGGCAGTTAGGAGCAGGCACCCTGCCTTGGCTTCCCCTTCAGGTGCCCAGGCTATGGGCTCCCCAGTGTCTGGCTGAATTTCCCCACCCTCGTGTTAGGCGCCAGGGTGCAGATGTAACCGTTCCTTCTCAGTAGCTCTTTGCCTGGCTTCTCCTCCTTTCCCCAGGACGTGAGCCTCTGTGTGGGTTTCTCCCTCCAGAGATTGGGGCTCAGAGGCTTACAGCTTTGGGCCTTGTGGCTCTGGGCTGCCCTTCAGCCTGGAATAGCTATCCCCAGGTGTGAGACGGAGGTCAAGGGCAAAGCGCAAGGCTTCAGGCTGTGTGTCTTCTTCTGTCTGGTTGTCCCTGATGTGTTTTTCATCTGTCCATCTGACTCTAGTCAGCCTGTATGTGGAGCCCCTGGCCAGTCTGGGTCTGTGTCTGTGTTGGTTGGTGCATGCCTGTCTCGTTGGTGAACCTGCGTGTTTCTGCCTTGCTTCTGAGTGCATGTGTGTGTGTGCGCCTCCATTTCTCTGGCCAGCCCCTGTGTCTGCCTCCTGGCCTCTTCCTGCTTGTCTGCTCTTCCTGTGTTCTGAGTTCATGGGTGTGGGTTCCAGATCCCTGGCTGTTTGCAAAGTAGCCCCATGTCTTTCTATTTCTGACTCATCAGCAGCCCTGAGGTCCTTTCCCTGGAAGCGGGGAGGAGTCAGGTGTGTACTGTGAGTTGGGGGAAGACTCCTGCCCGTCCCGCAGCGTTGAGGCAGGTACTGGGATTCTCCTGAGGAGGATCCTTTTAGGTGAATCGTCCTCCCCACCTTTTCTGGCTTGCCCAGGTAGGCGATGGGCAAAGGCTTGGGGCAGCAGCTGGCCTGGCCCTCTTCCCCTAAACTGAGACTGTAGCCAGGCACTGCTCCCACTGTGGGTGTGGACAACCTGACTCCCTTCCCTCCATACCTAGGGCTTCTTCCGCCGCAGCATCCAGAAGAACATGGTGTACACGTGTCACCGGGACAAGAACTGCATCATCAACAAGGTGACCCGGAACCGCTGCCAGTACTGCCGGCTGCAGAAGTGCTTCGAAGTGGGCATGTCCAAGGAGTGTGAGTGCCATGGGGCAGGGGCCTCAGGTGCTCCTAAAGACCAAGGGAGTGGGGCTCTGTGGATGTGTGTGCACATGCATGAACACGCATGCCGTGAGCGTGGGCTCACGGTTGAGGGTGGTTTGTGTGTAGCTGCAAGGACCTGTCTGCAAGTCTGCCTGTGTGTCCAGGTGCAGGTCTGTGCTCCAGGAGCGTGTATGTGTGACTGTTCTGTTTCCGCACGTCTGGCTGTGTGTGCTTGCTTATGTATGCATGTGTACTTGCTCCAGGATGGCTTGCTTCCAGGCTTCGCTTGGCCTTGGGGTGGGGCTCAGCGGCATAGTCGGTCCCTTCTGATTGTGAGTCTTAGGGGAGGGGCTTGAATTCTGAGGGGTGCTGGGCTGGACTTACGTGTGTATCGGGGAGTGGAGGGGCTGGCACAAGGATCCAAAGCCATTGTCTGGTTAAGTCTGGGATCCAGAGTTAGAAGAAATAATTGGGACTTCTTAGATCCCAGAGGAAATGGGGTTTCCACTTTGGGCTCAGCTGAGGCCTGATGGAGGGAGGGAGGGAGGGAGGGAAAGGCAGGACAGGGAGACCCTCTTGTGTTGAATCATGAGTGTTGCCGTGGTGACCGGTGATTGATGATGTCAGAGATAAATGACGCTGACAGACGCCTCCTTGTCTGCGTGGCCGTTGCCATGGAGCCTGAGCCTTGGGGGTTGGGATGGGGGAGGGGGCTGCAGGACCCCCTAGCCCTTTGTGGGGAGGGGGCACTGGAGAGATGGTTTTGACTGTTGCACGAAGAGCCCCAGACAGGAGTGGAGGGGACTGAAGGATCCTGCCACAGGAGCCTGGGGGTGCCTTGTCCTGAGCCCAGGAAGTGGTGGGTGCCCACTGCAAGAGTGGGAGACAACTCAGACCCACAAGCCTGGAACCCTTCATTGAAAGGCTGTCACCTCCTCCTTCCTCTGGGTTTGTGCCACCTTCTGCTCTTTCCATGGCAGAAGGACCAGGGTGGGGACCCCCTCTCCCTCCCACCACCAACTCCCCCTCTCCCTCCCACCACCAGCTCCCCCTCTCCCGGCTGCTCTGTGCCCCGGAGCTGAGCAGCTGCCATTTCAATAGAATTAAAGCTTCCGAATGATAAACGTCTTGTCACAGCTGCAATTTTCTCTTCCCAAATTATCCCCCCACTCTCCCTCTCCCTCTCCCTTTTCTCCCCTGCACTTTATTGAATTTGCAGAATCGACATGAGTGATCTCCAAATTATGCCAGCTACCCCCTCCTCGCTACCCCCTCCCTGAGCCCCTCCCCCACCCTCCCTTCCTCCCGCGTCAGCAGCCGCCACCACTGGCCCTGTGAGTGATTGTGTGTCTGGGATAATCGGCTGGTAACGACCCCATCGCTTCTTTAAAGCTGAGTGGTGTGTGCGGCTCAGCGCCCCTGGTGATTTGTCAGCTCCCCAGCTAATGGGGCGAGAGATTCTCCCCGCCAGGCCCCTCACTCTCAGGCTGGGGAGCCCTACTCCCCGCCTACCCCAGGAGCTGCTTAGAGCCAGTCCCAAGGGACCCCCAGGGAGACTGCAGCTGGGAGGGCTGGGCGAGTGGAGGCGGGAGAAGGACCTTTGCGTGGGGGACAGCACACAGCCAGCTGCGGGGTTTGTGTCCAGGGCCACAGCTCTGCTCATGGGGCTCCTGGGCAGAACTTGATGCGTGGGTTGGGTGGGCATAGAGGGCCGGAGTGCGTGGAGATGTCTTGCCTGCTTATGCACGCCTGCTGTGTGCGCATGCTTAAAGCTGGGGGTGACCTCCTCAGCAGCTGGTAGCTCTCTGTCAGGCTGGGGGTGGACGAAGCCCTGAGCAGCCTGCAGCTGCCCTCTAACCCCCTCTGCCTTCCACAGCTGTGAGAAACGACCGAAACAAGAAGAAGAAGGAGGTGCCCAAGCCCGAGTGCTCTGAGAGCTACACGCTGACGCCGGAGGTGGGGGAGCTCATTGAGAAGGTGCGCAAAGCGCACCAGGAAACATTCCCTGCCCTCTGCCAGCTGGGCAAATACACTACGGTATGGCTTTCCCTCGGCCTGCAGGGTGGGAGGTGCCCAGGGCCACAGGGCCAGGATGGGCCCCTCTCGGGCACCCCTTCTTGTGCCAGGCATTTCCTCTTCCCCTCTGGCTGGTTTGCTGCGTCCTTCCCTTCCCCTCTCTTCTCCCTCCCCCGCTGCCTCTTCCCAAGGAGCTCTCAGGAAGTGAAGGCCAGGTAGAGGGCAGGCCTGTGGGGGCTGGCAGAGCCAGGCCGAGAAGGGGTGCCATGGAGAAGAAGGCCCTCACTCTCCCTCCTCCCCCAGAACAACAGCTCAGAACAACGTGTCTCTCTGGACATTGACCTCTGGGACAAGTTCAGTGAACTCTCCACCAAGTGCATCATTAAGACTGTGGAGTTCGCCAAGCAGCTGCCAGGCTTCACCACCCTCACTATCGCCGACCAGATCACCCTCCTCAAGGCTGCCTGCCTGGACATCCTGGTGAGGGTCTGCACCCTGCCCCCCAGGACTGCCCCGTACCTTGGGTGGATGTCCTTCCAGCCAGACAGCCACCCTCCTAAATGTCTGTCTGCAATCATCTGTCCAAATGCCCGCCACCCAAATGTCCGCCCTTCCTCTCCCCATGTCCATGTGTCCACTTGACTCCCTGTCCACTCAGCCACCCAGCAACCAGATGTGCAGGAGCTCACTTGTTCACCATACACACATCCAGCCACCCATCCATCCAGCCATTTAGTCGGTAATAAAGATTTACCTAGGGGCCAGGTGCAGTGGCTCATACATGTAATCCGAGCACTTTGGGAGACTGAGGCAGGAGGATCGCTTGAGGCTGGAAGTTCAAGACCAGCCTGGGCAACATTGTGAGACCTGTTTCTGCAAAAAGTTAAAAAGATTCACCTAGGACCCTCTGGCCAGTGGTTGAGCTGGGTGTCGGGAACCCAGCGGTGAATGCACCACCATCCCCTCTTGAACACCTTCCATGTGAGGCAACAGATAAGTCAACAGAAGTTGCAAAACTGTGATCAATGCTACCTGGAGATGGGGGGAGGGCTCATGACTGCTTGGGCCTGAAGGATGATGTCTCAGAGGAGGTGACATCTAGGGGTTTGTAGAAGGGGCAGGTGAGAGGGTAGCCCTAACTTAGGAGCAGGAAGTGAAAGACTTGTTGCTGTAAGGCCATGCTGAGCTCAGGAGACTGCCTGGTACTCGGTCTCCTGTACCAGGGTGGCAGTGGCTTGGGCTGGAGGCCGGATGCAGGGGGTGGGGGCCGGAAGAGGCAGTGGGAACTGCAGTGTCCTCCCTGCTGTTCCTGACAAGGAACAGTACACCTGTCCCTCTTGGCCTACTCCAGGGTTGGGGACTTGGGATTTGATGAGGCTGTCATTTCTTTTTTTTTTTTTTTTTTTTTTTTTTTGAGACAGTTTCACTCGTGTCACCTAGGCTGGAGTGCAATGGTGCGATCTCGGCTCACTGCAACCTGCAACCTCCCCCTCCCGGGTTCAAGCGATTCACCTGCCTCAGCCTCCTGAGTAGCTGGGATTATAGGCACCCACCACCACGCCCGGCTAATTTTTGTAAATTTTTTGTAGAGATGGGGTTTCACCATGTTGGCTGGGCTGGTCCTGAACTCCTGACCTCAGGTGATCCGCCTGCCTCGGCCTCCAAAATGCTGGGATTACAGGCGTGAGCCATGTCGCCTGGCAGACTGTCATTTCCTTGTGGACGCCTCTGAATGTTGAGGCAGGTGATGGGTGGGAGGTATAGAGTGTTCTGTCTGCAGGGGCTCCCATCCTCACACCCTAGATGCAGGAGGCACGGTCTGGGTTCATGCAGCATGGTTCAAGCCCATACACATTTACTGAGTGCCTGTTGTGTGCCCCATCCTGAGAGCTGTAGGCAGCAGCCCAGTCCTTAGCTCCTGGAAATTCTAGGCCCCCTCTAAATCCTCTGCGTAGAGGCAGGATGCCTAGACCTGCACTGTCCAGTACAGTAGCTGCTTGCCTCGTGTGACTATTTAAATTCAAATTAATTAAAATTAAACTCAATTCAATTCCTCAATTGCATTAGCCACATTTCAAGTACTCAGTAGTCGCATGTGGCTGGTGGCTGAGGTACTGGATGGTGCAGACATAGAACCTTTCCATCATTGTAGAAAATTCTGTCAGACAGCGTTGCTCTGGCCGCTGCCAGGTGGTCCTCCGGGAGTGCTGGTGCCAAGTGCTCTGAGTAGGTGGGGTTCAGTCCCTGAACCCGTGCATCCTCTGCACCCAGATCCTGCGGATCTGCACGCGGTACACACCCGAGCAGGACACCATGACCTTCTCGGACGGGCTGACCCTGAATCGGACCCAGATGCACAACGCTGGCTTCGGTCCCCTCACCGACCTGGTCTTTGCCTTCGCCAACCAGCTGCTGCCCCTGGAGATGGATGATGCAGAGACAGGGCTGCTCAGCGCCATCTGCCTCATCTGTGGAGGTGGGCAAGGGGCCTGGGTCTGGGGGCTGAGCTGTGACGAGAGTGCAGCCCTGGGAGACTCTTCCAGGGGACTCTTTCAGGCCACCTCTGTCAGGCCTCTCTAGAGGGCAGGGTCTGGTCTGCAGCTACACAGTAAGGGGGCCATGCGGGGCCTGGACTCCTGTTCCTGTTTTCTGGGCAACACTGCTTCTAGGGAAGTTAAGAGTTAGGGTTTGAGGGTCGAACCTCCCAGGGTCACCTCCTGGCCGGTGCGTGACCTTGAACAGGCTGCCTCTGAGCTTCCGTTTCTGTACAGTGGGGACAGCAACGGTCTGTAGCTCATGAGGTTGATGGGAGGATTACGGTGGTAACAGACTGTGCAGGTGCCCAGAGCAAGCCCCAGTGTATGTTGCTATTTTATTACTGTGATTTCTGCCATTTCATCTGGTTTCCAGAATAACAGGTGGGAGTGGGAGTCAACCTGGGAACCCTCCCCTGTTTGGGGATGGCACTGCCCATTTGGGGTCCCATCCCACGAACTGGGATCGTAGGGAAGGCTTTGGGCACCCCCCACCTTCAGCCCCCTTTTAAGGGCCTCTGTCCCCAGCGGTAGTGAGGACCCCATTGCCTGCCCTGTGTGGGGAGGCGCCTGAGAGCTGCCCTCCTCTGTGGCCTGGGCAGGCATGCCCCCAGGTGGCCGAGGCTGGGGATGCAGCTGTGTTCCCAGCTGCTCAGTGGGTGGCTCTGCTTCCTCAGACCGCCAGGACCTGGAGCAGCCAGACCGGGTGGACATGCTGCAGGAGCCACTGCTGGAGGCGCTGAAGGTCTACGTGCGGAAGCGGAGGCCCAGCCGCCCCCACATGTTCCCCAAGATGCTGATGAAGATCACCGACCTGCGAAGCATCAGCGCCAAGGGTGAGGCTCCCAGACCTGGAGGGGTGCTGGCCCCTGACACCTGGCCCAGGCCCCCACATCCAAGCCAGCAGCCTGCGTCTTTGTGGAGGACAATGAGACACCTGCCCCATCTGTGTCTAGGCCGAGGTCCCCCAGTGACTGCATCGTGCCCAGGTGGCCTGGCTGTGTCACCTTTGTGTGGTAGTTCAGGTCATGGCTCTGGGACCAGACACGTGGGCGTGTGTCCTTGTGCGGGTCACTTAACTGCTCTGAGCCCACAGTTTCCCTTCTGAGGGGTGGGGATAACATTAATGTTTACAGAGGAGTCAGGATAATCCCTAACTCACAGAATAGAGGGAGGAAGGGCTCGGTATCAAGCCGAGCCTGGCAGTCTGGCCCTAGACAGAGTTCAGGACCACTTTGCCCGATTGCCACCAGCCTCTGGACTTGGGGGCTTAAGAGAGCTGGTTCATGTCAAAGAACTGAATTCCAAGAAAGATGCTAATATCAGTAGGATTGATCTTCTCACCTCGAGCCAGGCTTGCTGGGGCTGGGGTGGGAGGGCTGGCTCAGCATGCTGACCTCTGTCCCCTCCTTTCCTGCAGGGGCTGAGCGAGTGATCACACTGAAGATGGAGATCCCGGGTTCCATGCCGCCTCTCATCCAGGAAATGCTAGAGAATTCAGAGGGCCTGGACACTCTGAGTGGACAGCCGGGGGGTGGGGGACGGGACGGGGGTGGCCTGGCTCCCCCGCCAGGCAGCTGTAGCCCCAGCCTCAGCCCCAGCTCCAACAGAAGCAGCCCGGCCACCCACTCCCCGTGACTGCCCACGCCACATGGACACAGCCCTCGCCCTCCGCCCTGGCTTTTCTCTGCCTTTCTACCGACCATGTGACCCCTGCCAGCCCTGCCCCCACCTGTCCTCCTGGGCAGTACTGGGGACCTTCCCTAGGGGACGGGGAGGGAGGAGGCAGCGACTCCTTGGACAGAGGCCTGGGCCCTCAATGGACTGCCTGCTCCCACAGCCTGGGCTGACGTCAGAGGCCGGGAACTGAGTGAGGCCCCTGGTCCTGGGCCTCAGGATAGTTCCTGGGGGGCCTCGTGTTCATCAAGACACCCCTCTGCCCAGCTCACCACATCTTCATCACCAGCAAATGCCAGGACTTGGCTCCCCCATCCTCAGAACTCACAAGCCATCGCTCCCCAGCTGGGGAACCTCAACCTCCCCCCTGCCTTGGTTGGTGACAGAGGGGGTGGGCCAGGGGCCGGGGGTTCCCCCTGTACATACCCTGCCATACCAACCCCAGGTATTCTCGCTGGTTTTGTTTTTAATTTTTTTTTGGTTTTGATTTTTTTTAATAAGAATTTTCATTTTAAGCACATTTATACTGAAGGAATTTGTGCTGTGTATTGGGGGGAGCTGGTTCCAGAGCTGGAGGGGGGTGGGTCCTGGGGGAGGGCGTGGCTCAGAAGGGGCCCCCACTCTCCTTTCATGTCCCTGTGCCCCCCAGTTCTCCTCAGCCTTTTCCTCCTCAGTTTTCTCTTTAAAACTGTGAAGTACTAATTTTCCAAGGCCTGCCTTCCCCTCCCTTGTGCTGGAGAAGCCACCAGCCCCCTTTCTCCGTCTGCCTGACCACTGGGTGTGGACGGTGGGGGACAGCCCCGGAAGGACAGGCTCCTGGCCTTGGCATCTGCCTGTACATGAGGCGTGGAGTCAGGGCAGAGCAGGGGACCCAGCAGAGTTTTCCCAGACCTGGCTCTACCGAGAGCTGCCTTCCATCAGGGCCCACATCATCCAAGCTCCCCAGCCCCCACTGTGAAGGGGCTGGCCAGGGGCCTGAGCTGCCCCTATCCCCAGCCTCAGCCACCAGCACCCCCACAGGGCCCCCAGACACACCCACACGTGCACACACACACACACACGCACACACACTATGGACAGTAGATGGGCCAACACACACTTGGCCTGAGTTCCTCCATTTCCCTGGCCTGCCCCCCATCCCCCACCTGTCCCACTCCTGTGCCCCCTCCTTGCCCCGCAGGACGGGCCTACAGGGGGTCTCCCCTCACCCCTGCACCCTTGGCTGGGGGAGCCGGCTCTGCCCTGACCTCCTCCACCCGGGGTTGGGACCCCTTCCCCTGGAGCCCGCGGGTGCACCTGTTACTGTTGGGCTTTCCACTGAGATCTACTGGATAAAGAATAAAGTTCTATTTATTCTACACACGCCTCCAGCCTCGCTGCCTCCACCCGCTCCTCTTGGTGTCTGGGCTGGGGGCTTGGGATGGGTTTCCTCATGCTCTGGGCCTGTGATGGTCAGGATGAGGACTGGGGCTGGGAGGCTGGCCAGGGCACCCCTCCAAGCTGCCTTCTGAGGCTCACCTTGTGCTGGGATCTTTGGAGACGTTGAGGAGACAGGCCTGCCCCTTGGGAAGGCCTCAGTCTGGGGATCCACACTGCCCATGTCATGGATCCCCAGTCTGGGAGTGGGAGGGGAGAGGAGGAAAGCTGCCCCCACCTTCAGGGAACCCCTAGTCTGAGGGAGGAGGCTGGACCCCCACCTCTAGACATTTCTGGTCCTTAGGAAGCCAGAGGCTGGGTCCGGACTTGACTATCACAGCAGAAGTGACAGATGGCACAGGAGCTGCGATCAGGGATTCACAGAAACCTAAAAAGAGGCCAGGCACGGTGGCTCACGCCTGTAATCTCAGCACTTTGAGAGACCGAGGTGGGCAGATCACTTGAGGTCAGGAGTTTGAGACCAGCTTGACCAACATGTTGAAACCCCGTCTCTACTAAAAATGCAAGAAAATTAGCCGGGTGTGGTGGTGGGCACCTGTAATCCCAGCTAATCTGGAGGCTGAGGCAGGAGAATCCCTTGAACCTGGGAAGCAGAGGTTGCAGAGAGCGGAGATCGCGCCACTGCACTCCAGCCTGGGCGACAGAGCAGGACTCAGCCTCAAAACAAACAAACAAACAAGAAAGAAACCTAACAAAAACAGGATCGGGATGGAAGTTTAGGGGCCCAACCCTCTGCCTCCAGAGCGGGTAAGGCTAATTCTGCTAGGGGCCGCCTGCCATTTCTACTTTGGCCACCAGATGGCGAGCAGCACCTTGCTTGACTCAGGCTGCCCCAGGCCGGAGGCAACCACAGGGACCCAGGCGCTTTTCCTCCTGTAAATATTTTCTAACATCTTTACGAGTCTGAAATGAAATTTGACATACTGTACCTGTACACGTGATTTCACAAATCAATATGCTGTCACAACCATATTATAAAGGCTAAATTGAGGGGCAATGCTATGTGTTTCAGTACATTAATGCCTCTATTTTAAATGAATACATTTGGATTTAAAAGAAGGCTGGAAACCATTCTGTACAAGTAGCCCAGGAAAATTAAAGAGAATAAAAATCAGCATGTTTGATCTATAATAAAACTATGCAAAAAAGGCCCAAACAAAACCCTTCATGTTTTACATGTAAAATAGGTTGTGGGCCCGGGTTTCTCACTTATGCCAATGTCCCAGTGGGACATTCTAAAGTTGTGCCTAAGGCCAGGTGCAGTGGCTCACACCTGTAATCCCAGCACTTTGAGGCAGAGGCTGGTGGATCACTTGAGTCCAGGAGTTCAAGACCAGCCTGGGCAACACGGTGAAACCTTGTCTCTACAAAAATAAAAAATAAAAAATTAGCCTAGCCTGGTGGCATGTGTCTGTGGTCCCAGCTACTTGGGGGCTGAGATGGGAGAGTTGCTGGAGCCCTGGAGGTTGAGGCTGCAGTGAGCCATGATCATGCCACTGCACTCTAGTCTGGGCAATAAAGGGAGAGAGACCCTGTGTCAACAAATGAAAATACAAATAAAGTTGTGCCAGGAAGATTTTTATTTTGAGAGGATATCTTGACATCTGTAGCCCTTGCCCACTAAATGCCAATGGGGTCCCCCATGATTGTGAAAACAAAGCAGTGACCCCCACATTTACAAACTGCCCCTTTGGGTAGTGCCTTTGCTGTTGGGAACCTCTGGGCTTGAGATTGTCCTCAGTGGTCGACAGTTCACTATTGCTGAATTGCTCAGCTTCGGCACCAATGTGAAGATCTGACTAGGTTGTGGGGGCTGTCCTGTGCACTGTGGGACGCTCAGGAACATCTCCCACCTCCTGCCATGAAATCCTAGTGGTGCTTCTGCCCCACCCCAGTTGTAACACCCAAATGTGACTCCAGACATTGCCAAATGTCCCCTGGGGGGCAATATCACCCCCAGTTGAGATCCACTGCTGTGGAGTATGGTCCTCCAGGGCTGACCTGCTTTGCACTGAGCCAGGGCCCATCCTCCACAGGGAGACTGAGCCGGAAGGTGATTGGCGTGACACCTGCGCAGGGCTGCAACAAGCTTGACAGGCCTACAGGAGTGCAGGGCGGAGGCACTGAACCAGGCCTGGGGCAGGGCTCAGAAGCCTTCCTGGAAGAGGTTGTCCCTCCCAGCTAACCCCCCTTTTTTTTTTTTTTTTGAGATGGAGTCTTGCCCGGTCACCCAGACTGGAGTGCAATGGCATCATCTCAGCTCACTACAACCTCTGCCTCCCAGGTTCAAGTGATTTTCCTGCCTCAGCCTCCCAAGTAGCTGGAGTTACCGGCACAAGCTACCATGCCTGGCTAATTTTTTGTACAGTAGAGATGGGGTTTCACCATGTTGGCCAGGCTGGTCTCAAACTCCTAACCTCATGATCCACCCACCTCGGCCTCACAAAGTGCTGGAATTACAGGCATGAGCCATGGCACCCAGGCAGCTAAATCTCTTTTAAATTTAATTTAATTTTATTTATTTTAAGTAATTTTATTTATTTTGGGACGGAGTCTTGCTCTCTTGCCCAGGCTGGAGTGCAGTGGCATGATCTCAGGTCACTGCAACCTCTGCCTCCCTAGTTCAACTGATTCTCCTGCCTCAGCCTCCTGAGTAGCTGGGACTACAGGCGAGCACTGCAATACCCGGCTAATTTTTGTATTTTTAGGAGAGACAGGGTATCACCATGTTGGCCAGGCTGGTCTCGAACTCCTGACTTCAAGCGATCTGCCCACCTTGGCCTCCCAAAGGGCTGGGGTTACAGGTGTGAGCCACCCCACCTGTCCCCCTCTCAGCTAAATCTCTAGAGGAAAGAATTGGTTAGGTGGGTGCAGTTTTGTAAGACTTAGTATGAGAAAAAAAATGTAAACTATCTCCTTAATACTTTTTTTTTTTTGAGACAAGGTTTTGCTCTTGTCGTCCAGGCTGGAGTGCAATAGCTCGACCTTGGTTCACTACAACCTCCGACTCCCGGGTTCAAGCGATTCTCCTGCCTCAGCCTCCCAAGTAGCTGGGATTACAGGCATGCGCCACCATGCCCCAACATTTTGTATTTTTAGTAGAGACAGGGTTTCTCCATGTTGGCCAGGCTGGTCTCCAACTCCTGACCTCAGGGGATCTGCCCGCCTCAGCCACCCAAAGTGCTGGGATTACAGGTGTGAGCCACCACACCCAGCCTAATACTTTTTAATTTCAATGAGGTGTTAAGATGAAAATGTTTTGGATATACTGGGTTAAAGAAAATAGATGACGAAAGTTCATTTCACTTGTTTCCTTTTACTATTTAATGTGGCTAATGAAAAACTTGAAGCTCCATACATGGCTCACATGCTGTTTCCATTGGATGACACTGATCTTGAACATTACCTGACACATAGGTACTTGACAGATATTTGTTGAATGAATAAACATCTGGGAAACAGCGGGACAGCCCTGTCTGAGTTTGTGTGGAGGGGTCAGGGTTATGGGGTCAGAACCTCATCAGAGAGATGGTGCCCCCCCATAGGATGGATAGTGCTTGGGCATGGCAGTGTGTAGGCCTGGGGACCCTTCGGTTTCTCATGCAACACATGTTTACTGAGCACATACTACTTGCCATGGAAGGGGAGGGAGCAATGCCATCCTGCAGGAGAAGTGCTCCCCCAAGGGAAGCCAAGGGCAACCAGCTGTGTCTTAGGGTGGGGGCTACCAGGGAAGCCCTCTCCTTGAAGGTGTCTGTTTTCTTCCCAAGTGACAACAAAAGGTGGGTGGGCATTAGCTAGGGGAGGAGAAGACTGCAGGAAGCAGCGGCTGCTCTGGGCAAAGGAACAGCACGTTCAAACACTTGGCAGCAAAAGTGGGCCTGGTGCTTGTTAGGAACAGAAAATTCCCTATGGTTCTGAGCACACCGGGAAGCCAGTGCTGTGGGGCTGGAGGCCTGACTGTCAAGGGCTTCAGAAGGAAGCCTCCTGAAGGTGATGGACTCACCCTGAGGGCAGGGGCACAACCCCAGGGTTTAAGTGTGTGTGTGGGGGGGCGGTTTTCAGAAAGACCTCTCACCACTGTGTGGGGCACACAAGGAGAGCTAAGGGAAGAAGGGGACTGTCAGGAGCTCAGAAGGGCAGAGTGGGGTGATGACGGGCAAACGCACAGCCTGATTGGCAAGACACGGCGAGGCCTCCAAGGTGCAGTCCGATGAAGGCCCCTGGATTTGTCACTTAAGTCCTGGGTGATCTTATGGATAACAGCCCACTGGGTGGTGATGGGGGAGGGCAGACAGGAGGGGAGACACAGGACAGGGATGCCTACATAGGCAGCAGCTCTTCCAATGCCTGAAAGGAGGAAAAGGTGGGTGGTTGGAAGGGAAGGCAGGGCTGGGAGCGCCTGTGTTTTGGGAACTTTCTCCTGAGGACAGAAGGAACTTTTCCGTTCATAGCCTGGGGGAGCAGCAGTGGTGGGGGGGATGAAGATGGAGGAGAGAGGCATAACACAAGTCTGTGTTGCCCTCTGGCCTGCCTCCCACCCGCGCCCCACCTTCACCTCCACCTCCATGAAAGGGCCCAGTCCCCACGTAGACACAAGGCGGACAGGGAGGTTGTGTTCATAGGCCCCTGAGGACTGAGGCCTGCCCGGGGAAGGGAAGCCTCTCCTCCTCTTGTCTCCCTGGACAGGTCTCTCCGGAGAGAGACAGACCTCCTGCAACGCCCTGGCAGATCAGCTGGTTTAGGGTGGTGGGGGGGAGCCATTGTGGCTGCTGCTGGCATCGGGTCCTGGCCGCCTCCGCAGGGCGTATCCGAGATCTCTCTGTCTCTCTGTCTCTCTCTCTCTCTCACACACACACACACACACACACACGGAGGTCACGCAGGATGTCCACATGCGCACTAGTGAACAAGGATGTTTATGTGTCTAGGTGTGCACACACGCAGCCCGTGCAGGATGGACAGTGTGTGTGTGCACAATGACCTCACACAAAGCTCGAAAGGATGTGTGTACACAGCTCTCACGGGGGCACACATGTGTCTGTGTGCATGTGCACACACACAGCTCACTGGGGGGTTACGTGGGTCTGTGCGCACGAGTGGGCCTCACGCAGGCTGTACACATGCGCGCACATGCACGGCGCTCACATGTGCGAGCGCACACAGCTCACAGTGCGTATGTGTCCGTGTGTGCACACTCCCAGAGGTCCCACACGGGGAGGGGCACTCTCTCTGAACACGGAGAGTGCCTGAGAACGCTGGCATCAGTTGGTTTCATCCCTTGTAAAACCACCACCCTCCACCTTCCGCTCTGCTTTGCGCCTCGGGTCCACTCTCGCCAGACTGGCCTCCTTCCTTTCCACCTGGACCTGCCTGAGTTCATCCTCCGCCCACAGCTCGGCCGGCCCCAGGTGCCGCAGGCAGCCGCTGGGAGGCAGTAGGAGGCAAGAGCGCTGCGGCCTGGGCCGTCCCTACAGCTTGTCTCCTGCCGGGGCAGGTCCGGTGACAGCCGGAAGCGGCTTCTGCCGTGCGGCCTTAGGTGGCGGGGTCCGGCCCTCGCCGTCCAGCCCTCGCCGGCCCGTTGCTAGATGGCCAGGTCCCCGCGGCCGGTGGCCGGTGACGCCTTGCCGCGGCCGCTGCCGCCGTCGCGGTGGCTGGCGGACGCCCGGTGCGCATAGGCGGGCGGGGCGCAGGGCTCGGGGTCGGGGTTCCGGGAGGGCAGGGCAGACGGCGGCGGCGGGAGCAGCTTCTGCGCCTCCTCGTGCGCACGGTTGCAGCGGTTGTGGCGTTCCTCGGCGCGCGGGCGGCCCTTCCAGAGCAAGTGGCCCAGCTCGGCCACGCTGAGCAGCGCCGACAGCAGCCCCACGGCGAAGTAGAAGAGCACGAAGACGGTCTTCTCGGTGGGCCGGCTCACGAAGCAGTCGACCGTGTGCGGGCAGGGCGGGCCGGCGCACGCGAAGTGCGGCGCCACGCGGAAGCCATAGAACAGCGCCTGGCCGCCCAGGAAGGTCAGCTCGGCCAGCAGGCGCAGCGCCACGCTCAGCAGGTAGCAGCGGCGCGCGCGGCGGGCGCACAGGGCGCACGGCGCGCACTGGGCCTCGGGCCGCCCGAGGGCGCACGGCGCCGCTGCCTCCGCGCCGCCAGCCTCCTTGCCGGCCCGGTGCATGGAGTAGACGATGAACAGCACCGGGGGCGCCGAGAGCAGCAGGATGTGGAAGAGCCAGAAGCGGTAGTGGGAGATCGGGAAGGCGCGGTCGTAGCAGGTCTGGCGACAGCCCGGCTGCAACGTGTTACACACGAACTCCTCTTGCTCGTCCTCGAACACGGCGCCGCCCACCGTGGCCAGCACCAGGATGCGGAAGATCAGCATAACCACCAGCCAGAGGCGGCCCAGGAGCGGCGACTGCAGCTGCACTGCGTCCAGCAGGGAGCCCAGGAACGCCCACTCCCCCATGGCGCTGGGGACGCGGGGCGGGGAGTCAGGGTCTGGGGCAGGTCAGGGACCCCCGCCCCTTCCACGACCATCGGGGTGGGGGCCGTTGGGCCTTCTCTGACTTCAGGGTGAGCCATGGGGTGGGAGAGGTCCGCGTTTATCGAGGAGACCAGTGTGAAAGGGAGGGCCACGGGAGGGCCAGAGGGGAGCAGGCCACGCTCAACTATGGGTTCCCTTCTCTTTGCAGCCAATGCGTGCTGGGGAGGAGTCCCCATTTGCGTTTTAGTCGCACCCCCGTGGGCCGTCGCGGTTCGACCCTGGGATCTTCAAGATCCCAGATTCTTAGGAAGGACCTTGGAGATCAGTTGGGCCCGCCCCTGACTTGCCTGGTGGAAGCAGAAACCCAGCGGTGCCCTTAGCTGTAAAGGATGCTGTGGAAGAGTGGAGCCTCGAACCCCGGCCTCCAGACCCAATTTGGTGCCCCTGGGAGAGGGGAGAGTGGCAGAGGCAGCCAGACCATTTCTTTCTCGGCCCGCTATTTCTCTCACCATTTTGACTGTAGTGAACTCCTCTCAAGGTGGGGGGACGGGTTGACATAGAGGCAAACTCACTTTCATAACTGTCACAGGGTCCTTTGTCGGAGGTGTCCCTGCTCTCCTACTCCAGGGTGGTGGGAATGCGGGCCCAGGCCTCTCCCCTCTCCTCCCCCGCCTCCTGTGCCTCCAGGCTCCACATCTCCTGAGAGCCTCCCCCGCCCCACACTCACACAGGTCCCCACACACCCCTGGTGTTCCTAGACCATCACCCAACCCCACTCACCCTGGGGCCCGGGCTGGGGTGTCAGAGCTGAGCCAGGGACCTTGGGAGGTGGCTGGGACCGGTGCCTCCTGCTCCCTCTTTCATTTTCCTTTTCGGATTTGGCCGGGATGGAGGACAGGACAGGATGGCTGAGAGGGGCTAGCCCTCCCCTTTCTCTTAAAGGAACAGGGTGACCCTGCTGGCTGGCTCCGCCTTTGGGAACAGCACGGGCCACGCCCCTTGCTGGGCTGTGCGGCCTTCACTTTCTGGCCCCCCCCACCTCCCCACCTCATAGCTAAGTCTCCAGCTGGAAATGGGGGAGGGGGTTAACCAGAGCCGCATCCTTTATCGAGGGAGCTGGGGGGTTCCGGGAAGCCCTTCCCGACAGACTCTCAGCCTGGAAGCTAGATCCACTATGCACTAATCATGCCCTGTGAAGATGTTTGGCTGCTGGAGTTTAAAGGGCAGCAAACATCCAACAGCTTCTGGGTCCAGCTCTGCCACCACTCACTTGGGACAAATCGTTTGGCCGGACTGAGCCAGGCTTTCCTGCGTCATCAACCATGCTGGCCAGGCCTGCTAACCCCCAAGTTTCCTTCCAGCTCTACATCTTTTTTTGAGACGGGGTCTCTCTATTAGTCCAGGTTGATCTTGAACTCCTGGCTTCAAGTGATCCTCACACCTCAGCCTTCTGCGGAGCTGGGATTCTCTAGTTCTCAATATTGAGTTCCCAACCATGTGACAGAGAACCAAAAAACCCTTGGGCCTGGAAAAAAAAATCCCATATGGAAAATCATTAAAATATCCTAAGTGGCTGGCTTTAGTAGTTAAATAAAATCTTTGGTTTCCTTCCCACTTTTCTGTAATTTCCAGCTTTACTATAATAAACATGTTATTTATTTATTTATTTATTTTTGAGATGGAGTCTCATTCTGTTGCCCAGGCTGCAGTGCAGTGGCGCTGTCTTGGCTGAATGCAGCCTCTGTCTCCCGGGTTCAAGTGATTCTCCTGCCTATGCCTCCCAAAGTGCTGGGAATACAGGCGTGAGCCACCATGCCTGTCCTAACATGTCATTTTATAATGTAAAGAATAGAGAGAAGACTTCTTCCCCCCGTCCCCCCACCCCCCGCCAGAATGCTCTGAATTGAGAGTTCCTTCCTACTGTCCTGGGTGGCAGGGGAAGCTGTTTTATAGAGAAGGGAGTAAGGGTGACCCACAGTGATCTGAGTGGTCAGGGAGGGGACACTCCAGGCTGAGATGTTTGGTTGTCTGCTCTGCCTTTCTAGGGGTCCACCTGAGTGCATAGCACACCCCGCCTCACCTGCACACCTGCTGGGTCAGACCGGGTGTGGAGCCCCGTTAGCTCCTTAATACCAACAAGCTCGTTCATTTCTCTGTCAACAGTGGCAGGAGGGCACTATTTACACCTGGGAAAACTGAGACTCAGAGGGTCTAAGCCACATGCCTGCTGTTACAAAGCCGGTAAATAGCAGGTTCAGGCCTAAGCGGGGTCCTACCGGTTCTGGAGCCCAAGCTCTTGAGCCTTTCGTGGAAGCATCCAGCCTGGCTGGGCTTCCCAGGTGGTGTCCCAGGGCCTGACAGTGCCCAGCAGGGGCTGCCTCTGTGCCAGGCTTGTGTGGGCTGGCGGGAGGTCATTCCTGTCCCTCGAGGAGGAAGGGTATCGGGACTCACCTCCTCGGCCACAGTTCCTCTCCCTGTCAGCCATGGGGGCCTGCGTGGTTTTCCATCTGCTGACAGAAACCCCCAGGCCCACTTTCAGGAAGGGGAGGGCATGAGCCCTCCACCCACCACCCCTTCCAGCTCAGGGGCCCAGCCCCCACTGGAAAAACTCTAGGTGAGCCCCTGCTTGCGTGTGCTGGGGAACCCTCCCACCCTCATGCAGGCTTCCCTTGGGAGTGGGCCTGGGTGGGGGACGCTGCCCTGGAGAACGTCCAAGGGAAAAAGCACATGCTGGGCCCCATATTCTGAAAACAGGATGTGGGTTGGGGGCGCTGCTGATCTCCCCCTCCTGACCTCCCTCTGCCCCCAGCAAAGCTGCTACCCACCCCCTGCCCCAGCCACAGGGGCTCAGGGTCATACCTCACCTCCCCTGACTGTCCAGGAATGGTCCCCACCCTGTCCTGTCCCTGTGGCTCCTGCTGGGCCAGGCCATCGACCCCGCCTGGAAAAAGCCCATCAGACCCCATTTGCCTGCGTGAGTGGAAAGCTGCCCAGGCGGTGGGCCAGGGTGGGGCGGGAATGGAGAGCCCACGGTCACCCAGTGCTGTCCGCAGCCTGTGATGCCACAGGGCCAGACTCGGAGACTTGACAATCTCAGGCCCCATCCTCTTTCCCTGATAGCGCCATCCAGCCTGAGAGGAGGTGTTGCTGATGCTGCCCAGATCTGGTAGCTGGCAGCCCCATTCTTGGCCATGCTTGAAGACAGGGGCTGGCCTGAGAGGCTGATCCTGGCCCGTCCGGCCTCTGTTCCAGACACCTCTCCCTGGCAGTCGGGTTGTGGGCCACTGCTCACATCGGACACACCCGGGTGCATGTACGTGTTTCTACCCAGTAAATTAATCCCAGTGACAGAATCAAGACCAGCCTCGCCAATATGGTGAAACTGTCTCTACTAAAAATACAAAAATTAGCCAGGCATGGTAGTGCACACCTGTACTACCAGCTACTAGGGAGGCTGAGGCAAGAGAATTGCTTGAACCCAGGGGGCGGAAGTTGCAGTGAGCCAAGATCACAACACTGCACTCTAGCTTGGGCGACAGAGCAAAATCTGGTGTGTGGAGGGGAAGAGCCGAGGGTGGCAGTTCACGCCTGTAATCCCAGCACTTTGGGAGGTTGAGAAGGGCGGATCACAAGGTCAGGCGTTCGAGACCAGCCTGACCAACATAGTGAAACCCCATTTCTACTAAAAATACAAAAATTAGCCAGGTGTGGTGGTGTGCGCCTGTAATCCCAGCTACTCGGGAGGCTGGGGCAGGAGAATCGCTTGAATTTAGGAGGCAGAGGTTGCAGTGAGCCGAGGTTGCGACACTGCACTCCAGCCTGGGCAACAGAGTGAGACTCTGTCTCAAAAGAAAAAAAAAAATTCTGCCCTACAGATTCCTCAGACACATCCCCCTCCCCCTTCCTTTCCCCCTCCCCCCCCTCCCCTCCCCCTCCCTC
>NW_022436952.1:3616476-3695773 GCF_009761245.1 Sapajus apella | reverse complement strand
TCCCAAGACCACACCACCCCCCCCCCCCCATCCCCCCCCCCCGCCCCCCCCGCCCCCCTGTAGCCTCCCCCCCCCCCCTCCCCCCCCCCCTCTCCCTCCCCCTCTCCCTCCCATTGAAGGGCAGGGGAGTGGCCACGTGACAGATCTGCTCACATGTCATTGGCCAGGGTGTGACCCCCCCACGGCCACACCTATTCGTAAGGGAGGCTGGGAAAGGTAGTCTTTATTGTGCCAAGGAGGGAGTAGGGAGAATGTCGCCCTCACTGTCACAGATCTGCTTCTGGCATTGGTCCTTCATGCTGACATTGGGGGTTGGACGCACTGGGTTCCCCCCAAGACTTTGTCCCCATCAGTTGCTCCTGAGCAGCTGCTCCTGAGGAAGAGGGAAGCCTCCAGCCTGGCTTGCCACCTTGTCCCTGCACCCTTCCAAACCATTGCACCTTTGGGCTTTCCTTCATCCCCTCTGCCAAGCCTCATCCCTTCTTTACCATCCTTGGGCAGAAGGGTCATTTCCTCCAAGTGGACCCCCTGCCTTTTCACCTATTTTTCGGTTGCACATGTAGCAGCCTTGCTCTGGAAAGACAATGACTGCACTTGAAGGTGGCTGGGCCCTGCAGTGGCCTCTTTGTAGTGACCAAGGGGCTTGGGAGTCCCTCTCTTCCTTTCCTTGAGAGCCCTTCCCTTTCTTAAGTGAACTAACAGGTGAGAGAAACTGCTTTGGGATTGGGGCTGGGGCAACGGAAGGATTTGAGCCATTAAGAGGCCTGTTTCAGAGTCCCTCCCCTCCACTGCTTCGCCCACACCCCTTCGCCCTGCAGCTACGAATAGCCTGTGTTTTTGTACATGTCAAGATGTGTAATCAATCACTATCACTGTCTGTGGCCTGGGGGCCCAACCCTCATTCCATCACCCCAGCCTCATGATCCTGGACTTTGCCGGGATTGAGAATACTCAGAAGTCCCTTCCCTTCCAGAGTCTGTCAAGGGGGACTAAGCAGGTCAGTAGTGCGATCAGGTCAGCTCAAGATCAGGCGACCCTCAGACCATCAAAGCTCCCTCCCTGAAAGCAATTCTGGAACCAAAGGGCTGTGCTTGGCACAGGCCCTGCAAAGTTACTAGGGGCAGAAGACAAGGTCACCTATAGATGGAGCTTACTTTCTTCCACCTAAAACGACATTTATGGGGATAATATCTTTTTACACTCATCATGATTTGCAGCTACCTTGAACCCAATGAAGATATCACCTGTAATAGTTAATACTGAGTGTCAACGTGATTGAAGGATACAATTCTGGGCGTGTTTGTGAAGGTGTTGCCAAAGGAAATTAACATGTGAGTCAGTGGGCGGGGAAAGGCAGACCCACCCTTAATCTGGCTGGGCACCGTCTAATCAGCTGCCAGCACAACCAGAATATAAGCACAGCTAGAAAGGAGTGACTGGCCTAGCCTCCCAGCCTACCTCTTCCTCCCATGCGGGATGCTTCCTGCCCTCAAACATCAGACTTAATAAACTCCCCTATATATATATCTATTCCATTAGCTCTGTCCCTCTAGAGAACTGTGACTAATGCATTGCCTTACCCCAGAGAACACAAATGTGACTCCTGAAAGTACCGAGCGAGTAAGTGGGAATGTACCACGATGCAAATGCTTTGAAAAACAGCTCCTTGGTTTCTTATGAAGTTAAACACAAACTTAACATGTGATTCAACAATTCCACTCCTACGCATCCACCCAAGAGAAATGAAAAGTTATGTCTAAAAAAAGGATATGTACTCTAGTGCTCATTACAGCTTTATTCATAATGAATCTAAACTGGAAACAGCCCAGATGTCCATCAACAGGTGAATGGATAAACAAGATGATACTGGCCAGGCATGGTGGCTCACGCCTGTAATGTCTGTAATCCCAGCACTTTGGGAGGCCGAGGCAGGCAGATCACCTGAGGTCAATAGTTTGAGACCAGCCTGACCAACATGGTGAAACCCGGTCTCTACTAAAAATACAAAAATTAGCTGGGAGTGGTGGCGGGCCTGTAATCTCAGCTAATTGGGAGTCTGAGGCAGGAGAATTGCTTGAATCCAGGGGGTGGGGGTGCAGTGAGCTGAGATCTTGCCATTGCATCCAGTCTGGGCGACAGAGTGAGACTCGGTCTCAAACAAACAAACAAAAACAAAAACAAACCATGGAATAACGTTCAGCAATAAAAAAGAAGGAACGATTGATACATACAACAACATGGATGCATTTCTAAAACATGCTGAATGAAGGAAGCCAGACACAGGCATACATACTGTGATTCCATGTATATGAAGTTCTAGAAGAGGTGAATGTAATCTGTAATGCTGGAAATCAAATTAGTGTTTTTCTGGGGTCAGGGCTTGAAGAGGCATATAAGAACTTTTTTGGGTGATAGAAATGCTTTATATCTTGATTGTGATTGTGGTTATTCAAGTGGATACATTTATTGTCTACAGCCATACCACCCTGAACTTGGAAGCTAAGCAGGATTGAGCCTGGTTAGCACTTGGAAGGGAGAAGTTTACCTTTGGCAAAAAGGCATCAATCTCTGCACTTGGAATGGGTGCATTTTACGGCTGGGCACCATGGCTCACACCTGTAATACCAGCACTTTGGGAGGCTAAGATGGGCAGATTACCTGAGGTCAGGAGTTCAAGACCAGCCTGGCCAACATGGTGAAACTCCATCTCCATTGAAAATACAAAAATTAGCCAGATGTGGTTGTTAGAACCTATGGTCCCAGCTACTGGGGAGGCTGAAGCAGGAGAATCGCTTGAACCCAGAAGGTGGAGGTTGCAGTGAGCTGAGATTGTGTCACTTCACTCCAGCCTTGGTGACAGAGTGAGACTTTGGAAAAAAAAAAAAAAAGAAAGAAAAGAATGGGTGCTTTTTATGTATGTAAATTACAACTCAAGTTTGGTTAAAAAGAAAAAAGCAATACACATGTGTGCTGAAAATCATTGAGACCACAATGAAAACAGTCAGACTTTCTGTAAGTCATCCTCACACATCTCTCTCCACCTCTCTGGTGGACTTCCTTCCTTTTTCCCCTCCCCCTCCCATTCCCCCTTCCCTTCCCCCTCCTCCTCCCCCTCCTCCTCTTCCACACTGGTCTCCCTCTCCTCTTTTGTCACCTGCCTTTTCCCCATTCTTTATGAAATAGAGTAATCTGGCTTGCTCCTGATGATGCAGGACAGGTAAGCCCCAAAAGTGAAGCTTAGCTCAAGAGAGTTTTTGGCTTTGCTCAGGAAAGAATTTAAGAGTGACCTGGTGGTGTTAGCAATATTTATTGACTCAGCGGTGCACAGCAGCAGCAGAGGCGTTCCATGAGGAGCGGGGCTACCCCATAGGCACTGCGCCCAGGGAAGCAGCTCAGAGGCAGGTCTGCAGTCACATGCATACCCACTTTTAGTCATACGCAAATTAAGGGGAGGTTTATGCAGAAAATTTTTAGAAAAAGGATGGTAACTTCCCGGTGGTCAGGTTGTTGCCATGGAAAGGGGCGGTAACTCCCCTGGGTGTTGCCATGGCAATGCGAAACTGACATGGTCCGCTGGTGGGCGCTGATGGAAAGCTGCTTCCGCTAGTCCCTGTTTTAGCTAGTCCTCAATTTTGCCCGGTATCCGATGCCCGCCCTCAGAGTCGAGTCCTGCCTCCTACCTTACTATCGGCTTGAGTTACACGTTTTTTTTCCCCCTCCTTTTTATGGAGAATGGGTTCTAGCTATATTGCCCAGGCAGGTCTGAACTCCTTGGGCTCAGGATGTATGCCCGCCTCTGTCTCTCTAAGAGCTGTGATTCCACGCGTGAGCCACTGCGCCTGGCGAGTTTCTAATGTTTGAAAGGGACTTTTGTGCTCAAAATCAGTATCGTTTTTTTTTTTTTTTTTTAAAGACAGGGTTTCACCATGATGGCCAGGCTGGTCTTGAACTCCTGACCTCAGATGATCCACCCACCTCGGCCTCCCAAAGTGCTAGGATTACAGGCGTGAGCCACAGAGCCCGGCCTCAAAATCAGTATCTTTGAGTTTGAATTTATTTCCAGTTGATTAAAACTTTAAATTTTAAAAAAAATCTAATTTTTTCCTTTTAAGATTTCAGATCCAACTTACACAGTTTGTTATCTAGTTATATAGTTATAATTTGGGACCGGGCGCGGTGGCACACGCCTGTAATCCCAGCACTTTGGGAGGCCGGGGCTGGGGAATTGCCTGAGCTCAGGAGCTCGAGACCAGCCTGGGCAACACGGTGAAACCCTGTCTCTACTAAAATACCAAAGAATTAGCTGGGCATGGCGGTGTGTGCCTGTAATCCCAACTACTCAGGAGGCTAAATCAGGAGAATTGCTTGAACCCTGGCGGCAGAGGTTGCAGTGAGCTGAGAGCACACCACTGCACTCCAGCCTGGGTGACAGAGCAAGACTATTCCATCTCAAAAAAAAAAAAAAAAAAATAAAAGAACCTGAATGACTACGTTTATAAATTTGGTTTACTGGGTTTACAAGAGTTGTTTTAATGTGTAGGTGTGGTGGTGCATGCCTGTAGTCGCAGCCACACAGCAGGTCTAGGTGAGAGGATCACTTAAGCCCAGGTAGTAGAGGCTGCAGTGAGCCATGTTCTCACCATTGCATTTCAGCCTGGGTGACAGAGCAAGATCCTGTCTCTTTTTTTTTTTTTTTTTTTTTTTTTTGAGATGGAGTCTTGCTCTGTCACACAGGCTAGAGTGCAGTAATGAAATCTTGGCTCACTGAAGTCTCTGACTTCCGGGTTCTCCTGCCTCACCCTCCCCAGTAGCTAGGATTACAGGCTCCCACCACCACTCCTGGCTAATTTTTGTATGTTTAGTAGAGATGGGGGTTTCACCATACTGGCCAGGCTGGTCTCAAACTCCTGATCTTGCGATCCACCTGCCTTGGCCTCCCAAAGAGTTGGGATTACAGGTGTGAGCCACCACGCCCGGCCCGACCCTCTCAAAAAAAAAGAAAATTGAAATTACAAGGCAAATCTGACAGATTCTCTAA
Organism: Sapajus apella; assembly: GCF_009761245.1. NCBI lineage: Eukaryota > Metazoa > Chordata > Mammalia > Primates > Cebidae > Sapajus > Sapajus apella. Next base: position 3,690,735 of record NW_022436952.1, on the reverse strand, counting down.
TGTGACAGATTGAAGAATGTTACGTTCTCTTAAACGTTAGGGATGTTTAAAATATGCAATACAAAACCAATGACTTTTAACACTAAATCATAAGTACTATGGGTTTGGTTATCTTATCATTTCCATATTATTTCTTTACTCTCAAGGGTGCAAAGTCATTGACCCCACTCTGATTATGTCAGGGGGACTGAAGATTTCCACATTAAAAATAAATGAAGACTGAGATTTAGGGATTAGCGATTCAAGGCTGAGATTTGGGACCAGGTTCTTCTTCTTTTTTTTTTTTTGTTTGTATTTTTTGTTTTTTTGAGACAGAGTGTCTCACTCTGTCACCCAGGCTGGAGTGCCGTGGTGCAATCTGGGCTCACTGCAACTTCCGCCTCCCAGGTTCAAGCAATTCTCCTGCCTCAGCCTTCCGAGTAGCCGGGATTACAGGCGAGGAGCACCGCACCCAGCTAATTTTTGTATTTATTTTTTTTAGCAGACATGGGGGGTTCACCATATTGGCCAGGCTAGTCTCGAACTCCTGACCTCGGATTCCGCACACCTCAGCCTCCCAAAGTGCTGGGAATACAGGTGTGAGCCATGGTGCTTGGCCCAGTTTGCTCCTTTTCTTGTAGTTGAGCCCATCTGTTTTATTAGCAGCAATTCCCAAGCTCACCCCTTCCAGTGGGAATTTGTTTTATAACTCAATTTGTCTAATTGTTCGCTCGTGATTAGGTTCAAGTGAAGTCTTTTTGGCAAGGATGCTCCACAAGCTTCCCAGTGCATCGCATCAGGAGCACATTATGGCTTTTGGCCTCATTACTGGTGTGCCAAGCTTGATCACTTAGTTAATGTGGTGTCTGCCAGAGTGCTCCACCTTTTCACTTTGTAATTTATCAAAGATAGGTTTTTATGTTCTCGTTTTTAGTCTTTTCATAGACTCTCTTGTCTAGTAGAGACAATTATAAAGCACATAATTTGAGTATGCCCTCCCTGGATTCTACAACCACACAGATGGTAATGCCACCATTTCTCCATCCAGCTTAAACTCCTGTTTCATCCGGCAAGAAACGGTACATTGGTGGTTTTCATGGAGACTCTTCAAGGCTGGATAGTTCTCCCATGGTGATTCAAAAATCTCTCCCCACAACCCCCAGTATATGTTCTGGTGAATCCCAGATCATATTGGTAAGGTGATATCTTTAGTTCTGTCTTGTAAGTGGGTTTCTTGCATAAAAACACAAGCATCTGAGGTCACAACCGCTGTAATACTGGGGTCAGAGTATCACTTTTTTTTTTTTAAGACAGAGTCTCACTCTGTTGTCCAGGCTGGAGTGCAGTGGTACAATCTCAGCTCACTGCAACATCCACCTCCCAGGTCAAGCAATTTTCCAGCTTCAGCCTCCCGAGTAGCTGGGATTACAGGCACACGCCATTGCGTCCTGCTAATCTTTGTATTTTTTAGTAGAGATGGGGGTTTCATCATGTTGGCCAGGCTGGTCTCGAACTCCTGATCTCAGGTGATCCGCCCGCTTCAGCCTCCCAAAGTGCTAGGATTGCAGGCATGAGCCATCACATCCGGCCAGAGTATCACTTAGCAGGAATATTGACCACCATTTCCTAGTCTTCTTTCTTCACATGGTTAGTTTCCAATTATTGAAGACATATCTACTGTGTCAGAAGGGAGTCTTACGCACTGTACAAAATGTTATTACCAAAAGCTGCAACCCAAGTAAAGGACCCGCTAATCTGCCTCGTGGCCATGGCTTCAGACCTTGGAAAGTGACGCGAAAGAAGCTCAGTGTTATCACATAACTGCAGTGTGGACCAGCGACTGCTGAGTATAGGCAGTCTGTTCCCCGCTCACCCCCCTCAGTGTCATACTTTTCCGTTGTCTTCTGATTGAGTTATCTTCCTACACTCTCCTCCAGTTGATAGTTGTAGTCTTCACAGCAAACCGAAGATGGCTTTATGTGGACAGGAAGCATCGGGGGCTTTGGAAATTTTGCTGTACGTTGGACCAGTAAAAGTAACTCCAGGTCTGAAGACAGCTTGACTTTGGCTTATTTTTACTGATACCCATTTATGTTTTTCAGAAAGAGTTACTTGATCACCAGCTCTAGAGGGGTTATCAGGAGTTAAATTGTCCAATCTTATGCAGATTGGCTGGCGGGCTGCAAAGCTGATGAACTTTTTGAACCGGGAGTTGTACAAACAGAAAAATGAAGACTACAAGGCTCGGGCCAGGCGCGGTTGCTCACACCTGTAATCCAGCACATTGGGAGGCCGAGACGGGAGGATCACTTGAAGCCAGGAGTTTGAGACCAGCCTGGCCAACATGTTGAAATCCCCATCTCTACTAAAAATACAAAAATTAGCTGGGCATGGTGGTACGCACTCCTGTAGTCCCAGCTACTTGGGCAGCTGAGGCAGGAGAATGGCTTGAACCCGGGAGGTGGAGGTTATAGTGAGCTGACATCGTGCCACTGCACTCCAGCCTGGGTGACAGAGTGAGACTGTCTCAAAACAAAAACAAAAAAAGGCTCTTCCGAAGATGCTTTAATGAAAATAATCATTTCTTAGTCACCCCAAGAGCCCCAACTTTGATGTGGTTGAGAACTCAAGCCAAATATTGTGAAGGTGTAACTGTGTTGACCTCTAGCCACAGCTCAGTTGTTTTGCAAACTGTCTTGATCTCCTACAGGTGACTTGTCCCTACTGAGGACACCTATCAGTAGGTCAGGTAGCAGCTTTGTGAGACCTTCCTGCTGGTACCCAGAAGTAAGCTTGTGCCCACTAATTTTTTTTTTTAAATGAAAAGTTTGTTTTTTTTTTTTTTTTTTTTTTTTTTGAGACGGAGTTTCGCTCTTATTACCCAGGCTGGAGTGCAATGGCGCAATCTCGGCTCACCGCAACCTCCGCCTCCTGGGTTCAGGCAATTCTCCTGCCCCAGCCTCCTGAGTCGCTGGGATTACAGGCACGCACCACCATGCCCAGCTAATTTTTTGTATTTTTAGTAGAGACGGGGTTTCACCATGTTGACCAGGATGGTCTCGATCTCTTGACCTGGTGATCCACCCGCCTCGGCCTCCCAAAGTGCTGGGATTACAGGCTTGAGCCACCGCGCCCGGCGAAAAGTATGGTTTTATTGTATTTTCTTGTCAAACACCTTCACTTGAGGCAACAACTGAAGTACAATTTAGTTCAGCAGGAAATATCACACGTGGAGGGAAAACACACACTCAAAAAATCGCTTAAATTAAAGCCAAACATTCTTTCCAAGGCACAGCACTGGCATTTCAGATTGACAGCAGAACGAGTTTGTTTCCATGAAACAAAATTACGAGTCCAGGGTCTGTTTTTGAAAGAGCTTTGCGCTTCACCTCCACTTCTTGGGCTCCGGGAACAATGCTCGTGGCCCTCCTCAGGGCCAGGTAGCCAGTGACGACGTCAGAGGGCAGCCTCCGAACTAGGAAAACTCTTCGATGGTGCTGAACCGCAGTTTGCTCTGGGGGTCTGTGTAGTTGGCAGGAAGACCTGAAACATCAGAATACTTCTTAGCTGGCTTAAAGGATGGAGGAGCATCAATACTGAAGCAGTTAGGATCGTTCAGTTGCTACGCAATGCCCTTTTGGAAGCCAGGATTTGTTTCAGGTTCTTCCAGGTTCTGTTCTTGCCAGCTACCGCACCACCGTGGCCAGAGTGCACAAAGTTGGGATCCTTAAATGGCAAAGATTTGGTAGCTTTTTCCACAGGTGCTGTGCTAAACTCAGAGGGCACCATTTCATTCTCACTCCCGGCTTCCATGCTGACACCCTGCGCAAAGCTGGAGGCGCACGCTTTTTTCTTCTTACTGGAGCCATAGCCCCCGCCGCTGCTGCTGTTGTGGGAAGGGCTGGCCGGCCTCTTCTTGCTGTTCCGGACTATTCCGGGAGTGGAAGTGGTGGCCACAATTGCAATTTGAGCCACCATCACACCCTCAGACTTCCCCTGGTCCCCCTAATTTTTTAGCATTTTAATTTCTCACAACAGAAGAGACTGGCAAAGCTCAACAATTCCCTGTGTTTATTTATTTTGGAGACAAGTTCTTGCGCCATCACCCAGGCTGAAGTGCAGTGACACGATCATAGAGCACTGCAGCCTTCACCTTCTGGGTTTAAGGGATCCTCCCATCTCAGCCTCCTGAGTAGCTGGGACCACAGGTGCAAGCCACCATGCCCCACTAATTTTTACAAATTAGTTTTAGTAGAGGTGAGGTCAGGCTGGTCTTGAACTCCTGGGCTCAAGCCATCCTGCTTTGGCCTCCCAAAGTGCTGGGATTTCAGGCATGAGCCACGCACCTCGACTACTTTTTAACTCACTGCAACCTCCTCCTCCCTGGTTCAAGAAATTCTCCTGCCTCAGCCTCCTGAGTAGCTGGGACTACATGTGCGTGCCATCACACCCAGCTAAGTTTTTGTATTTTAGTAGAGACGAGGTTTTACTGCATTAGCCAGGCTGGTCTCCTGAGTTCAGGCAATTTGCCTGCCTCAGCCTCCCAAAGTGCTGGGATTATAGGTGTGAACCACTGTGTCTGGCCCACAAAACTGTTCTACAATGCTGTCATTTATTGCTAAGTTACTGTGTATGCATGTTATTTTTATGTGTAAGGTGACAACCCACGAGATTCCTCAGATATGTGTCTGTTTTCTCCAGTTCACTTATAAACATGACCTGAAACAAAAAATTAGCATCACAAAAACCACTTTATGACAAGGGCATTCAATGCCTTCAGTGGTAAACACTACCAGCAGGGTACTGCTGTTTGCTTAACTTTTTTTTTTTTTTTTTTTGAGATGGAGTCTTGCTCTGTCACCCAGGCTGTTTGCTTGCTTCCATCTTGGCTCACTGCAACCTCTCCCTCATGAGTTAAGTGATTCTCCTGCTTCAGCTTCCTGAGTAGCTGGAATTACAGGTGCACACCACCACGTCCAGCTAATTTTTGTATTATTAGTAGAGACAGGGTTTCACCATGTTGGTCAGGCTGATCTTGAACTCTGATCTCATGATCCACCTGCCTCAGCCTGCCAAAGTGTTGATGTTACAGGCGTGAGCCATTGCACCCAGAGCTTAAAAGTTTTAATCATTCCAGCAACAGATTTGGGATTAATCTGCTTTTTTTTTTTTTTTTTTTTTTTGAGATGGAGTCTTGCTCTGTTGCCTAGGCTGTGCAATGGCATGATCTCGGCTCATTGCAACCTCCAGCTCCTGGGTTCAAGCCATTCTCCTGCCTCAGCCTCCCGAGTAGCTGGGACCACAGGCACACACCACCATGCCCAGCTAATTTTTGTATTTTTAGTAGAAATGGGGTTTCTCCTTGTTGGTCAGGCTGGTCTTGAACTCATGACCTCAGGTGATCCACCCATCTCGGCCTCCCAAAGTGCTGGGATTACAGGTGTGAACCACCGAACCCACCCAAGAAAACATATAATATTTATTTTAATAAACTATAGGAAAGCACAAAGAAAATAAAAATCATCAAAATCTCATTATCCAGATAAAAGCAGCTGACATTTTGCTGCAACTTGCAAAATGCCTTTGGATTCAGATAACAGTGGTTCTCAGACTTTAGCATGCATCAGGATTAACTGGAGGGCTTGTTAAAACAGTACTTCTGAGTCAGTACTTCTGGAGTGGAGCTGATAATTTGAATTTCTAACACTCCAAGGTGTTCCTGACACTGTTGGTCCAGGTACCACACGTTGAGAGGCACTGGTATGTGTTCTGCACCTTGGCTATTCCAAGTAGGGTCCCCAACCAGAGGCATTGACATCATTTTGGGAACTTGTAATGCAGAATCTCAGGCTCCACCCCAGACCTACTGAATCAGAATCTATAATTTAATAAGATCCCTAAGAAATTTTTAAGCACAGGTTGGAGAAGCACTGGTTTATATTTTAAGCCTCATAGTATAAAACAGTTCCTTCCCCCACCATACTGAGGTATAATTTATACATAATACATATTTTATAATGTATAATTTGAAGAGTTTTGACAAAATGATACCTGTTTGTATCTTTTTGCCTCTCTACCCAACATAATGAGGACTTTCCTGTACTATTAGACGTTTTGGAAAAACATGACTTCTAATGGCTGTACAATACATTGTAGGTAAGAATGTTCCAGCGTAACCAATTATTCTTCTCCTTTTTTTTCCTTCCACCTCCCTCATTCAAGAGATTCTCCTGCCTCAGCCTCTGGAGTAGCAGGGACTGCAAGCGTGTACCACCACGGCCAACTAATTTTCATATTTTTAGTAGAGATGGGGGCTTCACCATATTGGTCAGGCTGGTCTCCTGAGCTCAGGCAGTCCACCTGCCTAGGCCTTCCAAAGTGCTGGGATTATAGGCAGGAGCCACTGTGCCCGGCCCAGTTTAAACAATTCTTCTATTGTGAGACATCTATGTTGTTCCCAATTTCTCAACAGTGTAAGTAATGCTTCAATAAATGCTTTTGGACTCAAGTGATTTCATCTGGACTTTAACATAATTTTCCACAGTTAAGTTGCTGAGGAAAGGGTATTGGACAGGCAAGAACAGGTATCCATTACTCAAGAAGAAAAAGTTAATGAACGAAATTTTTTTCTGTTTGGGTTTCAGGAATAATGGCTAGAACTCATTTAAAAAATCCATTGCAGCACATTCCTGTAATCCCAGCTATTCAGGAGGCTGAGACATGAGAATATTTTGAATTAGGGAGGCATAGGTTACAGTGAGCCGAGATCCTGCCACTGTACTTCACCCTTGGTGATAGAGCAAGACTCTATCTCCCCTCCCCCCCAAAAAGCCCAAAACCCCCCTAAAAAACCCACAAATAAAAATACAAGAATTAGCTGGGCATGGTGGCCGGCACCTATTGAGCCAAGATCGTACCACTGCACTCCATCCTCAGTGACAAAATGAGGCTCTATTAAAAAAAAAAAAAAAAAAAAAAAGATTCCTTTTTCTTTCTAAAAGGGTTTACATGCTTTCCTTCTACTATTTAATTTGTAAACAAGTGCATATTTACCAGATGGGGATTTCATCTTGGATTTGTATTCTGCCTTTTTCCACTTGGCAATGTCATGAACATCTTTTCATGTCAATAATATACACGATCATTCTTTTTTTTTTTTTTAGACAGTTTAGTTCTGTTGCCCAGATTGGAGTGCACTGTCATTATGGCTCACTGCAGCCTCCAGGGCTCAAGCGATCATCCTGCTTCAGCCTTCCAAGTAGCTGGGACCACAGGCATGCACCACCATATCCAGCCAATTTTTATGTTTTTTGTAGAGATGGGGGTCTTACTATGTTGCTCAGGCTGGTCTCAAGCTCCTGGACTCAAGCAATCCTCCCACCTCAGCCTCCCAAAGTCCTGGGAATACATGTATGAGCCACTGTGCCTGGCCTACATAATCATTTTTTTTTTTTTTGATGGAATTTTGCTCTCATTGCCCAGGCTGGATTGTGCAATGGAGTGATCTCAGCTCACTTCAACCTCCACCTCCCAGGTTCAAGTGATCCTCGTGCCTCAGCCTCCCAAGCAGCTGGGATTACAGGTGCCTGCCACCACACTTGGCTAATTTTTTGTAGTTTTAGTAGAGACAGGGTTTCACCATGCTGGCCAGGCTGGTCTCGGAACTCCTGACCTCAGGTGATCCAACAGCCTTGGCCTCCCAAAGTGCTGGGATTACAGGCGTGAGCCACCATGCCTGGCCTACATGATCATTCTTAATAGGCAACTCGTATTCCATATTTATTATTTTAACCTAATTGTGTTACCAGATGTCCTCTACTGTTGGACATTTAGGTTACTTTCCATTTTATGATTGCAGAAATTTCAATAAACATCTTTGCATAGGGTTTGTTTTGGGATAATTGTAGATTCACATGCAGTTTTAAGAAATGGATTAGGCCGGTTGTGGTGGCTCATGCCTGTAATCTCAGCACTTTGGGAGGCCAAGGCAGGTGGATCACAAGGTCAGGAGTTAGAAACCAGCCTGGACAATATGGTGAAACCTTGTTTCTCCTAAAAATACAAAAATTAGCCAGCCATGGTGGCATGCGCCTATAGTCCCAGCTACTCAGGAGGCTGAGGCAGAATCGCTTGAACCCAGGAGGCAGAGCTTGCAGTGAGCTGAGATCTCACCACTACACTCCAGCCTGGGTGACAAAGCAAGCCTCCGTCTCAAAAAAAAAGGAAAAAGAAAAAAAAAGAAATGGATCAGAAACAAGGACTCTTTCTGAAAGAAAAAAAAAAAAAAGGAATAATGGAAATCCATCGTACGCTTTGCCAACTCCCCCCCAATTTTGCAAAATTATATAGTAACCAGAATATTTACATTGAAACAACCCATTGATTTTATTATTTCCTTTTACTTGTACTCATATTTGTATGTGTTTACATAGTTTTTTGCACATGTCTGAGTCTTAACCAAATTCCTTTTCTTTTTTGAGACAGGGTCTTACTCTGTAGCCCAGGCTGGAGTGCAGTGGCACAATCTCTGGTCACTGTAACCTCTTTCTTTTGGGCTCAAGCAATCCTTCCTCCTTGACCTCCTAAACTTCTGGGATTAAAGGTCTGAGGCACCATGTGTGGCCCAGATTTCTTTGAAAGGGCTAATTCCTCCATTATCTTTGTCAACAGTACCCTTGGGTTTTTAGTTTATCCCTCTGGAAGTCAAGATTGTTTTATACTTTTCAAATAGTTTTTGACATTTAAATATTTCATCTATTTGAACTTAATTTTGGTGTAAGGTATGAAGAGATTTATCTGATTTTTTTCCTAAATGGATTAGACCCAATGTAACTTACTGATACCACCAAGTAGTTGACTAGGTTATTGAAATAGTTGTTAAAGGCCGGGCGCAGTGGCTCAAGCCTGTAATCCCAGCACTTTGGGAGGCCGAGGCGGGTGGATCACCAGGTCAAGAGATCGAGACCATCCTGGTCAACATGGTGAAACCCCGTCTCTACTAAAAATACAAAAAATTAGCCAGGCATGGTGGTGCGTGCCTGTAATCCCAGCTACTCAGGAGGCTGTGGCAGAAAAATTGCCTGAACCCGGGGGGCAGAGGTTGCGGTGAGCCGAGATCGCGCCATTGCACTCCAGCCTGGGTAACATGAGTGAAACTCCGTCTCAAAAAAACAAACAAAAAAAAACAACAAAAAAAAATCAAAAACGAAATAGTTGTTAAAGGAAGGTACCATTAAAAAAAACATACATGCGTATTTACTGATCAAGTATGGTGATGAAGAACTTAGTACTCATGTATAAAATCCCAGGGAAAAGTTTTATTGGCCTTAATTAGGTCATAATGCCTATCTCTTGGACCTATCACCATGGCCAGAGGCTGTAAGTTCTGTCAGAATATGACCGAAATGCTTCTGAAAGGGAAGTGAAGACTGTATTTTAGGATAAGTAAAAGGGTGTAGTGTATATTTTAAAAAAGGCATTCTATGGGTTGCAATGTTTGGAACATTTTATTGAAGTACAAAATTGTTGGAATTTAGCTAATAGAAAAACATAGTAAATATTTACAAAAACACTGATAACATCACTCAAGTCACACACAGGTAACAATGTAGACAGGTCTTTAAAAAGTTACAAATTGAAATTATGGAGATATGAATCTAATCACTCATTGCTGAGCATGGTTATCAATATAACATTTAAGATCTTAGAGCAAATGTCCTCCAGTCTTCTGCAATCCAGTGCCCTTTAGAAATTGGTTGCTCTCTTTGGGAGATTCAGACTCAGGCGCAGCCGGAGGGGACAGTTAAGAGCTGAAATCATCACATAACTGGTCTAATTTTCTTCATTCTATTGATTGTGTCAAGTTATAGACACAGTCAAAGTGTTTTTCTTTAGTCTCTGATGATTTGAGAAGATGAAGAACATGAGCAATTTCTCATTGCCTGAACAAAAATTTGACACATCAAGAGGCTGAGTGTGGAGTATCCGTAACTAGAACCATAAAGTTCTATCTGAGGGTACATTATGCATAAAACTAAGATAAAACAGAGAATTAACTATGCTGTATCTCATATTTACTAAAAGTAGGAAAGGTGGCAGAGTGACATTTTTAAATCAAACTGCTCTAGTTTTAGCTTAATGGATAATTAATAAACACACTGCTTTATGCTGAAGTGACCACATAACTATTTCTAGAGTTCAGAAGAACTGAAAATCAGGTTTTAAAGAAAAAAGAAAGCAGGCTCAAACACAAAACAGAGAACAATTTCCATGGTCAGTATTTAGACAGAACTATAAAAAGCTAAAGGGCTGGGCGCAGAGGCTCACACCTGTAATCCTAGCACTTTGGGAGGTGAGACAGGTGGATCACCTGAGGTCAGAAGTTTGAGACCAGCCTGGCTAACGTGGTGAAGCTCCGTCTCTACTAACACAAAAATTAATTAGGCGTGGTGGCTAGTCCCAGATACTTGGGAGGCTGAGGCAGGAGAATTGCTTGAACCCAGGAGGCGGAGGTTGCCATGAGCCAAGATCATGCCACTGCATGCCAGCCTGGGCGACAGAGTAAGACTCCATCTCAAAAACAAAACAAAACAAACAAAAAAGCTAAAGGACACTTGGGCTCTACTCACTTCATTTTGATGGTCTTGTACTGAAAACACTTTCCCCAAGCTAAATTCAAAGGGGAGGAAGTTAACAGCTTCAGGTAACTTTAAAACCAGTCTTGGGCTCAATAAGATAACTACTTAAAATTTTTAACTGCCTCACATTTTAAAACAGATCATCTTCATCTGACTCTTCCAGGTACGTTATAGGTTTCTTTGCCCGTCCAGATTTTGCCCGAGGAGCCAGAGCTGAATCAAAATCCATATGGAAGTCATCACTCTCCCCCTTGGATTTCTAAAAGAGGAGAAAGCCCAGGTAATTTGTACAATGTAAATCTGACAACATAATTGCAATGTAAAAAAAAAATTATCAAGACTACTTTCAAGGAGTTTTCTACTTTCTATCAAGTAATAAGAAGCAGATCTAAGGCCAGCTCTTCCATTGCCCAAGTAAGTGGCATATTTATTAACTTTGTTAAAACTAAATATTACGGTAAAAGCTAATGAATTATGAGTCAATTTTCTTAAAGACATGCCAAATTATTAAGAGCAAGGGCTTAGTTATGTCCTTCAGAATATCTACAGCAAAAAGACTGACTAGGATTAACACTCACCTTGCTTGTGACTGCTTTAGAAACAATTTTCTCAAAATTAGAGTCAGAATCATCAGAAGTGGATGGCTTCCTTTTGCGGCGATTCTTGGTTTTCGCAGGGTCAGGCTTTTGAGAGACACCAGAATTCAAGGCTGGATCCTTTTTAGTTCCTTTTGGGGCAGCTCTTTTTTTGGCACCGGTAGTGGTGGTGGAAGACTGACCTGCAATTCAACACAGGCATTTGTCACAGCCGCTATTTTTTTGAGATGGAGTCTCACTCTGTCGCCCAGGCTGGAGTACAATGGAGCGATCTTGGCTCACTGCAACCTTCACCTCCTGGGTTCAAGTGATTATCCTGCCTCAACCTCCTGAGTAGCTGGGATTATAGGCGCAGACCATCATGCCCAGCTAATTTTTCATATTTTTAGTAGAGACGGGGTTTCACCATGTTGGTCAAGCTGGTCTCAAACTCCTGACCTCAGGTGATCCACCTGCCTTGGGCTCCCAAAGTGCTAGGATTACAGGCATCATTAGTCACCATGCCTGGCCTAGTCACAGCCACTCTTAGATGGATTGTTCTCATTGTGAACTTTCTTCAGCAATGTGATGACTGTGTATGTTTAACAGGAAAAGACAATCTAAGAGAGCTGAAAATATATTAGAAAATCAAAGTATTCTTATACATTCAATTTTTTTTTTGAGACAGAGTCTTGTTCTGTCTCACCCAGGCTGGAATGCAGTGGCGAGATCTCGGCTCACTGCAGCCTCTGCCTCCTGGCTTCAAGTGATTCTCTGGTTTCAGCCCTCCAAGTAGCTGGAACTACAGGCATGTGCCACTTCACCTGGCTAATTCTGTATTTTTTTTTTTTTTTTGAGATGCAGTTTCGCTCTTGTTGCCCAGGCTGGAGTGCAGTGGTGCAATGTTGGCTCACCGCAATCTCCGCCTCCTGGGTTCAAGCGATTCTCCTGACTCAGCCTCCCCAGTAGCTGGGATTACAGGCTCACGTTACCATGCCTGGCTATTTTTGTATTTTTTAGTAGAGATGGGGGTTTCTCCATTTTGGTCAGACTGGTCTTGTTGAATTCCCAGCCCCAGGTGATCTGCCTGCCTTGGCATCCCAAAGTGCTGGGATTACAGGCATGAACCACCACACCCAGCCACACCCAGACTTAAACATTCAGGAGTTTGAGACCAGCCTGACCAACATGAAGATACTCCGTCTCTACTGAAAAAAAAAAAAATACAAAATTAGCCAGGCATGGTGGCACAAACCTGTAGTCCCAGCTACTCAGGAGGCTGAGGCAGAAGAATTGCTTAAACCCAGTTGGCAGAGGTTGAAGTGAGCTGGAATCAAGCCATTACACTCCAGTCTGGGCAACAAGAGCAAAAAGATCAAAACTCCATCTCAAAAAAAAAAAAAAAAAAAAAAAAAAAAAAAAAAAGTTTCATATTAAACATTGCAACTGCTTATAAATCCTAACCTTGTCATAGAAATGAACTAGATGAAACCTGATATTGAGAGAAATGTGCTGATTTTAAACCTTTGGACTACCTTATTTTGAAGACAGGGTCTCTCTCACTTAGGCTGGAGAGCAGTGGCTTGATCATAGCTTATTACAGCCTTGAACTACTGGCCTCAAGCGATCCTCTTGCTTTAGCTTCCCAAAGTGCTGAGATTACACGCATGAGCCACTGTGCCTAGCTTTTGTTTTCTGACTAATCAAGTGCAGTAGTAAGAAGGGGGAAAACAGTAGAAAAAGGAGTTTGATATGTAACTGAATGAACAATCAATAGAGATGACTTACTATTTTGGACCAGCCTTGACTACTAATTTTGATTATAAAGATCTAAAAGAAATTGTTTCCATTTGGAAAAGGTTTAATTTGTAATATCAATAGTAAATTTTGGCAATAAAAAATTGAAACTGACTTGTGGAAACCAGTTAGTTAATTGCAACATTAACTCATCTCAAAGATTTAGGCTTACTTTTTGCTGCTGTCTTCTTCACTGTCACATTCTTTTTAGGAACTGGGTTTGTAATTTCAGTTTCATCTGGGAAATGTGTAGCAGGAGGGCTTGAAGACAGTGGTACACTATCCTTAGCATCATCACCTTCAAGGTCTATTATTTCAAATGGAAAGGAAAATAGTTCATTTAAGCAACACATGAAAATCCATTTTCTGCTTTGTCCCTGCTATGAATTCCTATTGAAACACCAAATATGTGATTTTTCTGGAATATTTAAAACATACTCTTAAAACTTTGTTTTAATTTCTTTTTTTTTTTCTTTTTTTTTTTTTAGACGGAGTTTCGCTCTTGTTACCCAGGCTGGAGTGCAATGGCGTGATCTCGGCTCACCGCAACCTCTGCCTCCTGGGTTCAGGCAATTCCCCTGCCTTAGCCTCCTGAGTAGCTGGGACTACAGACACGCGCCACCATGCCCAGCTAATGTTTTTGTATTTTTAGTAGAGACGGGGTTTCACCATGTTGACCAGGATGGTCTCGATCTGTTGACCTCGTGATCCACCCGCCTCGGCCTCCCAAAGTGCTGGGATTACAGGCTTGAGCCACCGCGCCCGGCCTAATTTCTAAATTTTTTATCAGCAAGAACAGTTTTTTTGTATCTCTAGCACAAAGCAAAGTACCTGGCTAACACTGTAATTACTTTTAGTATATTGAATGCAGAACCTATTTATATGTGAAACTAAACAATATTAACATAATGTTAATAAGAGCTCAAATTTATTTCCAAAGGAAGTACTTGGATAATGTAGGCAGGATTAGAACCCAGTTGGATCTGAGTATCCCAGTAAGGCAGATGTCTCAATACTTTTACTTAAATACATACCTGGCATGGCACTTTTCTGTGGTTTCGGTTCTTTAAGTCTAGAATTAAAAAAATATACATATCCTGACAACCAATTCTAAATGCGTTAAGCAAAAAAGAATATATTAGAAACAACCATGACAAAACCCGTATTAGATAAGATACTTACTTTGGGGAAGTTTTGGTTTTAGGTGGACTAGCATCTGATGGGACAAAATCTTCATCCTGAGTATTTTCATCAAAATCGGAGAAATCTTCATCTGAATCCAAATCCACTGTGAATTTGGTTTTTGCTAGAAAAAACACACATATATAAAAAAATCAGAGGGTAGTAGGAGAAACATTTAATTTATAGGTCGAAATAAACATTTCATGAATATTTTAGCTTTTAATCTCCTGAAAGATGCTTCAGTGTTTCAAAGCTTTAGCATAATTTATTGCTCTATTAAGATATAGTAATTTTGGGGGCAAAGTACCCTGAAGTATATTGGCCATTCAACTCCTACAGCATATCTATAATGTTCTTTTAGTTTTCCTTACTTGCTGCTCTCCGTGGCTCTGTTTCTCGTGGAGGGACATCGAAATTACTTTCATCACTGCTCCTATCTGATTCTGAATCAGACCAGGGATTTCTCTTCTTTCCTTTTTTGATTGGTTTAAATGGCAATGTGGTTTGTTTCTTTGTCTTTGTACCTAGAGGGGAGATAGAAATTAATCACCTTTATATATTCTTAGACTCACTTTTCTCCATCTATCATCCATCCATCCTTCAAATTTATTGACTGCTGTGATAGTTCTGAGAATATAACGATGAAAATAAACAGACACGATCCCTGTTTTTGTGGAGCATGTAGCTTGGTCACTTCATCTCACAAATAAATATAATGTGGTTGGGGCACAGTGGCTCATGCCTGTAATCCCAGTACTTTGGGAGGCTGGGGTGGGAGGATTACTTGATCCCAGGGATTTTAGATCAGCTGGGGCAAGATGTAAGACCCCATCTTGGTTGGGTGTGGTGGCTCATGCCTGTAATCTCAGCACTTTGGGAGGGTGAGGTAGGCAGATCACTTGGGCTCAGGAGCTTGAGACTAGCCTGGACAACATGGTAAAACCCCATCTCTACAAAAAATACAGAAATTAGCGCGCATGGTGGAGTGTGCCTGTGGTTCCAGCCACTAGGGAGGCTGAGGCAGGAGGATTGTTTTGAGCCTAGGAGATTGAGGATATGAGCTGTGATCATGCCACTATACTCCAGCCTGGGAGACAGAGTGAGATCTTGTCTCAAAGAAAAAAAAAAAAAGAAAAAGAAAAAAAAGGACTGTCTCTACAAAAAAGTTTTAGAAATTAGCCAGTCATGGTGGTGAGCGCCTATAGTCCCAGCTACTTGGGAGACTGAAATAGAGGGATTGCTTGAGCCAAGATTTCAATACCAGCCTGGGCAACACAGTGAGATCCTGTCTCAAAAAAAGTACATACTCAAGGACAGAGATCTTAACATTTATAATCAATTGATTTCTGACAAGGGTGAAGACAAACATTGTGGAAAGAAGTCTTTTTAACATATGGTACTGAAATAATTGGATATCTACAGGCAAGGGAATCAGGTTGGACACCTTCCGCATACCCCATACAAAAACTAACATAAAGTGGATCACGGACCTAAATCTAAGAGCTAAATCTGTAAAATGCTTAGAATAAAACACAGAGGCCTACCTTCATGACTTTCAGTTTAACAAAAGATTAGATATGACACCAAAAGCATAAGCAATAACAAAAAAATAGGTAACCTGGACTTCATAAGAATTAAAAATTTGTGCTTCAAAAAACATCATCAAGGCTGGGCGCAGTGGCCCATGCTTGTAATCCCAACAGTATGGGAGGCTGATACCAACCACTTCATACACACTAGAATGGCTAGGATCAAAGAGAAAGATGACAAATGCTGGTGAGGAAGTGGAGAAACAGGAATCCTCATACACTGTTGGTGGGAATGCAAAATGGTGCAACTGCTTTAGAAAACAGTCCAGCAGTTCCTTAAAAGGTTAAACATAGAATAATCATGACTCAACTATTCTACTCCTAGGTATCTCCCCAAGGGAAATGAAAATTTAAGTTCACACAAAACCTTGCACAGTACATAAATGCTCACAGTATTAATCACAATCATCAAAAAGTAAAAACAGGCCAGGCATAGTGGCTCACGCCTGTAACCCCAGCACTTTGGGAGGCCAAGGCGGGTGGATCACCTGAGGTGAGGAGTTTGAGACCAGCCTGGCAAACATGACAAAACCCCATCTCCACTAAAAATACAAAAAAATTAGCCAGGTGTGGTGGCAAACACCTGTAATCCCAGCTATTTGGGAGGCTGCGACAGGAGAATCACTTGAACCTGGGAGGCAGAGGTTGCGGCAAGCTGAGATTGTGCCCCTGCACTCCAACCTGGGAGGCAGAGGTTGCGGCAAGCTGAGATTGTGCCCCTGCACTCCAGCCTGGAGTGCAGTTGGAGACAGACTCCGTCTCAATTAAAAAAGAAACAAAAAAACCCATCAACTAATTAACAGATAAAATGTGGCATAGCCATACAATGAAATACTATTTAGCAATAAAAAAGAATCAAGTACTGGCTGGGCTCAGTGGCTTGTACCTGTAATCTCAGCACTTTGGGAGGCCGAGGTGGGTGGATCACTTGAGGTCAAGAGTTTGAGACCAGCCCGGCCAAAATGGTAAAACACTGTTTCTACTAAAAATACAAAAATTCAGGAGGCTGAGGCAGGAGAATTGCCTGAACCTAGGAGGCGGAGGTTGCGGTGAGCTGAGATCGCGCCATTGCACTCCAGCCTGGGTAACAAGAGTGAAACTCTGTCTCAAAAAAAAAAAAAGGAAAAAAAAACAAAACAAAAATTAGTTGGGCGTGGTGGTGCGGGCCTGTAATCCCAGGTACTCAGGAGGCTGAGGCAAGAGAATCGCCTCAACCTAGCAGGCAGAGGTTGCAGTGAGCCAAGATCTTGCTACTACTGCATGCCAGCCTGGGTGACAGAGCAAGAGTCTGTCTCAAAAAAACAAAACAAAACAACAACAAAAAATGAATACATCGGGTGCTACATGGGTTACCCTTGAAAATATTGTGCTAAGTGAAAGAAGTCAGCTCCAAGAGACAACATATTATAGACTCAATTTACAGGAAATGTCCAGAATAGGAAAATCTAGAGATAGGAGTGTAATGCCACAGTCTTGGTTCTCTGCAACCTCTGTCTCCTGGGTCCAAATGATTCATGACCTCAAGTGATCTTCTTGCCTCAGCCTCCCAAAGTGCTGGAATTACAGGCATGAGCCATGGTGCCCAGCCGAATGGTATATGTTAAATGGACAAATTTGGTATGTGAATATCTCAATAAAGATGTTTTTAAAAAAGTAGATAGTAGTCATTATCAAATGATTAACAGAATTGTTAATTCTATTTAGTTCACTGAGTGAACATTACCTATATTACCTATATGTTATACTCTAGAGATACTATAATACAAACATGACTGACATATAGTCACTTTCCTTAAGAAACTTTATATACTAGAACCTCATAATTGGCTAGAAAATGAAATCTAATAAACTGGGTGTTTTCTTAGATCCCAATTAAGGAGTTCAAATTAACAAACTATTTCATTATAAAATATTTTCTAAAATGAAGCAAATTCCAAGGACAATGTTAAAGAGGTCCAAGTAGAATTCAATCTTCTTTCAGGTTTCTCAAATCAACAAAAAGGTTTTGAACATCTATGTGGAACGTCCCAGGTAAGAAACACAATTTAATCTTCACTTTATACTATTTTCCTTAAAATGCTGTAATACCTGGTTCTCTTTTCTGTTTCTTTTCTAATCTTTGTTTTAGGCCTTCTAATTCCATGCCATCTTCTTGAGGGCTTCCTTCAGTATTTTCATTCTAAAAGAAAGCAAGACAAAAATGGTTAAGTTTTGCCAACTTATTTGAAAGATACAGTCAAATATATAAATATATAGTCAAATATAAATAGGGTCAAAGAGTGCTTTTTTCTTTGGGCAGCTCTGAATAAAGGTACAGGTATGACTTTTTCAAGATATTTATACATTAAAAAACCAGGTACATAGGAAAGTTAGGGTTGGATATAGAATAAATTCTGAACTATGGGATTAGAAATCTTATGTTTTTAAAAATTTTAAGTGGAGCTATGCATCAATATTTTATGCATAATTTTTTCAAGAGTATTACTTTTTTTTGACATGGAGTTTCTCTCTGTTGCCCAGGCTGAAGTGCAGTAGTGCAACCTTGGCTCACTGCAACCTCTGCCTCCTGGGTTCAAGCAATTCTCCTGCCTCAGCCTCCTAAGTAGCTGGATTACAGGTGCCCGTCACCATGCCTGGCTAATTTTTTGTATTTTTAGTAGAGATGGGATTTTCACTATGTTGGCCAGACTGGTCTCCAACTAGTGACCTCAAGTGATCCACCCACCTTGGCCTCCCAAAGTGCTGGGATTACAGGCGTGAGCCACAAGAGTATTACCTTAATTTTCTTTTTACTTTTCTTTTCTGCATCTGCTTTCATTTCTATAGTTATTCGTGGAATGACTCTTTGACCAGATGGAGAAGGCAAAACTTCAGCCATTTGTGCTTTTTTCCCCTTTGCTTTCCCCCCTTTCCCAGGAAGTCCGACTTGCTCATCTTGTTTTTCCTTGGCTTCAACAGCCTATAGAAGGGATATAAGAAAGCAAATTTATATGCTAACAAAAACACTACAACATCTAAAAGGCCATAGTTAAGCTGATTTCCATTTGTTACATCTTAAAAACTCGTGATAAATTGTTCCATAACCTAGTATACTATCAACAATAGTGAAAATGTAATTAAGGCACACCTTGAAAAGGCAGGTGTGGAGACAGAAGACTGGGTTTTATTCCTGATTCTACCACTTAACCTTTTTGAGGAAAACAAGGGAGAAATTAAGAATAAAACTTGTATATACATATATATGTATAAATTCACATATAAAATATGAAAGCAAGTGATGCACACTTATCCAATCAAGTGATTAAAATGAGCTAGGCATCTATACTGAAGTGCAATAATATAAATTTGCATGTTAAATTTAAGAAATAAGGTTTTTTGTTTTTTTAAAGAGACAGAGTTATGCTCTATCACCCAGCCTGGAGTACATGGTTAAATGATCATAGTTCACTGCAGCCTTGAACTCCTGTTCTTCAGTGACCCTCCCACCTTGGCCTCCAGAGTAGCTGAGACTATAGGCCCACACCACCATGCCTGGCTATTTAAAAAAAAATTTTGTAAAGATGAGGTCTTGCTATGTTGTCCAGACTGGTCTTGAACTCCTAATCTCAAGTGATCCTCCTGCTTCAGCCTCCCATAGCACATTGGAATTACAGGCGTGAGCCACCACACCCAGTGGCTTTATCCTTTTTTTATTTTTATTTATTTTTTATTTAAAAAATTTATTTATTTATTATTATTTTTTGAGACAGAGTTTCACTCTTGTTGCCAAGGCTAAAGTACAATGGTGCAAGTTTGGCTCACTGCAACCTCCGCCCCCGAGGTTCAAGAGATTTTCCTGCTTCACCCTCCTGAGTAGCTGGGATTACAGGCGCCCGCCACCATGCCTGGCTAATTTTTTGTATTTTTAGTAGACATGGGGTTTCACTGTGTTGACCAGGCTGGTCTTGAATTTCTGATCTCAGGTGATCTACCTGCCTCAGCCTCCCAAAGTGTTGGGATTACAGGCATGAACTACCACGTCTGGCAGCAGCTTTGTCCTTTTCAGCCAACTTGGGGGACTGGGTTGGTGGTCTTCCACATTTAAGTGCAATTCTCCTGCCCCAGCCTCCTAAGTAGCTGGTACTACAGGCGCACACCAACATGCCTGGCTAATTTTTGTATTTTTAGTAGAGACAGGGTTTCACTATGTTGGCGAGGCTGGTCTTGAACTCCTGACCTCAAGTGATGCGCCCATCTCAGCCTCCCAAAATGCTGGAATTATCAGCATGAGCCACTGCACCTGGCCAATGATCTGTTCTTTTATACATTATTTTGGATTTATCTTTATGCCTCTTATTTTCTTTCTATTGCCAATTGTGAACTATCTTGACAAAGGTATACTGCAGAATACATTATTTCATTAATAAAAATTCTAGCATGAGAATTATAAACTACACACCTCTAATTCTTCAATAAATGCAGCCAAGTCTTCTTTCCACAAATCTGATGGACTCTTTCTCTTTAACATGTCCAGCTCTTGTTCCTTCATAATTTCAAAATTGAGTTAATATATGTACACAAGCAGCATTTTCATGCAACACATAATTTTTACTTTTACCATGAGAACAAAACTAAGCAGCATGTACCATCCTACCACCAACTCACTTTTTCATTTCTTAGTCTGCACAGTTCATCTTTCTTTTCCTTGGTTAGATACCAAAGGGGCATATCAAGAAGATAGTTGAAGGTTGGTCCAGAATCTGTTACGGAGTCACTCTTTTCAGTTTCCTTTTCGTTGTCACTCTCTTCGTTTTCTTCTTCATCTGGAACCTAAAGGATGAAATAAAATGTAGCCTTATTAGAAAATGTGAAACATAAGCATTATTTAATACATAGTCTTTAAACAATATAGAAAAGTGCCAACCAAGATTACCTTTTGCTGGGCTTCTTTCCAAGCCTTCACAGGATCTGAATCATATCCCCTCTGAATCAGAACTTTAATTAATTCTTTCTTAGGCTTATTTTCTATTTAAAAAAAAAAGTAGAGATAATGATTTTGAGTATTATTTTAGGAAAGGGATAAGGTTTTACCAGTCAAAAGTTTAAAACTGGAAATTAAACTTAGTCTTGCACAAATTTGTACATTCGGGTATACAGGCAAGTATTCCTAAACCACTGACAAATGTAAATTACCACAAGGGGGCAGTCAAATCATATATCAGGCTATGATCAAATCTTTAATTTTTTTTTTTTTTTTGAGATAGGGACTCTGTCATTCTTGACAGGCTGGAGTGCAGTGGCACTATTTAGGCTTACTGCAGCCTTGACCTCCCTAGCTCAACAGCTCAAGTGCTGGGATTACAGGTGTTAGCTGCCACACCCAGACAGTATAAGCCACTTATAATCTTCCTGCTTTTTTTCCCATTAGACTTACTATCTTTTATTTTCTGTTCCTGTAGCATGATTAGTGTACTATTATTCTCTTGATCAATCAGTTTATGCAAGATTTTCTAGCTTTCTATTCTCCTCATGTCTAATTGCCAACTAAATCTTGATTTCTCAAGATGCTCAATCAAGGAAACACCATCTCTTTCAAACTATAAATATCGAATCAGATATTTAAAAGAAATCTTTGCATAAGTGACTAGGTGAATTAAATGGATTCTGACTCTCTCTCCATCATTACTCTCACCAAAAATGTTTAAAGAAAGTTTGGCATAACTAGAGTTTTAGTAAGCAGTTATTATTACCAAAACATACCAATGATTATTTTGCCATCTATTTTCTCTAAGATAAAGCGAGCCTGATTATTCAGTTTGGCAGACTCAGCACCAAGCATTCCTAGGAGCCATTCTTTTCTTAATCCATAATATTTAAGTCTGAGTTCAAAGAAGTCTCTTAGAATATCCAACACCGTGTCATATTTCTTTAAACAGCCTACGTGGTCAAAAAGCACCTGGCAAAGGAAAACAATATTAGAGCCAAGAATAGGCAAATTGGCTAAACTTTATAAAGGTAGACTAAGATAAGATATACTTTTAAAACTGATAATAATCTTTATTTTATTTATTTTTTTTTTTGGAGACGGAGTCTTGCTCTGTTGCCCATGGCTGAAGTGCAATGGCACCATCTTGACTCACTGCAACTTCTACCTCTTGAGTTCAAGTGATTCTCCTGCCTTAGTCTTTCAAGCAGCTGGGACTACGGGCATTAGCCACCACACCCAGCTAATTTTTGTATTTTTAGTAGAGATGGGGTTTCACCATATTAACCAGGCTGGTCTTGAACTCCTGACCTCGTGATCCACCCACCTCAAGCCTCCCAAAGTGCTGGGATTACAGGTGTGAGCCAGATATTAATCTTTAATATAAATTGAAACATATGTACATCTCGCAAAACGAATACATACCATAGAGTTGCATGTGAGACTAGTTTGGAGTTTGAAGACTTTGTGTAGCCCAACTCTCTCTGCCTCTGCCAGTTTTTCTTCAGTCATCTTCACAACAAATTTCACAGTGGTATCTGTATGGTATTCCCTATAGTCGGTTATGAGAGGAGGTGTCTTCTCAGTGCCATTCAACATGGGCTCTAGAACTTGTTCTTTGTATGTCTAAAGAAATAAATAATCCTGAAGTTTCTAAAATATAGGCTCCTGAATAGTCAAAAGCGGTAATACAAAAAGTGTTTCTTTTGATCACAAAACTAAAAAAGAAATCCACAATTATTTACCTGGGTCCATGTTCTGATGGGAAGCTCTGAGATTTCAATGGTTGTGGAATTAAGAATAGCCACTTCACCACTAATCACATATTGATTTGGAGCAAGTTCTTCAATAGTACCCTTGAAGTTCTTGTAACTTGGAAGCTAAATTGGCATTTTAAAAAAAATGTTTCCTAAATGTTATACTAGACAGAAATCACAACCGCGTGTAACAATAAATCTAAGTATAAAGTATGAAATTAAATTTTATGTTTGCATCCTCTTTAATTATACAATCTACTCAATTGAAACCCAAGGAAAAGTAAAGCTCTTATAACACACACAGAATACTTACCATTGGCAAAGGTTCTTCTCCATCCATCAAACGCCTGATGTTATTTACAACTTCACGAACATCAAAGTTGGGGATTTTGCAGGACCACCCAGTACCGATTCCTTCAGCACCATTTATTAGCACCATGGGAATAATAGGAATGTACCATTCAGGCTCAACACGCTGGTTGTCATCATATAAAAACTTCAATGTATGATCATCTTTTGGTGGAAATAACAACCGAGTCAAAGAGCTAAAGAAAAGAATCAAATAATATTATTTTATAAAAATACTGAATTCGACACAGCTTTTATGAAAAGGACGTATGTTATCTCATACTTATATATGAAAATTATCTTGGTTTTACTTGCTGACTAATACTCATTTAATAATATTTACTGAGCACTTTCTACGTGTTAGGCACATAACGTCTCAATTCTCAAGGAGCTCACATTCCAGTAGAGATTTGACAATGAACATACATTTTGTTAGGTGGTGGGCTAAATACTGAGAAGGAAAAGTAAGAAAGTGACTGAAGAGGTACGAATGAAAGTTATGCCTTTTCTGATAAGATTACATTTGAGCAGAGAAAAGAAATTGAGGGTGTCAGGCATGGTAGCTCGAGCATGTAATCCCAGCACTTTGGGAAGCCAAGGTAGGGGGATCACCTGAGGACAGGAGTTCAAGACCAGCTTGGCCAGCAGAGTGAAATGCAGTCTCTACTAAAAATACAAAATTAGCTGGCTGTGGTGGTGTGCACCTGTAATCCCAGGTACATGGGAGGCTTAGGCAGGAGAATCACTTGAATCTGGGAGGCGGAGGTTGCAGTGAGCTGAGATCGTGCTAGCCTAGGCAAAAAGAGCAAAACTCCTCCAAAAAGAAAAAAGAAAGAAAGAAACTGAGGGACCGAGCCATATGGATATCTAGAGAAGCAGTGTTGCAGGCAAAGGAACCAGTAAGTAAAAGACCCTGAAGAGGAAATGTGCTTAGTGTATTTGAGTATAGGCTGAGGATAGTGTGGCTGGAGAAGACATGGTATGAGAAGGAATCAAGAGATATGGAAGGTGGGGACATGGATCACATAATGTCTGGTTAGCTAAAAGAGGTCTTTAGATTTTACTCTGAGTAGTTGAAGGCTCTGAATCAGAGTGACCTATTTTTACTTTTTTCGAGATGGGAGTTTCACCCTGTCACCCAGGATGGAGTGCAATGGTATGATCTCGACTCACTGCAACTTCTGCCTCCCAGGTTCAAGCAATTCTCCTGCCTCAGCCTCCCAAGTAGGTGGGATTACAAGTGTGCACCACCACGTCCAGCTAATTTTTTATATCTTTAGTAGAGGCAGGTTTTCACCAGGTTGGCCAGGCTGGTCTTGAACTCCTGACCTTGTGATCTGCCCACCTTGGCCTCCCAAGCCGCTGGAATTATAGGCATGAGCCACTGTGCCCAGGTGGAGTGATTTATTTTTTTTAAAAAACAATTTGCTATAAAAAAAGACAGACAGTAGATTATATTGCAATAGTTTAGATGAGATGGGGGTGGCTTAGTATTTTTCCAGTGCAGAGCCCATAAAATTTGCTGAGGAACTGAATGTAAGTGTCAAGCAAAGGAGTCAAGGGTGACAAGGTTTTTGGCTTGAGGAATTAGAAGGATGGCATTTCATTTACTGAGAAAGGAAAACTGAGGATTTGGTTTTAGATACTTATGTTTGAGATACTTAACTAGATATCTGAGTGGGAAATGTTGAGAGGGCAGTCAGACATAAAAGTTGAGAGTTCAGGGGAGAGACCAGGACTGGAAATTTAAAGGTAGAGACCAGATAAATGTGAGATTATTTGGGAACTGAGTGTAGATAGTAGAAAGAGATCTGATGAAGGAGCCCTAGGATGAACCAGTATTTAGAAGTTGGGAAGGTGAGAAGGATCCAGCAAAGAAAGCTAATAAGGAAGAAGAGAACCAGAGAAGTCTACTGTCATAGAGGCCAAATAAGGTGTTTCAAGGATGGAGCAATTAGTAACTGTGTTGAATGCCACTGAAAGGGTGACTGGGATGACAGCTGAAAATTGGCCATTCATAATGTACTCTCCATAGTTTTGTAAAGGAGTAAAATTTCAATAGTGATATTTAGAAGAATCAAAGTTTTCTTTACTCAGTCCCGAACTCTACATCAGGGTTTCTCAGTCTTAGCATAACTGACATGTTGCACTGGATAATTCTTTGTTATGAGGGGGCTTTCCTGTGTATGTTAGGGTATTTATAAGCCTCACCCCGGCCTTTGCCCACTAGAAGCCAGTATTTTCTGATTAGCGGAGTTTTTGTATTATTAGTCAACTAAATCTCACATTGTTTCAAAACTGGAAATGGCAATTCACCAGAAAGTGAAAGCATACCTACCTGAGCATTGTGAAGATGTATCGTGGACTAGCAGAATCCTTGCCACCATGTAGCCTGGTACCAAACTGACCAATGGGCTGTAAGAGGTTCAGATTATTGCTACCCACAAAATTCTGAGCCAAATTGATAATGGTCATCATTAGTGACATCTGTGGGGAAAAAAAGATTTATTAAGCTGAGGCTTTTACTAATACAAATACATTATTATGACCAAACCTCACTATAATCCAGTAACGTTTTGTGAGGTTTAGTTGTGTAGTGACTTTCCTCATATTAATAGATGGCAGAAGTAGTACTTGAACCTACAACTTTTAGCTCAAGTTCAGGGCTCTTGCCTTCCAATAATTCTATCTATTAAACCCCGCTCAACTTTGAAGGCAGAGTTCCTCTCCTTATCCTCAGCAAAATGAAATATTTCCTCCTTTGTGTTACAATGCTTTGCTCATTTCTATTCTAGCATGTATCACTTTATTCTATAGCTGTGTAGATATATTGGTCTTCTGATTAAATTGTTACTATACCTTGGAGATAAGAAACGTATTATTTTTATTTATTTCTATGTACCTGGTACATGGCAGGCATTCAACAAATGTTTGTTGGGTGAACATTTATTGTATCCCCACTATATTTTGATTGAAAGCAACAAAACAACCATTGTATTTAAATTTCTAGAAACTTGTAGGCAATCCAGTTCTTTAGAACTGTTTTACATAATTAATGCAAAAAGCAATCACAAAATAAAAAAGGAGTATCTGTTGGTGTTGGTGTAAAGTCAAACAATTCAGACATATATAAAAATTGAAAGTTGCCCTTTCCAATTCCCAGGGATAACTAAAGTGAACAATTTACAGCACATTCTTGTAGACATTTTTAGTTATTATTCTGCCTGTTTTTCCTCACCTGACAATAGACCATCGATATTCCTCAGTGTCAGTGCAGTTTTACTGAAATTATAGCACTGATTCCATGCATATATGTGTCACAATTTATTATAACAAGTTGCCAATCAGTGGAGGTCTAAATCTTGACATCACAAAGTTATAATACACATGCTAACTATCTTTTAATGTAGACCTTTGCAGATTTATGAGTATCCCTGCAGGAATATTATTTTCAGAAATCAAAGGGCAAGCAGTTTTATTGATTGATAGGTTTTACTAATTTGTTCTTTATTATGAATATATGACCTTATACTTTCACCAAATCTATTTTGAGACTGACTATGCAGGTATTTCTGAAGATACAATGCTTTCTGGAAACATGGATTGTGTGTTTACCTCACCATGATGATAAGAAGACATTTCAGCGACTGATCCAGCTAATTGGGCAACCTTTACCTCTCGCTTGTCATTCCGTTTGAAGCAAGTAAACAAAACCTTTCTCTGACCTGGTTTCAAACCTTTAAAATGAAATAAGGGCAAACGTAAGTATCCTCAATTTATCCATTTTTGGGAATTTGATTTCCATCTTATAATAAAAACAGACTAACAAAGTGGAACTCACCATCCACCATAGAAGGAATAGATCTTTCATTATCAGAATTTGAGAAAAGGATAAGTTCCTTGTTGATGAAGTCATTATATGTCAGATATGTGGTAGTCTGTCCATACAAGTAATCCTGAGGGACCAAACAGTATTACATAAGACAAATGCTTAACAATGCTCAACACAAAAATCAAACAAAGAAACCTTTAGAATTATTTCTATAATTATTAAGTCTTTATAAAATATAGAATACAGAAATATTTTGTTTTAAAGATAAAGCAAATTTAGCTGCTGCATGATTCTATCATTTCAAATTTTTACTAAAATAACTATTCAGTTAAGTTTAATTTGCTATATTATCAATACCAAAAGGTCAGTCAAACAGTCCATTTTGTGGGATATATTTAACACTTTTACCTCAGGAAGCCCAAGTAACTTTCGTTGTCTTCTATCCTCCATGAAATTTGTTAACCATTCCTTTCGATCGTCTATCTGTTTTTTGCTAAAGGCCTACACATTTAAGGATGAAAAAGATGTCACTGGTACTAATAGGTTCCATGTATCCTTCCACAAAGAACAAACAAACAAACAACAGAAAAACAACAAAAATTCTGTTTTCTTTTTTTTTTTTCCAAGATGGATTTTCGCTCTAGTTGCCCAGGCTAGAGTGCAATGGCACAATCTTGGCTCACTGCAACCTCCGCCACCTGGGTTCAAGTGATTCTCCTGTCTCAGCCTCCCAAGTAGCTGGGATTACAGGCATGCACCACCATGCCCAGCTAATTTTGTATTTTTAGTAGAGACACGGTTTCTCCATGTTGGTCATACTGGTAGAGAACTCCTGACCTCAGGTGATCTGCCTGCCTTGGCCTCCCAAAGTGCTAGGATTACAGGGGTGAACCACCTGGCCCGGCCTTTTGGTCTTTTTTTGTTGTTTTTTTTTGAGCCTGAGGTTTTACTATCTTGCCCAGGCTGCAGTGCAATGGCGCAGTCTTGACTCACTGCAGTCTCCGCCTCCAGGGTTCAAGCAATTCTGCCTCAGCCTCCTGAGCAGCTGGGATTATAGGCGCCTGCCACCACACCCAGCTAATTTTTGTATTTTTAGTAGAGATGAGGTTTCACCATGTTGGACAGGTTGGTCTCCAACTCTTGACTTCAGGTGATCCACCTGCCTCGGCCTCCCAAAGTACTAGGATTACAGGAGTGAGCCACCGTGCCCAGCCAAAATCAAAATTTTCTGAAATATCTGATTCCATCTCTGGGATATGCTTACTGGAAACATTCTATACTATAAAACATTCTTATACAAAAATGTAAATGTTTCAATTGACTAAAGAAGTGATTTCTAAAATTGAAATGTATATATAAAATACAACTCAAACGTATGTACCAGGCTGATAGCAGCATCATCTTCAGGACCACAATATTTGAACTGGATACGATGTCTTTTCATATCTGCAAAGTATTCTTTAGCTTCCTTTGATGTGCTGGTGCCCAAACCTATAAAACCAAGAATACTAACTTTCCTCATACAGTCTTGTACAGAGTATGTAATAAAGTGAGAAGTTCTATATGGATTTCATTACAAACCTTTGTAATACTTGACTTTCCATTTTTTATGATTTGGAGTAGAACTCTTCCATTCTTCAAATTCAGGAAGGCTATAAAATGCCATTTCTTGCTTGTTTTTAGATACCTGTGATAAAAAACAATGACTATGGCTTTGTACATTGTTGGGTCCCCTGCATTCCATTACATATGACTGGGCTTATTATATATGTATATCCAGGTTTGAGGAGTAGGGCCTTAAAATATCCATTATGGTATCTTATTAATTAGCATACCTTTACAATAGGGGTAATAAATTCCTCCAGAAAACGATGTCGCAGAAGAGAGGGCCAATTGTGATGGATAAAATTAATCAGCAAGCCTTTGATGTGGGAACCATCTTGGTCCTAGAAATATTTGAAGCCAAAGTTCAAAAGAGTTGTTTAGGACAGGTTTGGTGGCTCACACTTGTATTCCCAGAACTTTGGGAGGCTGAGGCAGGTAAATCATCTGAGGTCAGTAGTTCGAGACCAGCCTAGCCAACATGTTGAAACCTTGTTTCTACTAAAAATAAAAAAATTAGCCAGGCATGGTGGCAGGCACTCATAATCCCAGCTACTTGGGAGGCTGAGGCAGGAGAATCGCTTGAACCCGTGAGGTGGGGATTGCAGTGAGCAAGATTTAGCCACTGTACTCCAGCCTGGGCAACAAGAGTGAAACTCCATCTCAAACAAACAAATAAAAAAAGAACTGTTCAGAAATAAAAAAAATTATCATTGACTTACTGGCAATTTGCCAAATTTTCTATGGGAATTAAAAAAGGTCTGTTCAAATCCAGACACACTTAACCTGTATTTTAACATACATATGATATAAGCATATCTGATTAGATGTTGATTAGAGATAATGAATAAATCTCCTGTTTAAGTTATTTATTTATTTGAGATGGAGTCTTGCTCTGTCACTCAGGCTGGAGTGCATTGGCACCATGTCGGCTCACTGCAATCTCTGCCTCCTGGGTTTCAAGGGATTCTCCTGCTTCAGCTTCCTGAGTAGCTGGGATTACAGGCATGTGCCACCATGCCTGGGTAATTTTTGTATTTTTAGTAGACGTGGGGTTCACGGTGTTGGCCAGGCTGGTCTTGAACTCCTGACCTTGTGATCTGCCAGCCTTGGCTTCCCAAAGTGCTGGGATTACAGGCATGAGCCACTGTGCCTGGCCTAGTAATTGTAATTTATTTCATGGCCAAAAACAAAAATGTAACTAAGACATGGTTAATTTAGTTGAACAATCTAAAAATTTGATAACAAATCTGACCTGATCTGTCATAATCATTATCTTCCCATAACGAAGAGTCTTCAATGAATCTTCATCTTCATAGTTTTTCTTGTACTGAAGACCCACAATCTTGATGATATTGTTAATCTCAGCATTTTCCATGATCTGAAATGGACATATATACCAAAAAAATTAATGTCTTGTTTATACATTTGAAAAGAACAAAGAAATATAACAGTATATGTTGCTTCGATTTTCTTGAGCTCCAGTATTTTGAGCTATTATTAGCTTATACACTAAGTCAGAAAGGTCTGTTAAGATAGGCTACAAGGCCACTGGCAGAGCAAAGTGGGGGTGCTGCCGGGCGGAGGGCCCACACAGGCTCAGCCTTCCTGGTCGACGGTGGTGATGGCAGCCCAGCGTGCCAGGGAGCTGTTGCTTTTCCAAGTTGCTCTCTTCTAGGATTCGTCGGTGAGCAGCATGGCATGTGGAAATCAACGAGAACTTGTCCGCCAGAAAAACATGAAGAAAACCCAGGAAATTAGCAAGGGAAAAAGAAAAGAGGATAGCTTGACTACCTCTCAGAGAAAGCAGAGGGACTCTGAGCTCATGCAACAAAAGCAGAAGGCAGCTAATCAGAAGCAGTCTATGCATACAAGAGAAAAATGATGACTGGCTATTTGGAAAATCTTGGTGCTACTGCCAACTGGATGTATCATAAGCTCTAAGATCAAGATTTTGTACAGTGGACGGTCATTACATATGTTTTAACATCCTTTAAAAACTATTTTGAACTTTATCTTTCAGTTTGACTCAGTGCAATGTTTTACAAGCAATCTTCAAAGAATAAAATACTACGTGCATGTGGAGTTAAAAAAGATAGGCTACAATATATCCAATTTCTCAAAATAATCACAAATCCATCTGAAATATGTTTCAAAAAGCCCAATGAGGGAAAATATAAGCATAAAGTCTTCAATTATAAACTAGGTTTAGATAGTTTTATATTCTACCTGCTTATGAGAAGCTTCTCGAACATTGAGTATTTTTCCTCTAAGAGGGAAAACCCCATATCTGTCTCTCCCGACCACACCAAGGCCTGAAACAGCCAAAGTTTTCGCTGAGTCTCCCTCAGTAAGGATAAGCGTACACTCAGTGGAGTTTCGGCCCCCTAAAATAAAAATACACAAGTTAATATTAGCACATTTAGTTCAACCTTAAATATACTAATTTGAACATACTGTTTATAGCCTTGTGATAAAACACAAATAATTTACAATATATAACAAGTAAAATTATTTGTTAGGTAATAGATCATGATGTAAACATTCTTGTTTTACTCCAAAATGATCACCTCAATATTATTTATAACAAGCTAAAATTAAAAATGGCCTAAATGTTCCATAATAGGAAACAGGTTGATTTTTTTTTTTTTTTTTTTTTTTTTGAGACGGAGTTTCCCTCTTGTTACCCAGGCTGGAGTGCAATGGCGCGATCTCAGCTCACCGCAACCTCCACCTCCTGGGTTCAGGCAATTCTCCTGCCTCAGCCTCCTGAGTAGCTGGGATTACAGGCACGCGCCACTATGCCCAGCTAATTTTTTGTATTTTTAGTAGAGACGGGGTTTCACCATGTTGACCAGGATGGTCTCGATCTCTTGACCTCGTGATCCACCCGCCTCGGCCTCCCAAAGTGCTGGGATTACAGGCTTGAGCCACCGCGCCCGGCGATTTTTTTTTTTTTAAAGACAGAGTCTCACTGTGTCGCCAGGTGCCAGGCTGGAGTGCAGTGGCTCGATCTCGACCCACTGCAACCTCTACCTCCCGGGTTCAAGCAATTCTGCCTCAGCCTCCCTAGTAGCTGGGACTTCAGGCCCACGCCACCATGCCCAGCTAATTTTTGTATTTTAGTAGAGACAGGGTTTCACCATGTTGGCCAGGATGGTCTTGATCTCTTGACCTTGTGATCCACCTGCCTCGGCCTCCCAAAGTGCTGGGATTACAGGCGTGAGCCACCGCGCCCAGCCACAGGTTGATGTTTAACAAAGTTATTCTGTTGAATATAGTTATTCTGTCAAGGGAAAAATAAATATCTATGGTATACCGTTAATGAATAACAACTGTAAGACTTAAAGTTTGGAAACATTATTAAATATATACCTGCATCATTGGCATCATCAAGTTTGGGAATTCCCTTGATTCTGTTATGTTTTACAGCTGAACACTTCTTGTTTAACTGGACTTGGGCCTTAAACTTCACCCAGTTTAGTATGCTTTCTACAATACCACAGCCAATTGCCTGAAAACGAGAAGATTCATATTAGGGAAGAAGGGTTCTAACAGAAACCTAGAATACAAATGAACCTTAATAAAAATAAAAATAAGCTGTGCAAGGTGGATCACCTGTAATCCCAGCACTTTGGGAGGCCAAGGTGGGCAGATCACGAGGTCAGGAGTTTCAGATCAGCCTGACCAACATGGTGAAACCCCATCTCTCTTAAAAATACCAAAAATAAATAAATAAATAAATAAAAAAAAAATTAAAAAGATGTAGAACAATAATTTCTGGATAGAGGGTGGCACATCTTCCATGTCAGGTTATCACCACTGAGGGAGCAGTTCCTTTGGCTCATTCACTCAATAAATATTTACTATGTACTTACATTGTGCTAGCACTGACCTACTTGTTGGAGACGTTGTAGTTAAAACAAATTAGGCCAGGCATGGTGGCTCATGCCTATAATCCCAGCACTTTAGAAAGCCAAGGCGGGAGGATCACCTGAGGCCAGGAATTTGAAACCAGCCTGGCCAACACGGCGAAACCCCATCTCTACTAAAAATACAAAAATTAGCCAGCATGGTGGTGGGCACCTGTAATTCCAGCTGAGGAGGCTGAGGCAGGAGAATTGCTTGAACTCTGGAGGAAGAGGTTGCAGGGAGCCTAGATGGCGCCATTGCACTCTAGCCTGGGTGACAAAAGGGAAACTCCATCTCAAAAAAAAAAAAAAAAAAAATTAGCCAGCCATGGTGGTGTGGGATGCCTGTAATCCCAACTGCTTGGGAGACTGAAGCAGAAGAACTGCTTGAACCTGGGAGGTGGAGGTTGCAGTGAGCTGCTGAGATCAAACCACAGCACTCCAGCCTGGGCAATAGAATAAGTTGTCTCAAAAAAAAATAATAAGTTTTGTTTTTTTTTTTTTGAGACAGAGTTTCGCTCTTGTTACCCAGGCTGGAGTGCAACGGCGCGATCTCGGCTCACCGCAACCTCCGCCTCCTGGGTTCAGGCAATTCTCCTGCCTCAGCCTCCTGAGTAGCTGGGATTACAGGCACGTGCCACCATGCCCAGCTAATTTTTTGTAGTTTTTTAGTAGAGACGGGGTTTCACCATGTTGACCAGGATGGTCTCGATCTCTTGACCTCGTGATCCACCCGCCTCGGCCTCCCAAAGTGCTGGGATTACAGGCTTGAGCCACCGCGCCCGGCCATAATAAGTTTAACACACAACACAGAAGATAGACATAGCAGGGCATGGTGGCTCACATGAAGCCAGGAGTTCAAGACCAGCCTGGCCAACATGGTAAAACCCTGTCTCTACTAAAAATACAAAAATTAGCTGGGTGTGGTACTGTGTGTCTATGATCCCAGCTACTCAGGAGACTGAGGCATGAGAATTGCTTGAACCTGGGAGGCAGAGGTTGCAGTGAGCCGGGATCACATCCCTGCACTGCAGCCTGGGCAACAGAGCAAGACTCTGTCTCAAAAAAAAAGAAAGAAAGAAAAAGACCGGGCACAGTGGCTCTCACCTATAATTCCAACAGTTTGTGAGGCCGAGACAGGTGGATCATTTGAGGTCAGGAGTTTGAGACCAGCCTGACCAAGATGGTGAAATCGTCTCTCTACTAAAAGTCCAAAAAAAAAAAAAAAAAAAAAGTCAAGCATGGTGGCCCACACCTGTAATCTCAGCTACTCGGGAGGCTGAGGCAGGAGAATCACCTGAACCCAGGAGGTGGAGGTTGCAGTCAGCTGAGATCACTGCCACTGCATTCCAGCCTGGGTGACAGAGCGAGACTCTGCCTAAAAAAAGACAGAAATAAAATAAGTTGCAGTGTTATAAGTGTTACAGGTAATAAAAAGTTTGCTACATGACAATAAGGTATGGTCAATATCATATTGGGACCAGTTTCCTTGAGGAAAGGACAAGATCTAAAGTAATTAGCCAGGTGAAAAGGATGTATTTCAGGCAGAGGGATTAGCATGTGAATAAACTCTAGGAAGGGGAAGAGCACCATGCTTTTCAGAAGTTTAAAAAGCAACAGGACAATATAGGAAAAAGTGGCACTGAGATGAGTTGAAGTATGTGTAATTTGATTAAAGCAGATCTTTCTTGTTGGCCAAATTACAGAATCTGGACTTTCCCTGAGTCATTGAAAGATTTCAAATTAAGAGTGAAGGCAGAAATGTGTGCTTTAACACAAAAAGGTCACTCAAAAGCATTGCAAGGAAAGGGCTTAACCAGTAGGAAGGTTAAGAACCTATTACAGTAAACCAAAAAAGAGATAATGGTGAAAAGCTACTGTGGCCTCAGAGATGATTGTTATTGACTGGATAAAGAGAAGGCTCCCAGTTTTCTTGTTTATACAACCTAGCGGTTGGTTGGGGCTTTTTACTAAGACAGGAAGTTGTTTCTTTATTGGAGGCTGGGGAGCTGCCTGTACTGGCAAGTCAGTGAGTATGGAGTTAACGAATTCAGTTTTGGATGTGTTGACTGAGGGCAAATCTTAGGCATTTAAAGTGAGGGTGTTTAGCAGCTGGATCAATTCAAAAGTGATCTAAGCTTAATGGTGATATGTAATTGGGAAATACTGAAATATAGACAGTAATTAAGTCCTTAGTAAAATCAGTCAAAAAAAACTCATTGTTTACTTCCTTTTCAGACTGAAAGACTCAGAGAAGTGCACTGTGGGAAGACTCTTTGTTTCTGCAGAGCTGAGAAGCGCAATGGAAAATAAAGTCAGGTGCTTTTATTTTTATTTCTCTCTAAGTACTCACAGCTTTGATAAATTTTTCACTTAAATGGCATGTTGATCCAAAGCTCTTGGCTTGTAAAGTCATGTTTTCTTTTGTCTGAGAGTCAAAGGTTGGGTTTTCAATTAAGGCATTTACAAATATCCACATGTGATTTTTCACCTGCAATAAAAGTTGATATTAAGTTACTAAAAATGTATTCATGCTTTATTCATAGCCTTTCTCTTCTTCCTTGACTTTAGAAAAAGAAAACTGCCAAAAGCATATACCTGATGCGCTTTTACTGCAACACCACCCTTGTTCTTCTTCTTCACAACATCAACAAGTTTAGTCACAATCTGATCAGCTACATAATCAACATGTCTGCCACCCTAATAAGGAAAAACACCAAACTGTAAAACTCAGTATCCTCAAAATTTTAATAATCAAACATTAAAAAAAAACTAATTTAGCCTCCTTTATACCAAGCTAGCCCAATATTCAAGTCCACTTTATATATTAAAAACAATAAGAACACCTATATGTAAAGATAAATCATGATTAATAATTCAAGAATAAAATTACCTTGGAAGTAGCAATGCTGTTGACAAAGCTAATTTGCTGAAAGCCTTTTTCACTCATTGTTAAACACACTTCCCACCTGTGGTTTACTTGTTCATGTACTACTTTCAGTGGGTTACCAGTTTCATCCAACTTGTCCTTCAAATACATGTCCACATAACTACGAAATCCTTTTACCTGTACAAGAATTAAAGGTAATAGTATTAAAAAAGTTACTAAAAAATATCTGGAGATAGCATCAGATAAAAAAAAATAGGTTGAATGATAGACTATGAGGACTTTTCAAAATCAATGCAATGATGTTCACTGATAGGCTTAAGAGAATGGTTATTAAAGAAAGACACAGGCCAAGGTGGGTGGCTCACTTGAGCCCAGGAGTTCAAGACCAGCCCGGGCAACACAGTGAGATCCCCATCTCTGTTAAAAAAAAAAAGAAAAAAAAAGTTAGCTGGGCATGGTGGTGCTGCCTGTATTTCCAGCTGCTCCGGAAGCTGAAGTGGGATGACTGCTTGAGCCTGGGAGGTGGATGCTGTAGTGAGCCGTGATTACATCACTGTACTCCTACCTGGGTGATAGAGCAAGAGGCTAACAAGAAAAGAAAAAAAAGGTAAAATAAATAAAAAAAAAAGGACATGAAAGTATTTTAGGTGTTTCTTTGAGAAAGAAATTCCTTCAGTAAATTTAAAATGAGCTGATTTAAAAATGTGGCATACCGGCTGGGCGAGGTGGCTCATGCCTGTAATCCCAGCATTTTGGGAGGATGAGAAGGGTAGATCATCTGAGGTCAGGAGTTTGAAACCAGTCTGGCCAACATGGTGAAACCCTGTCTCTACAAAAATTAGCCAGGCACAGTGGTAGGTGTGTGTAATCCCAGCTTCTCGAGAGTCTGAGGCAGGAGAGTTGCTTGAACCCGGGAGGTGGAGGTTGCAGTGAGTCGAGGTCGAGCCACTGCGTTCTAGCCTGGGTGACAGAGCAAGACTCCGTCTTAAAAAAAAAAAAAAAAAAAAAGAAAAGAAAAGAAAAAGAAAATGTGGCATAACATTCTGTTTTCAGGAACATATGTGAGAAGTGGCAAGAAATATATATGGGATGGGCCAGGATGCTGGGTGGCTCATGCCTGTAATCCCAGCACTTTTGGGAGACTGAGATGGTTAGATCACCTGAGGTCAGGAGTTCGAAACCAGCCTGGCCAACATGGTGAAACCCTGTCTCTACTAAAAATACAAAAATTAGCCAGGCACGGTGGTGGGTGCCTGTAATCCCAGCTACTGGGGAGGCTGAGGCAGGAGAATCACTTGAACCTGGGAGGCAGAGGTTGCAGTGAGCCGAGATCGTACCACTGTATTCCAGCCTATGCAACAGTGCGAGACTCTGTCACACACACACACACACACACACACACACACACACACACACACACAAAATATACATATGGGAGGGGAAAAAAACAAATCAATTTTGTACTTGACAATGATTACAAAGTCCCTTATTATCCTTAATATCCAGGAAGATACTCACTGGCAGTTTATTTCCATTAAGAAAGACTTTGACATCTTTGGTGGATCCAGCAATATCATATGCTCTTCTGACCATTAGTGCAACAATATCTTTGTCTAGGCTTTGCATTTTAAACTTAGACAAATCAGGCTGAAAGGTGATACATGTATAATCTTCTCCATTAAAGGGCTTGAGTTCCATCTCACCAGCTCTCCCCATATTATCCATCCATGTCTATGGAAGTAAAGAACAGGAAAGATGAAAAATTCAAGTAATCTCACAAACAAACTACTAGTAAATAACATAAATTTATGAGTCCCAATAAATAATATATGCCTATGAATAATTTTCCATGCTTATAAATTACGTTAAATTAAACCAACCATTAATGTTATTATAAATGGCTATAGTACTACCATTTATCATTAAGGTAAAAGACACCTATTTACTTGCCTGTTTGAACATTTTCTTGTATTCTCTACAGGCTGTTTCCACAGTAAATTTGGTACTGAATATGTTACACAATTTGGCTCCGTAGCCATTTCGACCACCTAGGCAAATAAATATGAAACACTATTTTATTGTTATTAGCTCATTGACAGCTTTATTTCCTAATCACTGGCAGAGGTATTCAATTATAGAGATTTACTTCCATATTTTTAATCCTCATGCCACAGATGTTTCAAAAAAATATATTTTTAGCAACAAATATATTATTTCCCCTCAATACTCTACCTGTCACTTTCTTTTCATCATCATCATAGTTACTAGAAGTTAGGAGCTGTCCAAATATGAGAGCTGGGACATACATCTTTTCAACTTTGTGTTCAACAACAGGAATACCTTTTCCATTATTCCATATACTAATTAAATTGTTTTCCCTAAAAAAACAAGATTGAAAATTATATTGTACAACACATTAAATGAATCCTTAACATTTAAAAATATTTAAATATGATTATTTCTAAAATATAAATATTCAGGCTGGGCACAGTGGCTTACGCCTGCAATCACCTTGGGAGGCTGAGGAAGGCGGATCACTTGAGGCCATAAGTCTGGCCAACATGGTACAACCCTGTCTCTACTAAAAACACAAAAATTAGCCAGTCATGGTGGTGTGCGCCTAATTCCAGCTACTTGGGAGGCTAAGGCAGGAGAATTGCTCAAAGTGTTGGGATTATAGATGTGAGCCACCACGCTCAGCCCTCAATTTCTTTCACTCTTTTCATATATACCTTCTGAAATTCAGCATGAACTACATTTCCCACCATGCTTAGTTCCTGACATTCCTGAAATAGGAGTCAAGAGGAAAAAAAAATCTTTTCCGATACCTGTGTAGACACTGATAATGTTGAAAAAATATAAAATTTTAAAATGTTAGGATGAACAAAGGGAAATGATTTATGCCCAATGGAAAGACAAGGACAATCTGGAAACATTATTATACACCACTCCCACTCTGTTTTTGAGACAGCATCTTGCTCTGTCACTTGCTGGAGTGCAATGACAGGATCACAGCGCACTGGAGCCTTGACCTCCTGGGCTCAAGCAATCCTCTCACTTTAGCCTCCCAAATAGCTGCATGCACCACCACACCTGGCTAATTTTTAAATTTTTTGTAGAGATAAGGGTCTCACTATGTTGCCCAGGCTGTTCTCAAACTACTCCCGGGCTCAACTGATCCTCTCACCTTGGCATCCCAAGGTGCTGGGATTACAGGAGTGAGCTACCATGCCTATTATACCCCTTTTAAGAGGATCATCTACACATCTCTTGTTCCCACTTAACAAAGTACATTGCAAAACAAATATAAAATAGAAAAACAGTATCAATCATAAACTGCCTTGCTCTGAAATAAAATGCTAAAAACTTGGACTTATTTATTTCAGTTATTTTAAGTTAATTCTTGGATGGTAATATGTTTTAGTTATAACTAGATATACATTATGGTTCTTATTCCAGAAAGTACTTATTATCTATTAAAAAAACTAATTAAAACTAGCTCAATGTTTTTTAAAGACTATGACATTAAGTTCTTAGGAAAATCCACGTATACTTTGTCATAATTAATCAGACTAACAACAACAAAAAAGCAAAATAAGCACCCTGATCACTCACAAAGGGACACCCAGAAATGTTAGATCAAATTATTCTCTACCACCACCTACTGGTTTACTGTTTGAATAGCATCATGAGAAAAAAGTTAAAACTCCAGATGCCAGAATACTTAAAGCAACTACTGAAGATGCTTGCTGAAATATTTAGGGATTAGATGTCATAATGTCTGTATTTTGAAATGATCCAGAGAAAATAGGCCAGCTGCCACGGCACACACCCATAATGCCAACACTGGAGGACTGCCTGAGGACAGGTAACAAGGGGAGACCCTCTAAAAAAAAAAACTAACTAAGATAAAAGAAAAACAAAAGTAAAAAACAAACAAACAAACAAAATAAATAAATAAACTAATTAAAAAGATGGACAAAATGTAGAAAAATGTTGACAACTATTGGATCTAAGTGGTGGGTATCCATAGGTTTTTCATTTTAGCATTCTGCTTGTGTATACTTTTGTGAACTTCTGTTTAAAAAAAGGCAACTTCACCAGTAATCAAAATACATGCAACTAAAATAGCAATGAGCTACATAACAAACAAAAGCTAAGCAAAAGACATACGGATCGATTGTGACTCTTATACAAGACATTTTTGGGTCCCTTTGTTTGTTGTCCGCAGCATTAACTGTAAGAAAATAAAATACACATTTGCAAGAAATTAGTGTTTTAAAAAACATTCTATAACTCTAAGTAAGATATAGAGAAAAAGTTCCCAACAGTACAAGAGTGGCATTAATAAGCTGTTAATTTAACAATTTTTGTTCATAGTACTGTTTCCAGGAGAAAGCTCAATTTCCTGGGCTCCAGGAAACCACCTCACCTTTGTTAACTAATTGAAATGACAGGTGCCAGGCTTGGTAGAAATTATATATATATATATATACACATTTTTTTTTTAACTTTTTTTTTTTTTAAGATGGAGTCTCACTTTGTAGCCCAGGCTGGAGTGCAGTGGCGCAATCTCGGCTCACTGCATGCAACCTCCGCCTCCCAGGTCCAGTTCAAGCAATTCTCCTACCTCAGCCTCCCAAGTAGCAGGGATTACAGGCAGGAGCCACCATGCCTAGCTAATTTTTGTATTTTTTAGTAGAGACTGGGTTTCACCATGTTTGCCAGTCTTGTCTTGAACTCCTGACCTTGTGATCTGCCCACCTAGGCCTCCCAAAGTGCTGGGATTACAGGCATGAGCCACTACAGCCTGGCCTTTTTGATTTTTATTTGAAATGATATTTCTTAGGAAAGATTTGACCAACAGATCTTTATACTAAAGGATTTACTCACCTAGAATCTCATCAAAGATTTTGTACAAACCAGGAACAAAAGTGACTTCCCTATAGTTAATGCCAACATCTTCATCGTAAACCCACATTTGCTAGAAATAAGGCAAAGAAATACTGTTATTTTTACTCTGTATTCATTGTTCTGTCATGATTACCGTAAAGTCTTCTGTATTAAATATTACCATATTTAAGCCAGTTCCAGTGACACTCAATACACGAGAGGTACAGAAAGGTCAGCTGGAAGAGTATCCATTTCAACTGCTAGGTGATTGCCTTTGATAAGCTTGATTTTACCTGGGTCACTAATTCCACAGAGCCAATGTAAGTGTCCGGGCGGAGCAAAATATGCTCCAACTGTGTTTTCTTTTGATAGATTCTTTCAATAGACAGTCTTTTCTTAGCATCTTCATTTTTCTTTATTTTGTTGACTTGCATATTTTCATTTACAGGCTAGCAATTAAAAAAAAAAGAGAGAGAGCGAGAGAGAGAAGGGGATTTTTAATCATAAGTCTACCCAAAACTAGGAACGAAATGTCAACACGTTGTAATCTGTTAGTAGGTAGCGATGGAGTTGACAGTTTCGTACAAAGAGGACAATTTAAATTAGCTGCAGCCAAGTCCCCAGGTGTCAGGTTAAACACACATATTATCTCACCAAGTGGGTCGGTCTGTCTGGAAACCTCTTTTCTTGAGCAATGTGGTAGATGTCACCAATAAAATACACCCACTTCTTTCAGCTCCTGCATGCATTATTTACCGAGTGCTTATTATAAATTATTTACGGTGTCCCAAGCACACGGCAGAGGCTAGCGCGGCAGCAGCAGTTTGGGCGGCTATCAGTTCAATCCCTCGGCCACAGGAAGGTTCTGAGCTCAGGATGGCGGCGCTTTTGGAGGCCGGCCAGCTGCTCCGGGGAACACTGTGCTAGGCTCTGCCCTTTCCAAGATCGGAGACATTCAAGGCGGTTTTCAAGCAGTGGGCAGGAGGGGCAGGCATCTGTACACGCGACTCAGTAACATCGCGCCCGGGGCGCTGCAGCAGGGATCCGCTACGGGACCACCGGAAGGCTGCCCCTAGAAACCGGGCAACAACGCAACACACCCTGGAAGCCGGTTTAGCCGACACACTTCACTGCTAGCACCGTAAAGGGCTTCCGCCTCTCCACGATCACCCCGGAACCGGGAGGTGAAGAATATGGGCTCCCAAGCTGGTCGCCGGCCGGACCGCAGCCCCGGAGCTTCAACCGTCATGGGCGGTCTGAGAGATGCCCGGGCCGAGCTGAGGCACACCACCGCCAGTCCCTCCCACGAGCCGTACCTGCAATGGTGACACTTCCATGGTGACGGTCGTGAAGGGGCTCGAGAACCCTGAAAGCGACTGAACCGGCAGGACCCTCGAGACGACCCCAGACCAAGCCGCCCCTCCACAGACGCCCGTCGGTTAGGAGAGCTCCACTTGAACCTTCCTTTAGCCCGCCCGAAGCAGACAAGCCAATCCCTGACTCGCTCTTGCTGTCTCTGTCTAGAAGAACCAATCGTAGCTGGTCTTTTATTTTCACCTATCAACGGCTGAGTTGGTCAGGTGTTTGTTCGAATAAACCAATCAAGTAAGGGAGGCGGGACTAGAGAGATTTCAAAATGCACCACTCGGCGTCGTAGCGGAGAGACTGACAGGGAATCTGACTAATAATGACGGCTCATTTGTTTTCTCTGGCGGAAATCTCGGCGAGCCCGGCCTTGGAAGCGGGAAGGGTTACCTGATGCAAAAGTGTCCAGGTGAAAAGCAAAGGATGTTTATTCTCCAGAAGCTGCCAGTCTATTTAAGATTTCTGAAATCTAAAAACTGTTCTCTGTTCTGAGATTGCTAGGGAGGGGAATGGGAGCCTTAGCTTCGTTTTCCTGAGGAAACTCAGTGCTGGTTTTCTAAACAGGCCGCCTGGCTACTTGGTTGAAGCGAACAGGTTCTGGCGTCTGCCTGAACCCCGCCCCCTCTGCCCTCAAAGAAATGAAAGTAAGCCCGGGCGCTGTGGCTCGTGCCTGTAATGCCAGCACTTTGGGAGGCCAGCACTTTGGGAGGTGGGTGGATCATGAGGTCGGGAGTTCAAGACCAGCCTGGCCAAGTTGGTGAACCCCCGTCTCTACTAAAAATATAAAAATTAGCCGAGCGTGGTGGCAGGCGCCTGTAATCCCAGCTACTCCTGCTGCGGTAGGAGAATCGCTTGAACCCAGGAGGCGGAGGTTGCAGTGAGCCGAGATGGCGCCACTGCACTCCAGCCTGGGCGACAGAGTGAGACTCCGTCTTAAAAAAAGAAAGAAATGAAAGTAAGCTGTGACCGGTGGCTGGCGTCTGTATTCGAGCACATTGGGAGGCCGAGGTGGGAGGATCACTGGAGCCTAGGAGTTGGGGACCAGCCTGGGCAACATAGCCAGACCCCGTCTCTACCCCCCCCCAAAATAGCCAATAACCCCAGCTCTGGAGGCTGAGGAGGGAGGATCGCTTGAGCCCCAGAGATAGAGCTGCAGTGAACCGTAATTGCTCCTCTGCACTCCAGCCTGAGTGACAGACTGAGACCGTCTTGAGAGATAAATATATAAATAAAAATATAATAAAAATAATTTAAAGAAGTAAAAGTGCTATAGTTGTGGTTTGGGGGTTCCATATAATGGAAGGATGTGGGAAGTCTTTGCAGAATGGAGGGCAGCATTCAGGTTCCCAGTAGAGCAGCACTGGACTGCAACTGGCAAATTTAAAGGAATAACTTGTGGTTATGGCCTATTGAGCTGAGGGTGGGCTCGGGCCGTCTGGGGCTGAAACCTTTTCGGCAGCCAGTTGGCCAGATGCCCTGTGACTGGTTACTTTTGCACACCTCCCTGAACGCTGCGGTCTAGAACAGCTGTTCCGATTTGACAGGGAAATACCTAAGACTGAAGGTTGGTTGGTTTGTTTTGAGATGGAGTCTCACTCTGTCACCCAGGCTGGAGTGCAATGGCGTGATATCGGCTCGCTGCAACCTTCACCTCCCGGGTTCAAGCGATTCCCCTGCCTCAGCCTCCAGAGTAGCTGGGATTACAGGAGCGTGCCACCACCTCAGGCTAATTTTTTTGTATTGTTAGTAGAGCGGGGGTTTCACCATGTTGGCCAGGCTGGTCTCGAACTTCTGACGGGCGCTGTGGCTCACGTCGGTAATCCCAGCACTTTGGGTTGCCGAGGCAGGCAGATCACCTGAGATCAGGAGTTTGAGACCAGCCTGGCTAACATGGTGAAAACTTGGCCGGGTGCAGTGGCTCACGCCTATAATCCCAGCACTTTGGGAGGCTGAGGCGGGTGGATCACGAAGTAAGGAAATCGAGACCATCCTGGTCAACATGGTGAAACCCTGTCTCTACTAAAAATACAAAAATTAGCTGGGCATGAGTAGTCCCAGCTACTCGAGAGGCTGAGGCAGAATTGCTTGAACCCAGGAGGCGGAGGTTGCGGTGAGCCGAGATGGAGCCATTGCACTCCAGCCTGGCTAACAAGAGCGAAACTCTGTTTTAAAAAAAAAAAATACAAAAAATACAAAAAAATTTGCTGGGTGTGGTGGTGCGAGCCTGTAATCTCAGCTACTTGGGAGGCTGAAACAGGAGAATCGCTTGAACCTGGGAGACAGAGGTTGCAGTGAGCCGAGATTGTACTATTGCACTCCAGCTTGGGCAACAAGAGCAAAACTCCATCTAAAATAAATA
Organism: Sapajus apella; assembly: GCF_009761245.1. Taxonomy (NCBI): domain Eukaryota; kingdom Metazoa; phylum Chordata; class Mammalia; order Primates; family Cebidae; genus Sapajus; species Sapajus apella. Next base: position 3,647,056 of record NW_022436952.1, on the reverse strand, counting down.
AATAAATAAATAAAAATTTTTTTAGTGCATTCATTGCCTGGCAAGTAATAAGTGCACGAGACATGTCAGCAATGACTACCTCTGCTCCTTTCCAGGATCTTCCTTCTCTGCTAGTTCCACAAATTCCTTCTCCAAAACCAGTTCAAAATTCTCGTCTCTAGGGAGTCTTCTCTGACAGTCTTTTAAATTGAACCTCCTCAAGTCGTTCAGCGTACATTTGCCTATATGGATGAGTTCCTTTGATAAGTATTCTTTGGTTGTTTTCTCCTGGGTATTGTGTGCTTCCCTTCTTTCTGCTCTTTGGAGAGGGGAGGGAAGGTCCTGGAGTTACAGTGTCCCCTTCATGGATCTGGAAGCTAGCTCCCCTAGAAAAAGCAGCATTTCTTCTCTTTTGCAGGCTCTCCCAGCAGAAGGAGGCTGGACTAAAAGTGTGGCTTTGGATTTGGGGTTTGGAGTTGGCTAGGCTGGAGCCCACTGGGAATTCCTGGATGAGGCTGGGCCAACACCAGCGTACTCAGGTGGTTAGGGCAGGGCCAAGAAGCTCTGTTTACCTTGAGGCTGACAACTGGCAGGGTCTGGTCAGTTTATTTATTTTTATTTATTTATTTATTTACCAGGGATACCAGCCTCCAGTTGGAGGAGGTCAGGAAAACCCAAAATGTCCCACAGAGCCCAGCCTCTAGGTGGCCCCTGGCAAATAAATGTGGACAAAGTTGGGAGGAGAGCAAGGGAGGTTACACAGGGGAGCAGCTCAGGACCAGAGATTAGTAATGCCTAAATCTGCACAGAAGTTCCCTATCCATCAAAAATTTAAACATGTTCACACCCTGGCCGGGCACAGTGGCTCATGCCTGTAATCCCAGCACTTTGGAAGGCCAAGATGGGTGGATACCTGTCCAATATGGTGAAACCCTGTCTCTACTAAAAAATACAAAAATTAGCTGGGCGTGGTGGTGCATGCCTGCAATTCTAGCTACTCGGGAGGCTGAGGCAGGAGAATTGCTTGAACCTGGGAGGCAGGGGTTGCAGTGAGCTGAGATCGTGCCACTGCATTCCAGCCTGAGCCACACAGTGAGACTCTGTCTCAAAAAAAAAGTGAAGGAAATACTGTGTCGAGCATAAGTCTATTTGGGTAAATAAAATTATATATATACACGCATTCAGAATATCTGGAAGGAATTGCAAGGAGGTGGAGGGAAGGGAAGACTTCCTTTTTCTTTCTTTTTTTTTTTTTGAGACACCTCTGTTTAGTCTCAGCTCTGTTGCCCAGGCTGGAGTGTAGTGGCATGATCATGGCTCATTGCAGCCTCAAACTCCTGGGCTCAAACGATCTTCCTGCCTCAGCCTCCTGAGAAGCTGGGAGTACAGGCCTGTGCCACCAAACTTGGCTAATTAAAAAAAAATTTTTTTTGTAGAGACGACGTCTTGCTATGTTTCCCAGGCCAGTCTCAAACTTTTGGGCTCAAGCGGTCCTTCTAGTTCAGTCTCTCAAAGTGTTGGGATTACAGGCTTGAGCCACCATGCCCGGCCCTGGGCTGGCTTTTAGATCACTAAGTCCCACCTCCCCATAGTACAGATGGGAAAACTAAGGCCTAGAGCTGTAGATGACGGCAATGGGGCAGCAAGCTGACCTGGGGGATGGGGTGAGAAAGCCAGTGATGCCTCTAATATGGTGGGGAATGGGGTCACCTGAACCTGTCACTGTCTCCCTTGCTCTGACATTCCACATAATGTCCTTGGGAGGCATTAGGGTGGGGCCCAAGAAGAGAGGAGTAGGACGGGGTGGAGTGCTATGTGCCTCTACCCAGTGATCACCTGTTTCCCTGACCATTTCACTTTTTCAGGCTCTCCGCCTTCTCTCCCTCCTCTATCCTATGCCTGTTTACTTGTTTGCCTGGGTAGGAGCTGGGTGCTGAGGGGTACACGTCAGTGTGGCCTGAAAGAGCCTAATGAAACTCCCTTTCATTAGTGGGAGTCAGGGTGGGAGTGGGGGAAGGGGACCAGCATTCCAGGTAGCTGACCCCCGCCTTGGACTTTGGACTCAGAACCCAGGGGTCTGACTTGAGGAACTGCAGAAACCCATCCTCCAGTCCGTTGCCCTCAGAGGGCTCTTGGCTGCTGCTAGGAGTAAGCCTGATGGGTAGATGTGGGACCTGAGACTTGGTCAAGCTCAACAGCTACTACCTCATTCCTTCCTTTGAAGAATGAACGCATGGAGAGGAGAAGTTTAGACTGGGATCTTTGATTTCATATCTGTTTCTAAATATCTCTCATCGGCCGGGCGAGGTGGCTCATGCCTGTAATCCCAGCAGTTTGAGAGGCCAAGGTGGGTGGACCACCAGGTCAGGAGTTCAAGACCAGCCTGGCCAAGATGGTAAAACCCTGTCTGTACTAAAAATACAAAAATTTGCTGGGTGTGGTGGCACATGCCTGTAATCCCAGTTAACTCGGGAGGCTGAGGCAGGAGAATCGCTTGAACCCAGAGGGCAGGGGTTACAGTGAGCTGAGATTGTGCCAATGCACTCCAGCCTGGGCGACAGAGAGACACTGTGAGCCACCGCGCCCGGCCTTATTTATTTACTTATTGAGATGGAGTTTCACTCTTGTTGCCCAGGCTGGGCAAAAAAAAAATCTCTCCCATCTCTCTAAGTTTTTCATTTCATCACATCTATTCACCCTTCTCTGCCTTTCCATCTCTGTCCTATTCTTTGTTTCAGCTCCTCCCTCTCTTGGTCTTTGCCTTGCTAGTACTCCCTCCTCTTCTCTCTACCTCTAAATTATCATAGAATCTTAGCATCAAAAGAGACCCAAGAGAGTCATAATAAGGATACTATCAATTTGTAACCTGCTTTCTGGAATATAAGCCTTTCATTTTTATAGACAGCCTCATTTGATTCTCCTTAACAATCCCCCAGAGTGAAGTAGAAAATAGCATCCCCAGTTTACAGATAAGGAAACTGAAGTCCACAGTGGTGAAGAGACAGGCCCACAGCTAATATAGGCACAGCTGGGCTTTGAACCCTGGCTTCCACTGCAAGACCAGTGCAGACTGCCCCGCAGTTTGCATCCCAAGCTGGGAGCAAAGCTCTTTTCCATTTCAGGCTGTCTGGCTTTCCCCTGGCTTGGGGCCCAGCTTCTGCTGCTCTTTAGAGTGTTGTGCCTGGGTGGGGGTAAGGAACAGCCTGCACAGATCTTCAGGATTACTGGCTCCAAACATCAAGTCTCTGGAAATGGCTCGGGCCACGGGAGTGAATCCAGGCTTCAGGAGGCCATGTGGATTAGGAGTTCCAGGAATGCCAGGCCATGCCGCTGGGCCTACCCGGCCCTGTTCCTCTACCCTCAAGTTCCCTTCAGCCATCACCAGTCATCTTCACCTCTCTCAGACCAAAGACAAAAGGAGGCTACAGTGAAAGAGGCCCCTGGCATGGAAAGCCTGTTGGGCACTGTGGCTTCTCTCTGAGACCCTCTCTTTCCACAGCTGAGGTTAGATCTGGGGCGGGGGAGGCACCCTGACTGAGGGCACCAGAGCTCTCAGGTTGGCGCAAGAGCTGGGCCAGCAGGGAAGACACAACCCTCTCTGGACACAGAATCTGACCACTGGAGTTGGAAAGACAAGTAGGCCTCAGTGTTAGCACGGCCACTGGGCAGGAGGAAAAGGGGCTGATTGGGTTTGGGGAAAACTCTCCAAGGCTGTGCTACCTCTGGAGGTGGAGAGGGGGAGGTGCCAGTTGGAGGCTGGGTGTGAATGCGACACAGGCTCTGTTGTCCTAAAAATGAGTTTGAATGACATTCAGTTGCATGTGACCTTAAGCCCATTGTTTTTCGTTTTTTTTTTTTTTTTTTTTTTTTTGAGATTGAATCTCGCTCTGTTGCTAGGCTGGAGTGCAGTGGTGAGATCTTGGCTCGCTGCAACCTCCGCCTCCTGGGTTCAAGTGATTCTCCTGCCTCAGCCTCCCGAGTAGCTCTGATTACAGGTGCGTGCCGCCCAGCTAATTTTTGTATTTTTTAGTAGAGATGAGGTTTCACCATGTTGGCCAGGATGGTCTTGATCTCCTGACCTCGTGATCCACCTGCCTCAGTCTCCCAAAGTGCTGGGATTACAGGTGTGAGTCCCTGCGCCTGGCCAAGCCCATGTTTTGACTACCTGCAGCCCCATCTATAAAATGGGTTTACAGGGTTACCATGGTGATCAGCCTTACTCCGTGCCAGGCACTGTGTTCAGTGCTTTACATACATTGTCTCAGCAGGTTTCTGCACAGCCCTATCAGGCTGGGCTGGCATTATCTCTCTTACAACTGAGGGCATTTGAGGATAAGAGGGAGGGTGCCACTTTGTCAAAGTCACAGAGCTAGTAAATGGCAAACCCAGCATTCAGCGCAGGCCTTTTGGCTCCACGCTCTTAATCTCACCCACGGCTGGTCATGGCTAATAACTAACACTCACTGGGCACTTAATATTTGGCAGGCAGCATTCTCAGTGTTTTGTGCAGATTCATTCATTTAGTCATCATAGCCACACTATAATAATATTCATTTAATACAAGGGATGAGGACATTGAGGCATAGGCTAACTTATCCTGGTTTCTAATGCGAGGAATCCAGCCCAGGCAGGCCAACTTAAGAGCCAGCACTCTTTAAAAAACAAAACAAAACAGGAAAAGCCTTTTTTTTCCAGTAAAAAATGGAAGTATAACACGCATACAGTAAAGTGCAGAAAAGAGAACTGTTTAGCTCAATAAATGTTCACTTAGTGAAGATACCATGTAACTAAATAATATTACCTATACTCCATAAGGCTACCTCCACTCCCTTCCTCAAATGTAAACTTTATCCTGATTTCTAAAAACATAGATTAGTTGTCTTAGTCTGCTTTCCGCTGCTATAGCAGAATACCACAGACTGGGTAATTTATAAACAATAAAAGCGCTGGGTGGAGTGGCTCACACCTGTAATCCCAGCACTTTGGGAGGCCGAGGCAGGCGGATCACCTGAGGTCGGGAGTTCAAGACCAGCCTGACCAACATGGAGAAACCCTGTCTCTACTAAAAATACAAAATTAGCAGGGCATGGTGGTGCATGCCTGTTATCTCAGCTACTTGGGCAGCTGAGGCAGGAGAATCAGTTGAATCCGAGAGGCAGAGGTTTCAGTGAGTGGAGATCACGCCATTGCACTCCAACCTGGGCAATGAGAGCAAAACTCCGCCTCAAAAAAAAAACGTTTATTTGGCACATGGTTTTGGAAGATGCAAAGTCCAAGAGCATGGCACTGAAATCTGTCAAGGGTCTTCCCATGGTAGAAGGCAGAAGGGCAAAACAAATGTGTGAGACAGAGAAGGAGGCCAAACTTCCTTTTTTTTTTTTTTTTGAGACAGTCTTGCTCTGTTGCCCAGGCTGGAGTAAAGTGGCATGACCTTGGCTCACTGCAGCTTCTGTCTCTAGGGTTCAAGTGATCCTCCTACCTCAGCCTCCCAAGTAGCTGGGGCTACAGGCATGTGCTACCATGCCTGGCTGATTTTTGTATTTTTAGTAGGGATGAGGTTTTGCTACGTTGGCCAGGCTGGTCTCAAACTCCTGACCTCAGGTGATTTACTTGCCTCAGCCTCCCAAAATGCTCAGATTACAGGAGTGCGCCACCACTTTTTATTTTTGAGACTGGGTCTTACCCTGTTGCCCAGGCTAGAGTACAGTGGTGCAACCACAGCTCATTGAGGCCTTAACCTCCTCATGCCCAGGTGACGATTCTCCCACCTCAGCCTCCTGAGTAGCTAGGACTACAGGTGCATGCCACCACACCCAGCTAATTTTTGTGTTTTTTGTAGAGATGGGATTTCGCCATGTTGCCCAGGTTGGTCTCAAACTCTTGGGCTCAGGCCATCCTCCTGCCTTGGCCTCCCAAAGTGCTGAGATTACAGGTGTAAACTTCATCCTTTTATCAGGTGCCTACTGCTGTGATAACCAAACCACTCCTGGGATAACGGTGTTAATCCATTCATGAGAGTAGAGCCCTCATGACCTAATCATCTCTGAAAGGTCCCACTTTTTTTTTCTTTTTGAGACAGAGTCTTGCTCTGTCACCAGGCTGGAGGGCAGTGGCACGACCACAGCTCACTGTAACCTCTGTGTCCTGGGTTTAAGCAATTCTCCTGCCTCAGCCTCCTAAGTAGCTGGAACTACAGGCACCCACAACCATGCCCAGCTATTTTTTTAAATATTTTTAGTAGAGATGTGGTTTCACCATGTTGGCCAGGCTGGTCTTGAACTGCTGACCTCAGGTGATCCACCTGCTTTGGCCTCCCAAAGTGCTGGAATTACAGGTGTGAGCCACCGCTCCTGGCTGGTTCACTTCTTAATACTGTCACAATGATGATTACATTCATTTCAACGTCAGTTTTGGAGAAGACATTCAAATCATATTATTAGTTTTGCCTGTTTTTGAGTTTATATAGAGTGATACAGTAGTAATCTTTTGCTAACATATGATTTGTCTATATTATTGGATGTATCAATAGCATATTCAAGTCAAGACTTAACTATTCTACAATTGGTTCCATTTTTGGCTATTCTGAATAGTGCTACTATGACACACTTGAACATGTGTCTTGGAATACACACACACACACACACACACACACACTTCTGCTGAGTATATAACTAAGGGTGGAATTACTGGTTGATTCTAAGTGGTTGTACAAATTTGTTTTCTTACCAGCATTATATGAGAGTCCCCTTACTTCACATTCTGGTATTGTCAGTATTTTATTATTTTACCCATCTGGTGGGTATGGAGTGGTTTCCCATTATATTTTTCCATGTGTTTTTATTAAATGGGGCATAACTGGAAGCAGGGCACTCTTTCCACCCACTTGGTACAGTTTCTCATAACAATCCTGTGAGCTGCGTATTTCGCAGATGAGGAAATAGAGGCATGCAGTTACTCCCTTTCCTCTCTTGTAATCCATTCACCTTTCCTGGAGGCCCTTCCCTACTTTTCCAAGTGGGGTTGGGATGTCTGGTCACCACCAATCTTGGGAGGCCTCTCAGGCCGGGATGTTCTTCTGGAAAGGGAGCAGAGGAAGGTTGGGAAGAAGTGGGCAGGGGTGAGGAGGAGAGAAAGGATGAGGCAGAGATGTTGGCCTGAAGGATCCTGGCTCTAGCTATGCAATGATGGGACCAGAAGAGAGGTCTGGGAATATGCAGAAGGCATGACTGGTGCTACCTGGGAGCTCCTACTCTTGTGGGGAAAGGGGGAGGCATGCAGCTAGGGGTCAGGGCCCTGTGTGCATGGGTGTAGGATATCACTCTGGAGGTCCAGCACACTCTGGGGAGTTTGCTTATGGAGTCTAAAGACCCCTCTGTGGGGGCCTCTCTAAGCCTAAAGCCTTTTTGGAGGTCTCTCTGGATTCAGAGGTCCCTTGGTCTCTTTAGGATTTCCTAAGGGGAAGGTGGCACTTTGTTCCCCAGGGTGGGGAAGCAGAAGTCAGGGCCTGGAGGCCCTCCTGGGAATGTGGACAGGGTGTCTTCTCTGATTCTGGGGATCTGATCTGTCAGGTCATCTGCCTTTTGACTCAACACATGTCAGGGAAGCAGGGGAAAAGATTTCCCAGCCAACCTCTGGCTATCTCTGCTCAGAGTCCCCTGGGCATCACTGCTTTTGCAAGTGTCCTCTGCAAGATTTTCCCAGGTTGCACTTTCTTCTTCTCCCCCTACCCCCATCTTTCTCGAGTTCTGAGCCCATAGCTCACTGTCATAGAACGCTGAGATTGTAGCGGGCAGTGAATGCATTTGGCCCAAGTCTTGGCTCGATTACTTGCTAACTGTATGCTCTTGGGTTAGCCTCATCACTTCTCGGGATGGTGACAGAACTCTCATAGGCCCAGCATCATTCACTGGCTTGTCTCCTGCTCAGGCTTTGGACAATGAGAAAGCACTCCTGTTGGTGCCAGTTGGCCTGGAAACAGTGCAGGCTCCAGAGTGTTGGAAGCCATGCCAGCACGGGGCCTTGGACCATGCAAAAGAACTCCGGAGGTCCTAGATTCCCAGGTTGCCAGAGCTGGAAGGGGCTTCACAATTCAATGAATTCCCCTCCCCCATTTTACAGATGGCCAAACTGAAGCTGAGGAACGGGAAGTGGTCACAAAGCTGGTAAGTAACAGAGCTGGCTGGCCTGGAGATAGAAAACCAGATACTGGCCAGCCCAACTGCAGATGGCTCTCCTCTCCCCTCCCCTTCTCTTGCCTGGATGTTCACCTCTGAAGCCATGTGTTCCCAGGGAAAGACTCAGGCTCCTTACTCTGGGGCTGGGCTGGTCCAGACCTCCCTCTGCACTGTGTTGTTTCTATGGAGAACCGGACTCTTCTGATCTGGTCTCTCCAAGTATGGGGCCCTGGTGGGCAGCAAGGCAGCTGTACTGGTGTACCATTGCTCAGCCCACACCTAGGGTGACTGTGGGGGTGCCCTGTCTGGGACCTGGATGTCAGCTGACAGGGAGGAGAGCTAGAGTCCCCCATTCAGTGTGGGCGCAGTGGACATTCCAGGGCAATCAGGAAAGGGGCTAGGAGGCCAAAGTTATGAGGAGGCCTGGGGCCTAGTCCCCTACCAATGCCACCTCTGCCCTGATCCCCCCACCCAGCTGGTACTCTGTGTCAGACTCTCTTGCCCTCGTTGGCATTAGAGTGTTCTGGCAGCTGTTTTGGAAGGCAGTAAAGCACAGGGGCTAATCATACAGACTCTGGAGCCAGACTGCCTGGGTTCACATTCCTGTTCTTCTACTTACTTGCTGTGTGATTCTGAGTAAGTTACAAACCTCTCCATGCTTCCTCTTCCCCGTCTTAGAAAGGGATGATGATAGCACCTACTTCATGAGGTTGCTGTGACATGCGCATGAGTGAAGCGCCTGAGCCATGTCCTGCATATAGTCCATGAGCATTGTGTTCACTTTCATTGTTATGTATGGTTTGTCTGCTCCATCAGACAACATGCTCCCTAGGGCAGGCATCAACTAAGGGATTCCCTGAGGGCAGGACTGTGTCTTTCCCCATGAGAATTGAGCTTGCTTTTTTCCTATCTTTTCTTTTGAGATGGAGTTTCACTCTTGTTGCCCAGGCTGGAGTGCAATGGCACAATCTTGGCTCACAGCAACCTCTCCCTCCTGGATTCAAGCGATTCTCCTGCCTCGGCCTCCTGAGTAGCTGGGATTACAGGCATGTGCTACCATGCCTAATTTTTGTATTTTTAGTAGAGATGGGGTTTCTCCATGTTAGTCAGGCTGGTCTTCTCCACATGGCTGACAGCCCCTGGTGGCAAGACCTGTGTCTCCCTCACTGAATTAGAGGCTCTCGGAAGACGGGATTTAGTGTCCCCCTTCAGCCTGCAAGTGTCTGAGAGAGGCTGTATAAAGACCATGAGGCCAGGCATGGTGGCTCATGTCTGTAATCCTAGCACTTTGGGAGGCAAAGGCAGGTGGATCGCTTGAATGCAGGAGTTCAAGACTAGCCTGGGCAACAGGGCAAAACTTCATTTCTACAAAAAAACAAAAAAACAAAAACTAGTCTCAAACTCCTGACCTCAGTCTCCCAAAGTGCTGGGATTACAGGAATGAGCCACCGCACTTGGCTTCCCTATCTTTTCTCTCTCTCTCTCTCTTTTTTTTTTTTTTGAGACGGAGTTTCGCTCTTGTTACCCAGGCTGGAGTGCAATGGCGCGATCTCGGCTCACCGCAACCTCCGCCTCCTGGGTTCAGGCAATTCTCCTGTCTCAGCCTCCCCAGCAGCTGGGATTACAGGCATGCGCCACCATGCCCAGCTAATTTTTTGTATTTTTAGTAGAGACGGGGTTTCACCATGTTGACCAGGATGGTCTCAATCTCTTGACCTCGTGATCCACCCGCCTCGGCCTCCCAAAGTGCTGGGATTACAGGCTTGAGCCACCGTGCCCGGCCCTCTCTCTCTCTTTTTTTGAGACGGAGTCTCCCTCTGTCGCCCAGGCCTGCAGTGCAGTGATGCAATCTTGGCTCACTGCAACCTCCGCTTCCTGGGTTCAAACGATTTTCATGCCTCAGTCTCCCGAGTAGCAGAGATTACAGGCACCCACCACCACACCTGGCTAATTTTTGTGTTTTTAGTAGAGATGGGATTTCACCATGTTGGCTAGGCTGGTCTTGCTCAAGTGATCCGCCTGCCTCAAACTCCCAAAGTGCTGGGATCACAGGTGTGAGCCACTGTGCCCAGCCTCTTCCTATTTATTCTCTAAGACGCCCAGCCTGCAGAGGTTGGAAATTGTACCAACAGGGAAGCCAATGAGACTTTCTAAGCAACAAGCCGGCTAGGGTGGGAGGTGGAGGAGGATGGGAGGGAGTAGGCATTTTCTTCATCCATTCATTCATCAGTGTCTTCCCAGTCCTCAGGGTGCCCAGGAGGCAGGGACAAACAAGGATGCTGTGGGAGAGGAGGTTTCATTTTTTGGTAGAGCCCTGGGCTAAGAAAAATGGCAGGGAAGGAGGGCCAGGTTTTCGCCCTGGAGAGGCTCCTAGTTGGGGCTCCCAGTTCACAAGGAGACATCAGACAGGAGGAAAAAAACCAACAACCAGCACTGCACCTGCACCCTCTCCTTGGGTTCCAGAGCCTCTTCTCATTCATTATTTTGTTTTTTCTTCCAACTGTTTTGTAGAATGTAAGCCCATTTCTCTCTCTCTCTCAATATATATATATGTGAAAAATTTTTAATTAATTAATTTTTTGAGAGGGAGTTTTGCTTTGTCACCCAGGCTGGAGTGTGGTGGTGCGGTGGTGCCATCTCGGCTCACTGCAGCCTCTGCCTCCTGGGTTCAAGTGATCCTCCTGCCTCAGTCCCCTTAGTAGCTGAGATTATAGGTGCATGCCACCATGCCAAGCTAATGTTTGTATTTTTAGTAGAGACAGGGTTTCACCATGTTGGCCAGCCTGGTCTCGAACCCCTGAGCTTCAACTGATCCACTCGCCTTGGTCTCCCAAAGTTCTGGGTTTACAGGCAACACAAGACTTTCAGGATTAAGCAATTCCTGGCCAAGCTCTTAAGAGGCTGTGTTGCAAGTTGAACCCAAGTCCTCTGACTCCAAATCCATGCTTTTTCTTTTTTGAGATGGAGTCTCACTCTGTCACCAGGCTGGAGTGCAGTGGCGTGATCTTGGGTCACTGCAACCTCCACCTCCTGGGTTCAAGCGATTCTCCTGCCTCAGCCTCCTGGAGTAGCTGGGACTACAGGCATGCGCCACCACGTTAAGCTAATTTTTGTATTTATAATAGAGACAGGGTTTCATATTGTTGGCCAGGATGGTCTTGATCTCTTGACCTTGTGACCTACCCACCTTGGCTTCCCAAAGTGCTGGGACTACAGGCTTGAGCCACTGCGTCTGGCCCCATGCTCTTTTTTAGAAACAATTTTATTTTTTATTATTTTATTTTATTATTTTTAATTTTTTTTGGAAATGAAAGGTCTCACATATTTATTACTGAACCCAGCCAACCAACTTCTTCATAACAGATCCAGAGAGGAAACTTTGTTCAAAATTCTCCAGATAGTGGTGACATTTTCAGCTTGATTTGGTAACATGATTGTGACCTTCAGACAGCATAAATATGTGTGCCATCTCATCTGTAATTTCTTATATACCCAGCTTGGTTCTTCTCCAATGTCTCCTTTTGGAGTTATACCTGCTTTTATTACCAGTTTTCATCTGAATCCACTGGGGAATGGATGATTTTGCTTTTGTTTTTTGGCCAGGAATCGCTTAATCCTGAAAGTCCTGTGAGAAGATATGGCGAGAAACGGAGTAAAGCACACACCACAATGGTGGAGAAAGGAAGAGAGCTATTTTTTATTTTTAAGAGACCAGGTCTCTCTCTGTTACCCAGGCTGGAGTGCGGTGGCACTTATAGCTCGCTGCAGCCTTGAACTCTTGGGCTCAAGGGACCCTCCTGCTTCAGCCTCCTGAATAGCTAGGACTACAGGCACATGCTACCTACCATAGCTGGCTAGTTTTTTTAAGACAGGGTTTCGCTCTTTTGCCCAGGCTGGAGTGCAGTGAGCTATCTTGACTCACTGCAGCCTTGACCTCCTGGGCTCAAGTGATTCTGCCACCTCAGCCTTCCGAGTAGCTAGGACCACAGGTGCATGCCACAGCACCTGACTAGTTTTTGTAATTTTTTTTTTTTTTTTGCAGAGACCAGGTTTTGCCACGTTGCCTAGGCTGGTCTTGAACTTCTGCGCTCAAACAATCCACCTGCCTTGGCCTCCCAAAGTGCTGGGATTATAGACGTGAGTCACCATGCCTCAACTCATGCTCTTTATACAGCCTCTCCCAGACACTTGCAGGCTGAAGGGGGACACTAAACCCAGTCTTCCGAGAGCCTCTAGTTCAGTGGGGGAGACACAGGTCTTGCCACGAGGGGCTGTCAGCCATGTGGAGAAGTTACAGTTCCCAGTAGGAGAGGGGTAGCAGGGAGCAAACGCTTGGCGTCTACTATGTGCCAGGCACTTTGCATAGGTCTCTCTCTCTCGTTCTTGCTGCAAAATCCCATTTTCCAGATAAGGCCTGAAGCTCAGAGAGCTCAAGTAATTTGTTTTAGGTTTCCTAGTAAGCCCAGTGACAGGGCTGGGGTCAGAATCCAGGTCATCCGGAGCTAACACTTTGCTGATTCTTGTAGCGTGGAAGGCCATTGGCTCCAGGATCATCTCTTTCAGGAAGGCTGTAGAACCAAGCACTTGTGGCTCTGGATCCCCATTGTGCCCCATGTGAGCACCTCCCAGGGCACCTGCACACTTCTCAGATGTGTTTTATTTACATACTATCTTCTCTCATTAAGCAGTGAGCTCCTTGAGGGCAGGGGTGAGCTTGGTCATCTCTGCATCTCTAGTATGTAGCATAAAGCCTGAGTGTATTAGGTGTTCAATAAATGCGTGTTGCATGAATGGTGGGAGGTGCTTGGACAGTCTCTTCCTGCGCATCTTCCTGCCTTCTTGGCATTAACCCAGTGATGATGGGTGGAAGGACACCAGAGGATGGATGGAGGGGCTGGGGTTGAGGTGTGGGAATCTGTCTCGTCTGGCAACCTTTCCAGATTTCCCACACTTACCTGCACTCGTGCTTCATCACAGGCATGTTGTGTGGTGTTGTCCGGCCTCTCCTGCACTCCTGCCTCTGTGTCCCGGCACCTTTACTCCTCTTGGGTTTGCTGACCAGGGTACGTGTCTGGCATTGGGAGCAGAACTATTCTTCTCCATTCCATTTTATTATCACAAGAGCTTCAAGAGGCAGGAAGGGTAGAGTTGATCTACCTCCATGTTACAGCAGAGGTCAGTCAAACTCCAAGTTCACACAAGTTGGTGGCAGAACAGGGTCTAATGATGATGAAGGAGGGAGATGGCGTGGGGGCGGTTTTCTGAATCAGGCACAGGCTGGGCTTCCCCAGGAACTTGAGGAAGCTGGTTCTGTTTGCCCTTCTCCAGGGCATGTGGGGCAGAAGGGTCCCCACTTCATCTGTGAGATGGAATGGAGAGAATCCCAGAATCTGGGCCCCGGGTGTCACTTTCCAGCCCTTCTGCAGTCTTGATGGTTGCCAGTAGGTGCCGTCAGTTTGCAACTTTTTGGTCTGTCCTGCAGGTCCGGCTGCAATCTCCCTGCAATCATCCTCGAAGTCTGCATTTGGAGAGAGTAGGAGGTAGTCCAACCCCTGTGAGGCTGAAAGACCCCTGTGCTGGGGGAAGAAGCAGGAAGAGGGTCCCTGAATTGCATTTCAGCTTGGCTGACCTACAGCTTTCTAGGCCAAGCCAAAAAAGAAAAAAAAATCCACAGTGGGTTACTGATTATTCCTGGACAGCACCCTTATCCTGAAACCAGCTCTAGTACAGCAGAAGCCTTTGTAGGGAAGGATGGTGTGAATTAGGGGGGCCTGAGAGAGAACCTAGGAGATAGAACTTTGCTCCAAATGCTACTTCAGGGCTCTTCTCAGTTTGGGCAGGATTGGGCAAGGCTAGGGGGAATAGGGGCATCAGTAGGATTTCACAGAGGGTCAAACCAGGCCCATTACTAGCCCAAGTAGCAACACTGGGTGAATTATAAAAGCATTCCTTCCTCAACATTTTTTTTTTTTGGTCTTTTTTTTTTTTTGAGACAAAGTCTTGTTCTTTCACCCAGGCTGAAGTACAGTGGTGCGATCTCGGCTCACTGTAACCTCTGCCTCCCAGGGTTCAGTGATTTTCCTGCCTCAGCCTCCCAAGTAGCTGGGATTACAGGCACATGCCACCATGCCTGGCTAATTTTTGTATTTTTAGTAGAGATGGGGTTTCACCATGTTGGCCAGGCTGGTCTCGAACTCCTGATCCCAAGTGATCCGTCTACCTTAGTGTCCCAAAGTGCTGGAATTACAGGCCTTAGCCACCATGTCCGGCCTTCTTTTTTTTCTTTTCTTTTTATTTTTCAGACGGAGTCTCACTCTGTTTCCCAGGCTGGAATGCAGTGGCATGATCTCAGCTCACTGAATCCCTGTCCCCGGGGTTCAATCAATTCTCCTGCCTCAGCCTCCCGAGGAGCTGGGATAAACAGGTGCCTGCCACCGCAGCCGGCTAATTTTTGTGTAATTTTAGTAGAGACGGGGTTTCACCATCTTGGCCAGCTGGCCTTGAATTCCTGACCACGTGACCTGCCCGCCTTGGCCTCCCAAAGTGCTGGGATTACAGATGTGAGCCACCTCTCCTGGTCTTCTTCTTCTTTTCTTCTTCTTCTTCTTTTTTTAAGAGACAGAGTTTTCTTCTTTCACCCAGGCTGGAGTGCAGTGGCACAATCCTTGCTCACTGCAGCCTCCAACTTCTGGGCTCAAGTGATCCTCCCGCCTCAGCCTCCAAAGTGCTGGGATTACAGGTGTGAGCCACTGCTCCAGGCCCTTCAAAATCCTTCACTGCCATCTGGTAAATGATCACAACAGCTCAACAAACACATAATGACTACAGGAATGGTGCCCCACTGGAGTTGTTCAATGAAAAACGTGCACATTGCAAGTGGCAGTCTCCCAGGCCTGCCTCCCTCCAGGTGGGGGTCTGAGTGGGCCTGAGAAGCAAACGTCCAGTAAGGAGGAAGAGGCTAGGCGGCCCCTCCCTCCCTGGGAAGGCAGGGAGGACCAGGGCCCAAATGAACCCTGGGGAGACTGCGGGGGGAGGGAGAGTTTGCAAAGGGCAAGGGGAAAGAGAGCCTGTTACCGTCTTGGGGCCACCAGGCCCCTCCGTGCCCCTAGCTGAGTGCCTGTACGCTTTACCCCACCTCACGAGGCTTTGTTTCCAGCGGTTGAGACTGGAAGCACTGGGGTGGGGTGGAAAGGCTGCTGCCCAGGGAGACAGGATCCAAGGGGCTGGGAGTCCGGGCTAGGAGGTCCCTTTCTCGGTGGGAGACTGAGGCCGCGTTGGCGGGGCGGGGCGAGACTCCTCCGAGGTCGGGAGAGGGGGCCCCGCAGCAGCCCCTTGGCTTCCCTTCTCCCTCGCCTCCCCTCCTGGGCTCCGGCTCAGAGGCACTCTGGGCGCCTGCCAAGGCTTCCAAACTGCGCCGCTTCCTTCTTCGGCAGAAAAGGGCTTTCAGATGCAGCGGCGGCGGCGGCGACTCGGGAGAGCGCCCCCTCCCCCTAACGGCCGCCTCTCCCTCTCCCCCTCGCCGGCCCCGGCTCCCCCACCTCTGGGAAGGCGCTGGGGGTGTGGCCAGGGACCAGTATAAAGTCCGGGGGAGCCGACCCGGGCCTCCGCTCAGCCCCTGGCCCCGTCGCCTCGCCGCCCGCCTGCTGACTTCTCCGCTCCGACTGCGTCCACCCGCCGGGCCGACCCATCTCCCCGAGCCCTCCGGGTCGGGTCCTCCAGGCGCTCCGGGCGCTGCCGCCGTGTGCTCTCCGCTGCCCGCTCGCGCGCCCGCGCTCCCCGCCAGCGCCCCGCGCCCGCGCCTAGTCTTCGCGCGATCATGCTGCCCCTCTGCCTCGTGGCTGTCCTGCTGCTGGCGGCCAGGCCCGGGCTGAGCCTGGGCGACGAAGCCATCCACTGCCCGACCTGCACCGAGGAGAAGCTGGCGCGCTGCCGCCCCCCCGTGGGCTGCACGGAGCTGGTGCGGGAGCCCGGCTGCGGCTGCTGTGCTACTTGCGCCCTGGGCTTGGGGATGCCCTGCGGGGTGTACACCCCCCGCTGCGGCTCGGGCCTGCGCTGCTACCCTCCCCGGGGGGTGGAGAAGCCCCTGCACACGCTGATGCTCGGGCAAGGTGTGTGCATGGAGCTGGCGGAGGTCGAGGCCATCCGGCAAAGCCAGCAGCCCTCTGGTAAGGTATCCCTGGCCTCCCAATTCCCTCCTGAATGCGCTCCCTTCCCAGCGGCTTCTTTCCATCCCAGCCGCCCTGGAAGGCCCTTTAAAATCCCCTGTGAGTTGAAGAGAAGGCAGGTACGTGGCAGGGCCCAGCTGGCATGGGACAGGCTCACAAAGGAAACTGCTACCGAATCCCTAGCAGCCTGTTGCCAACACCAAGGGAGACTGTCCCATTGCTCCATCTCAAACCTTCAAGGGTTGTCCATTTGATAAGGGGGTCCCAGTGGGAGACCTGGCTGCTGGAGCAAGAGTGGCAGATTAAGGTCCAGTTAAGTCAGCTGTCTAGGGCCAGAGGACAGGAGGATGGTGGTGGGGTGTGTGTTGGGGAGGATGGGGGAGGGGGAAAAGCTTTCTGTTCTTGATCCAGGCCGAGGGTGGAACCCCAGGGGTCTGGGGAGCCAGGGCCTGAACTTTTTACATGGTCCTGTGGTGGAGTGGGACATACAAATTAGAGGGACTTTGGCAGTGAGGGGCATTAGACTTGCCCTTCCCTAAAGCGCAGAGCCATATCACCTTGTTGTTTGAGAGGTGGTGGGAAGACAGAAGCCCCTCTGCCAGGCCTGGGCATCTCTGCCTTCTCTGCTATACAGGCCTCCTGTTCGTTTCTCCAGGCAGGTGTGATTTGACGTGTCGGAAAATGTTGGCTCCCGGCCTAGAGCTGCAGAAGCCTCATGTGTGTGGGATGGGGAATAGAGAAGGGGATGGGGGGGGGGCCTGGGCAGAGAAACAGAAAGAGAGAGAGACTCTGAGAAGGCCCTTGCCCTACCCTCATTCTTACACTTTCTTTGTTTTTCAGTGAACCTTTCTCAGTTTCTCCTTAGACTCTGTCTCTTTCCTTTGTTCTCTTGCTCTTTTTTTCTTCCTGATTCGTCTCTCAACCTCTGGTTTCTCTCGCGTTCTCTGTTCCTCAGTGTCTTCTGCCCATCACGCCTTTCTTTCTCTACCTTACTCTGTGTTTCTGTTTCAGTTGCTCTGCTTCTCTCCCTCTTTTTCTGTTGCTCTTTCTCTGTGTCTCTGCCCCTGTTTTTGTCTTTCTCTGTTTCTTTGGGAATCTCTTTGTCTGCTTTTCTGTATCTATGCCTCTGTTTCTCATTCCCTCTCTGACTCTGTTTTGCTCTTCTGTGCCTCTGTCTGTTTCTGTCTCTTATCCTGATACTTGAAGCTTCCATTGTTGCAGTCCGGATGCTGGGACTCCAGCCCCAAGCTTCCTGTCCTGGGTCCCAAACCCTCCACTTCCTCAATCCTCTGCAGCTTGTTAGCCGAGGCAAGCAGGATATAGGGAAAACAGGAAGGAGGTGGACCCCAGGGGTCTGGGCCTTGGGCCTCTCTGCCCCTCCTGCCCCTGGGTAGGGAGAGATGGGTCAGCAGAAAACATTCTGGGAGAAATGCCAGCCTGGCACCCAACACATCTGGAAAGGGGGGGTCCTGGTGGAGAAAGTCGCTGATGTTGAAGCAGAGATGCCAGTGGTAATGGTAGAGGAGGGGAACTGAGACTGGGAGCCAGGGCTGAGTCCTTGGGTTCTTGGGGTACAACAGGGTCACGTTCCATTTGAATCTCCATCCTCCACCAGCCAGAGGGTATCTGGCACCAGATAAGGATGGCCGGTAGCCTCCTTCTCTCTCAGCACTTTGAACGCAAGACAGAAGAGCCCACAAAGGGCTGGGTAGGAATACCTCATCCTCTGGTTGGGTAGGAATGCTCCATCCTATAGTGGAGGAAAATAAGACCCCCTAGGGGTGTGGGGAGGGCATGGCATGAAAAATTTGTGATTGTTCCCTGGATATAAGGCAAACTGGTCTCCAGGAGTGTCTAGGGGCTGGTTGTGGAGGTTCATGCTTGTAATCACAGCACTTTGGGAGGATTGCTTGAGGCCAGGAGTTTGAGACCATCCTGAGCAATATAGCCAGACCCCCGTCTCTACAAAAAAAAAAAAAAAAAAAATTAGCCAATCACAGTGGTTCATGCCTGTAGTCCCAGCTACTTGGGAGGCTGAGATGGAATGATCACTTGAGCCCAGCCTGGGCGACTCTATCTCTAAAAAAAAAAAGGGGGTGGGGTGGGGTGGGGCTGGTGGCTCACACCTGTAATCTCAGGACTTTGAGAGCCCGAGGCAGGTGGATCACAAGGTTCAGGAGTTTGAGACCAGTCTGGCCAAGATGGTAAAACTCGATCTCTACTAAAAATACAAAAATTAGCTAGGTGCAGTGGTGGGTGCCTGTAATCCCAGCTACTAGGGAGGCTGAGGCAGGAGAATTGCGTGAACCTGGGAGGTGGAGGTTGCAGTGAGCGGAGACCTCGCCATTGCACTCCAGCCTGGGTGACAAAACAAGACTCCATCTCAAAAAAAAGAAAAAGGTGTCTAGGTTTAGGTCCCCTTTGGATGACACAGCTGAGGTCTGTAGTGCCCCTCCCCCTTTCTTCCTTGCCTTGTCCTCCAGCCATGCAATGGATGCAGGTACCTAGAGAGAGACGGGGAAGCCTGGAGGTACCTGTGGAGCAAGCTATGCCCGTGCCCTCCCACACTTCCCAGTCATCATAGAATCATAGAAGTAATCCCTTTCTGTGACCTGGGCCACATGGCACCATGTGAAAGGCACCCCTGAGAGTTCTGCCGCAGCCCTGCAGGGTCTGTGGATGAGATAAGACAACCAAGCCCCTACCCACTCATCCTTTTTAGCCTTACACAGCCAGTAGGCCACTGTCCCCTCCAGGTTCCAAGGCTTGGGCCCACTGGCCTGTGAATAGCTTGGTCAAGGGGACCCATCTATTCTTTCTGCCTTTTCCTCTTGGGGCTGAGTGTCTGCAGGTGGCTGGGGGAGGGTGGCCACTTGGCATGCCCCCTCGTTTGGCTGCTGTGGTCCAGCTGTCTCCTATTTGCCCCGGGGGCAGCTCCCCTTTCCATCTCCAGCCGTCCCACCCTCCTATCTCAGCTTTCCATGAACTGGCCAGATTGTGGCTTAACACCACTGAGGCCACCAGAGATGAGGCGGGGCATGTGCGTCAGAAGTCCACAGCTCTGCATCCTGGTACTGGTCCTCGAATCACGGAATCTGGGGGAGTGGACAATGGAAAGATCAGTGTTTGGATGGGGAGTTCGTAAGCTGGGCTCTCAGTCCCTTTGGGACAGGGAACAGGCAGGCCGGGTTAAATTTTAGCCAATGCAGCAAATATTTCCCCCTTACTTCAGTACTGGGAGTCCAGTTATGTCATGGTAACAAGGGCATTCCCAGAAATTCTGTGCCGTGGGGGGAGGGGAAGGGAGGAGCATGGCTGCTTCCCATTTTTTCTTTAGTACTGGCGAAGCCAGCAAGATTGGTGCCTCGGGTGTCAGGAGTCTTTCCACTTAAAGACAGTGCTGCAGAGCGAAGTCTCTCCTCCCTGCCTTCCACCCAGTCTACGTCAGTTTCCTCATTTGTAAAGTGGGGAGGGCAACAGGACCTGCCTCATAGGGTTGGGGTGTCCGGCATGGGGTCAGAGCTTAAAAAACTGGAGTGATGATGAGGATGGTGATGAAGAAGAAGCTGACGCTAGGACTTAGGGAAACAGTAGGACAAGGGAGCAAATTTGGGGCAACATTCAGAGGAGTTGAGGGGGTAGGGCAGCCTTTGGTGCATTGTGCTGCTGTCAACGTGGGAAGAACAGGCCAAGTTGCCTTATGTGACTTTTTATTCTGAGGCTGGCAGCATGACACGGTGGTGGGGGGGATACCCCTTGAGCCAGACCTCAGAGAAAGGGCCTGGTACCCAGCACCGGTGGTCTTGGATTCTCCAGCCAGAGTCTAGGGGAAGGGCGAAAAGACATTTCTTGCAGGACAGGTGAGTGACCCTCTGCATCACAGCTGAAACTCCTGGTCAGGATGACTGGGCCAGCTCAGCTCATAGCTAGTGTCTCTTCGGGGCCAGAGGCTGGTGCTGGGGAGAAATTGTGAGAGTGAAATCAGGCAACAGGAAAGAGGAAATCCTCTGGCGTTGCCACGAACTTTGCAGCCAGTGGTGCCAAAGCTGTGTGGCCTCTTCTCTCTCTGGCTCCTTCCCTTCTCTGCTGCTGGAGCAAAGACTGAGGTTTTCTCTGGAGCCAGATGTCAGCTGGCTTAACTCCAAGCTGGGGGCTGTGGGAGGACCAAGCCTACTTGGAAGTCTCATCTCCCAAACAAGCTTTTTGGAGGTCAGACTTTTCAGAGAAATAGGTCTGACTCCACTCCTGCTCAGAGGGGAACCCACAGGCATTGGAATTTCTCCAGAGGGCACTACCAGGACGAGTAGCACCAGGTGGCTGGAACTCTGTGTGAGCAGGGAAATAGCAAGTATTTAGCCAGTTTTGGAGATGAGAAGGTTAACGTTATCAAGAGACCCAATGCTATAACCCTTACCCCCACAAAATCCTAGCGCCTAGGGGTGGATCCTGGGGTAGCTCCTCAGTCCGCCAGTGGGGCAGGGTTGGGCAAGGAAAAGTTACAGATTACATGAAAAGTCAACAAACCAGGGTGCACAGAAGCTGTTGAAGTCAGCGTGCCCTGCCCTGGCTCTGTATCTCTGACCAGGGCAGGGTCAGAGTGCCCAAGTGCACATGGATAAGGCACATGTGGATAAGTGTGTGTCTGGACGCGTGATTGCTTGTATACATTTCTTATTCTTGAGCCCCAGCCTGTCTGTGTGTGAGTAGGCAAATAGGAATTTACCCTGTGTCCCCATGAGAGTAAGGAAGGAGCTACTATCCCTATCTGGTGGGTTCTACTCCGTGTAGACATGAACTGGGAATAAGCAGGATGACTAGTGGGGAAACTAACAAGGGAGGAGCCAGGCAGGCTGCTGACTCAGCTTTTCCCAGGTAAACCCCTGGTGTGACATGGGGCCATACCAACCCAAGAGCATGAGCCGTGCCTCCAGGCTCACCCTGTGCTCCATGTGGCCCTAGGTTTCAGTGAGCGTACCCAATCCTCCTTAATGGTAAATATCCCAAATATTCATTAATGATCCTCTGAGAGTTGGTTGTTTGTGAACTTTGACTAATAAAAACTCAGCACTGTGGCTCATGCCTGTAATCCTAGCACTTTGGAAGGCCTAGGTGGGAGGATCACTTGAGGCCAGGAATTTGAGACCAGCCTGGGCAACATAGTGAGACCCTATCTCTTAAAGAGAGAGAAGAAAAGAAACTCAACATGGAAAGCATGGTCACACTTCTACTCCATATCTCTTGAGATTTTTGAGGCTGCTACCACTCTAATGCTGCACACCTCCAGGGTGAGAGCTCACTACCTCCTGAAAACACTTCTCCACTCCTTGAACCAAAGAACATTCTGCTCATTTATTGAGAGGAATGAATCACTGTACAAAATAGCGCTTGCTTTTTATTTTGAGACAGGGTCTCACTTGTCACTCAGGCTGGAGTGCAATGGCGCGATCATGGCTCACTGCAGCCTCGATCTACTGAGCTGAGGTGATTCTCCCACTTCAGCCTCCCAAGTAGCTGGAACTACAGGTGTGTGTCACCACACCAAGCTAATTTTTTGTAGAGATGGGGTTTTACTATGTTTCCTAGGCTGGTCTTGAATTCCTGGGCTCAAGTGTTCCACTGACCTCGGCCTTCCAAAGTGTTGGGATTACAAGCATGAGCCACCACCCCTGGCCCCTAGTACTTTCTTTTGTGGTCATTTTAAAAAAGCATGTTCAGGAAACACAAAGTCTTTCCAGGTTGGAAGGGTGTTCCCTGGTGTTAGTGTCCTGGCCTGAGGCAAACAAGTCCAAGTGATTTCCTCCAGCCTTACCTAGGTAACACGGTGGGGCCTTTGTTCACATCTCAGCTCCGCTTCTGTCCTTCTGACATTTGGTTCTAATTATTTAATTCTCGATTTTTTTTTTTTTAAGAGACAGGGTCTTGCTCTGCCACCCAGGCTGGAGTGCAGTGGTGCAATCATAGCTCACTGTAGCCTTGATGTACTGGGGTTAAGCGATCCTCCCACCTCAGTCTTCCAAGTAGCTAGGACCACAGACATGTGCCACTACGTATGGCTAACTTTTATTTTTATTTTTTTGGTAGAGACAGGGTCTTGCTGTATTGCGCAGGCTAGTCTTGAACTCCTGGTCTCAAGTGATCCTCCTGTCTCAGCCTCCCAAATGGGATTACAGGCGTGAGCACACAGCCTGGTTCTAATTCTCTTAGGTGTTCCATTTCCTCTTCTTGCACCCCTGAAACACCGTGACTCCATCCTGAAACATTCTGGCTTTGTGCAAGGTGGGGGCATGGAGGGAGGTGATCACTGGGCTAGCCTAGGTTTCTTTGGCTAGAGACATTCCTTTGGAGGGTCCCCAAGGAAGGGCCTGGATCCCAGATCTTTCTCTGGTTCCTAACTAAGGGCTCAGGATCCGTCTTCTTAGGGTCCCCTTGGTACAATCCTCATCTAAAGTTCATCTGTTTCTTCTTTTGCTGCCTACCTTGGCCGGGGGCAGTGGGGGGGTGGTCTTGCTATAGTGTCTTCTCTTTGGTTGACTCTCAGGAACTTGATGTAGGACTGGAGTCCCCACTGGACTGTCCTTCTTGGGATTTTAAATGTGCAGAAGGATGGATTATATCTACCTCCTCTATTTATTTTTTCCCTTTTCTTCCTCTTTCTAAGCCAGCCCTCCACTGTGACAAAATCTTCTTACATCCGTGGTGAATTTTATCAATAACTTTTGGTGTGGAAACTTACTGACAAAGCCTTTCTGGTTAGATTCCTCCTGGTCTGCTTTGTCTTTATCCACATATTTCTCCCCACAGCCCCCAAACTAGGAGATTGAAAAGAGAACCAACCCCCCAGCTTTGGCTAAGCAAAAAAATACCATTTGACCCAGAGGCAGCTCTGGGACAGCTGTCACGCATGGAGGAACCCGCTAACTCCTCAGGAAAAAAAACCCTGACGCAAACCAGTTGTAACCTCTGTCCGGCTGCCAACATCTGGATTGCTGGCAGGGACTTTGTGCTTAGAGCTGCCAAGCCTGAGCATTTCAGAGGTGGCTCTGATCTGCAGAGAGGTCTTCCCACCTCTTTCTCCAGCTCAGACCTGCATTCCAGTTTTGACTGCCTGGAGGGAGGAGCTGTGGCTACAGTTCTGGGACTTGTGCATGGGTTTTTCTTTTTATAAAAAAAGAATTTATTTTATTTTATTTTATTTTATTTTAGAGACAGGGTCTTGCTCTGTCACCCAGGCTGGAGTACAGTGGTGCGATCATAACTCACTATGAACCTCGAATTCCTGGGTTCAAATGATCCTCCTGCCTCAGCCTCCCGAGTAGCTAGAACTACAGACACATGCCACCATGCCTGGGTTAATTTTTAAATATTTTGTAAAGATGGGGGTCTTGCTATGTTGCCTAGGCTGGTCTCGAACTCCTGACCTTAAGCGATCTTTGCTCCTTGGCCTCCCAAAGTGTTGGGATTACAAGCGTTAGCCACCATGCCCTATTTGGATGGAGTTTTTCTTGAGCTCAGATAGAACCTTAAGGAGATCTCACAGAGGGATTGAAGGTCTAGCCTCATCACTCCTGTCTCCAGATCTCCAGTATTCTGGTTTTGGGCAACCCCTATGGACTTTGGATAGAGTCTGAAGTCTAAGAATTGGAGACTTCAAGGTGGGGGACTGAAGGAATGTGTGAGGCTGTTCTTCTGGTCCTGGGGCCACACAGGTTGTATTTTACACACACACACACACACACACACAAACTCTTCCTCATGCAGGCGGATATACTAACTCCCACTCCTCTCCCACCCAGCCAGTGGGGAGAACCTTTTGGGCTAGAGTTCTCATTGCTCATGGAAACTCTGATTCTGGCCATTTGGAAGAGAGTCAGCAGAGTCCACAGCCTTGGGGATCCCCTGGCTGGCTCAGCCAGACATAGAAAAAATCAGGAAAGGTGACGGGAAAACAATCAGATGGGGAGGGGATGGTGGGAGGAGTCGAATGGAAAGGGGACAGGATCCAGCAGGGGTCCCCCTGCCTGCCTCAGACCTCCCTGCAGGGCCCAGGGGACCCTCCTGCCATCTGGGTAGCTGCAGCTGGTGACTCATCTGAGCACTGGCCTGGGTGGGGTGAGGGACAAGTCAAGGACTTCAAGAGAAATATTCTCCTGAGAGATCCAAGGGAGAGGGGAGGAGATTGGGGGGCGCTGCTCTTGTTTCTTCCCTCTCCCCAGCCCTGCTGCTCTTCTCCAGCACCGAGCTGGAGAATCCCCAGGGAGGAGGACACAGGTGGGAGGCTGGGTTGGTGTGATGCTCTGACTTCTTCCAGTGCTGACCTCTCCTTATCTCGGCCTGACTGCAGACAAGGATGAAGGTGACCACCCCAACAGCAGCTTCAACCCCTGCAGTGCCCATGACCGAAGGTGCCTGCAGAAGCACATGGCCAAAATTCGAGACCGGAGCACCAATGGGGGCAAGATGAAGGTCAATGGGGCACCCCGGGAGGAACCCCGGCCTCTGGTAAGGCTCTCCGACACACAAATGTGCATGTGCATAGACATCCACACGCCCACACACACACAGGCACACACACAGGCATGCACGTATACCCACAATCACACATGCACACACACCCACCCACACATGCACACACACGCACACACGCACACACACACACACCCACGCTCACACACACGCAGGCGCACACACACGCATGCACATACACCCACAATCACATGTGCACACACACCCACCCACCCACGCACGCACACACACCCACATACATGTTCACACACATACACCCCCCCATACACACCATCACCACCAGATGTGGAGCGTGTTCATTCAGCATACATTCTAGGATGCCTACTGTGTGCAAGATGCAACTACTATGAGTCATCGGGACCCAGAGAGAGCCCTCATTCCCTTCCTTGGGATTCCTTTCCTGCTCATCAGTTATATACATGGGGATAGTTGATTGTTAAATACTGAAAAACTTCTACACCGACTGGTAAAAAGCAGCTGCCCCAAGCCCCCTGGGGTTTCTTGGCCTTTCTTAGATTCCTCACCCTGGACCTTCTCAGTAACTAAAGGGTGAATGCTGGCCATAGCAGGGAGCCTGGGGACCTGGCTCCAGGGTCTGGCTAATGTCCCTTCTGAGGGTCTTACAGGTTACCAGTTGTAAGTTTTATCTGTTCCATCTGCTTAGAAATCGCCCCCTCCCTGGCTTTCTGCATAGGTTCCCACAGCCCCATTCCCCACAATGTCCCCTCACTTCCCTCTCCTGCTTTGAAGAAGCTGTTGGCTCGAGACCCTTTCCTCCATGCCTCCCACTGTCCCCCACCGTGTCCTCTGGACGCAGGCCCTCTCCTCACCTCACTGGTCCTGCCCAGCCCCCAGGGCTCGAGGCTCCTTTCAGGGCCTTCAGTTCCCACTTGGCTCTGACCTCAGCCTGGGCCTCCTGCCTCTCTTCCTTCTGCTGAGTTATTTTGTCCTCCCCCGCCTCCAGCCCCAGGGCGCCTGCCAGAGCGAGCTGCACCGGGCCCTGGAGCGGCTGGCCGCCTCCCCCAGCCGCACCCATGAGGACCTCTACATCATCCCCATCCCCAACTGCGACCGCAATGGCAACTTCCACCCCAAGCAGGTGCGTCTCTGTCTCCCACTGCGCCGGCCCTGGCCTCTCCGCAGGATGGCCCAGGATGGAGATCTCAGGAAGGGGACACTCAGGCTGGCCCAGAGTCATAGAGCGAGTTAATAGCAGATCCTGCCTCCCCATCCAGGGCAGTTTCCCCTCTACCCCTGGCTTTCACCATCTGTGGCGCAGACCTAGCAACCCTGACAACCCCTGGCTCCCAACACTCTCTTGTTCACCCTACTGTATTCTTCCTGCCACTGAGTGTTTGAGGTTTCACCTGGGAATGGAGGGCCAAAGTCATGAGGAGTCCGGGAGGAAACTCAGGCTACCCCTCCCTGAAGGCGAGCAACAAAACCACCTGGGTACAGCAAGGGTGGAGGTAAAGCCAAATTGGCTGATTGGAGACAGGCACTTTGGATAGAAGCGGAGGAAGGAGGGGGACAGGAGAGAAGACACAAAGGCAGCAACTTCCCTATTCCTTCCTGCCCTTGGAAGTTGGGGTCCTCTGACAAGCCTCCAGGAGGCTGGGGTGGTCAGCAGGCTTGGCCTCTTCCAGCCCATCTCTGGCCCAACAGAATGGGCAGCCTGTCTGGGCAGGACTCTGGGGTGCCTCCTGCTGGGTGTGGCCTGGGGAACCCTGTCCTGGAGCTCTTTATGGGTGTAGATAGACCCATTCCCCTGCTCCGTGAGCCATAGAGAAATCCACAGTTCAAGCAGCACTCGGCCAGCGGAGGCCTAGAGGGAAGGACAAAGGCTACCCTGGGTCTGTACATCCAGGATGGCACGGAAAGGGTGTGAGAGAAGGGCCAGAGCGGGCTCCCACGCTGTGCTCAGCCTATTTCTAACCTTTATCCTAACGCTAATTTTATCCTTGTCCCGATTTTAAAAACTTTTTATGTTAATTAAAAAAAAAAAAACAATTGCTAGCTTTATTTTTTAGAGCAGTTTTAGGTTTAAAGAAAACTTGAGCAGGAGTACAGAGTTTCCATATACTGTCCCCTGCCACAGTTTCCTCATTATTATAACATCTTAAATTATATTTGTTGCAATTGATAAACCAATGTTGGTATATTATTGTTAATTAGAGTCCAGTGGTTTACATTGGAGTTCACTTTTTGTGTTGTACAATTCTATGCATTTTCTTCTCCTGATTTTTTTTTAAGACAGGGTCTCACGCAGTCTCCCAGGCTGGAGTGCAGTGGTGTGATCACAGCTCATTGGAACTTCCACATCCTGGCCTCTCGTGATCCTCCTACCTCAGCCTCCTGAGTAGCTGGGACCACAGGCACACAACCATGCCAGGCTAATTTTTTTTTTTTTTGAGACAGAGTTTCCCTTTTGTTGCCGAGGCTGGAGCACAATGGTGGGATCTCGGCTCACTGCAACATTTACCTCCTGGGTTCAAGCGATTCTCCTGCCTCAGCCTCCCGAGTAGCTGGGATTACAGGGGCCTGCCACCACACCTGGCTAATTTTTTGTATTTTTAGGACAGATGGGGTTTGGCCATGTTGGCCAGGCTTATCTTGAAGTCCAGACCTTGGGTGATCTGCCCACCTCGGCCTTCTCAAGTGCTGGGATTATAGGATTATAGGCATGAGCCACCATGCCTGCATGCCAGGCTAATTTTTTTTTTTTTTTTTTTTTTTTTTTTTTTTTGAGATGGAGTCTCGCTCTTTCACCAGGCTGGAGTGCAGTGGCACTATCTTGGCTCACTACAACCACCATCTCCTGGATTCAAGCCTGGAATCCCCCAGCCTCAGCCTCCTGAGTAGCTGGGACTACAGGCGTGCGCCACCACGCCTGGCTACTTTTTTGTATTTTAGTAGAGACAGGATTTCACCATGGCCAGGATGGTTTCGATATCCTGACCTCATGATCCGCCCGCCTCGGCCTCCCAAAGTGCTGGCATTACAGGTGTGAGCCACACCTGTAACATACGGAAAAATATTTTTGTAGAGATGGAGGGGTCTCTCTATGTTGCCCAGGCTGGTCTCGAACTCCTGAGTGATTCACCGCCTCTGCCTCCCAAAGTGCTGGGATTACAGGCTTGAGCCGCTAGGCCTAGCCTCTTCCCCTGATTTTTATCCCATTGAAAGTTCTGACACTTGAGCTTTATCCCCAGACCAGTTCTGATCCTTAAGCCAACCTTTACTCCAAGTTAAATTCTGACACTGAAATGTACATTTGTGGCCCTTCCAAACTTTAGGCTAACTTTAGTTATTCTGACCTTGACCTCTTGACCTTGACCAGTTGTTTCTGACCTGGGCTTTAACTCTCACCCAACTCAAGTTTTAGTCATAGTTACTAATTTAACTGCAGCTTTTATCTGATCCTACCTTAATCCCAACTTGGATCCTGCTCATAACTATAATCCCATTCTTAAAGTCCCAACCCAATCAGAATATGTACCCGAAACACCTCCAACCTGAACCCAGCCTTTCAAATCCAGCTGCGCCTTTAAACCTGAGGGCCTTCTTAAGGTCCTGCCTTCTAAAACTCTCTGGATCTTTCTTTCTTGATCAGATTCCCCCTGCTCCAGTGAGCTCAGAGGACTCATGCTCAAAAAAGAGCCACCACCCTCAGAGGCCATCTTAAAGCAGCAACTGTCTGACTTGGGGGCAGGGCTGGGGGATTGGGGTGGGTCACCTGGGGTCTCTTTTCCTGCCTGGGAACTGACCCCTCATGCCCTTGTCTTGGCAGTGTTACCCATCTCTGGATGGGCAGCGTGGCAAGTGCTGGTGTGTGGACCGGAAGACGGGGGTGAAGCTTTCGGAGGGCCCGGAGCCGATGGGGGAGCTGGACTGCCAGCAGCTGGCTGACAGCTTTCAAGAGTGAGGCCCGCCAGCAGGCTGAGGGCTCAGCATCCCCTGCTACTCCCGTGCCCTGGAGGCTGCAGAGCTGACCTGGAGTGGAGTCTGAGTCTGAGTCCTGTCCCTGCCCAGAAGTTTCCCTCTAGTGCACGTGTGCACGTGTGCGTGTGTTTGCATGTGTGTGTGTGTGTGTGTGTGTGTGCTTATGAGCCCTTGGGGTAAGCCACAGCCTGGGGTGTTCTCTTTGGTCTTACACAGCCCAAGAGGACTGAAAGTGGCACTTAGCCCAAGAGGTCTGAGCCCTGGTGTGTTTCCAGATCGATCCTGGATTCACTCATTCATTCATTCATTCATTCATTCACTCATTCTTTCATTCATCCATCCATCCAGCTACCTAAAAACATTTACTGACCATATACTACATACCAGCTCTAGCTTTCAGCCTTGGGAGCTTTTATTCTGACTTTCTCTGATTTTGGCATGTGGAGATACTTCTGTAAGGTGAGCTCAAGCCTGTGGGAGAAGAAAAACCTCATTCCCAGAGTCAGAGGAGAAGAGACATGTACGCTGACCATCGTCCCTCCTCTCAAGCTAGTCAGAGCGTGGGAGCCTGGGGAAGTGTGAGGGAGCAGATGGCTTAATGGTCACGAGACCCAGACCCACTCCCAAAACTCAGACTTGCCAGGCTTCCCTTCTCTTCTTCCCCAGGTCCTTCCTTTAGGTCTGGTTGTGGTGCCATCTGCTTGGTTGGCTGGCAGAGAGACCCTGCTGTGGGCGAGGGAAGGGGGTCAAAGGAAGACTTGAAGGACAGAGGGCTAGGGGGATGGGGTGCATTTCTTTGAGCAGCCAGGGTGGGAAGAAAGAATGCAAGAGTGGATTGAATGTGCCTAATGGAGAAGACCACGTGCTAGATGAGGGGGCTTCCTGGGTCCTGTTCCCTACCCCATAGTGGTCATAGCCATGAAGTCACCTGGATGACAGTATCCTTCCATTGGCTCACTGCCTGTGGCTCTGCCTCCCTCTCCATATCTCCTTCCCCTGCAGCTCCCTCCCCACACCTCCCTACTCCCCTGGGCATCTTCTGGCTCGACTGGATGGAAGGAGTCCTAGGAACCTACCAGTTGGCCATGATGTCTTTTCTTCTTTTCCTTTCTTTCTTTTTTGTTTTTATAACAAAACAGAATAAAACCAACAAATGTCCAGAGAGTTGTGTTTGACTGACTTATTCACAGTTAGACACAGGGATGCACCAGGGATGGAGAGAGGGGGACAGATTTGGGGAGGTGAGCATGGTCCCCAGACCTGCCTGTATGGTAAGGGACTGGGAAGGACGGTCAATCTACTTCCTCTTCCCTGCAGCCTCTTCCCAGGGAACTCCTTGGCTTCAAAGTCTGCACTGTCTTTCTTAGACTCCCGGTGGGCAAACAATGGCTCCTGAAAGGGGGGTGTGACCAAGGACAGAGCTGTGTCTGGGGTCAGCTGGCATGTGGAGCTGGGGCATTTCCTAGGGTATCAGACAGATGAGGCTCGCATCTGGATTTGATTTATTAATTTGTTGGGAAGGGGCAGGGACACTGCCCTGCATTTGGGGAAAGGGGGTAGAAGCTTTAGCACGTTCCACGGCTCTGACTGCCGAGATCTCTGACTCGGGCATTGTGCTGAGATTGGGGGTTGGGAGGGGTTGACTTTGCTGAAGCCACATCTTCAGAGTTTGTGCTAACATGGTATGCCTGGATTGGGGCCATCCTCCAAATGCCCCTCCTCTCCCACACCTCTGTGCCATGTGTGCGTTTGTGTGTGTGTGTGTGTGTGTGTGTGTGTGTGTGTGTGTGTGTGTGT
>NW_022436952.1:3531973-3616466 GCF_009761245.1 Sapajus apella | reverse complement strand
TGTGTGTGTGTGTGTGTGTGTGTGTGTGTGTGTGTGTGTGTGTGTAGGGGTAGGGGCCCAGGAGCAGAAGCTGATCTTTCGGTGGGGGCCTTTTCCCAGGAGATTGCAGGCAGTCTGGAGACCGCGCACTGAGCCTGCTGCCTGCTGAGGATGCTCCCTCCTGCCTGGCTGTGTCCTGGATGCTCAGTCCCTTCTCCAGCTCCAGAGACACTCCCAGGCTTCAGGTCTCACTGGGATCTGCCTTTGTTGGCACTTGGCTGGTCTGTATCTTGAGGCTGGGTCCACAGTTCCATCTCTCTAGCTCTGCCCCAGCAGTGATGTCTGCAGCCTTCTGGTCTCCCTGAGGCACCATGGCGGCTACCAGCATCAGGAGATAAAGAACAAAGCCGTGTTGAGGGTTGTTCCCTCAGCCCCAGCCACTCTTCACAGAGCCCCCCACTTCTGGAGCATAGGCCAAGGCCTGTAGGGGTGGGAGGTGGTGTAGGCTGAAGACTAAGTTTTAGGTTCCAAGTTTAGGGAAAGTATCTCTTTCCCTAAGGCATCTTTTCCAACTCCCCTTGTCTCTCGTCCCCTTCCCGGTGCTCTAGCCTTGCACCCTTGACAGTGATGGTAGAAAGTCCTTTTTCTTTCACGGGCTTCCAAAAAAAGCCAAGTTGGCTTGGAAGTAGCTGTGTGCATGGGCTGGGTGTGCCTTTGTGACCTACGTGTGTTTGTGGAGTATGTGTGCATGTATGCATGACAGTGAGTACAATGCAGTGATACCCAAAATGTGAGAGCACATGGGCTTTTAGGGGGTGTGCATGCCTGTTTGATGTGTGAGTCTGGGGGTGTGTAGGCAAGGTGTGCATTTGTGTGGTGTGTCTGAGTGCGAACACGTGTGCGATGTGAGGAGATAGAGAGTGAGACATTCATGGAGCACGCACGTCCCTCCTGACTGCGGTGAGTGGACTCTCGATCATTAGGTGATCCCACTACAGGGTTTGTGGGGAGATGTCTGCCACTAGAGAATAAACACGCACTTCTGGGAGAGGGCTGTCACATCCCACAGAAACACTGCCCCTATCCAGGCTCGTGCCCACAGGATCCTGGAGCCTAAGTACCAAAAAGCAAATAAAAGCAGCCTCGTGTTTGCACCTAGGCATCCCACACTTGAAATGGTGGGACTACCCGGCTGGGTGCGGTGGCTCATGCCTGTAATCCCAGCACTTTGGGAAGCTGAGGAGGGCGGATCACGAGGTCAGGAGATTGAGACCATCCTGGCTAACATGCTGAAACCTCATTTCTACTGAAAATACACAAAGAAAGTAGCCAGGTGTGATGACGCATGCCTGTAATCCCAGCTACTCGGGAGGCTGAGGGAAGAGAATTGCTTGAACCTGGGAGGCTGAGGTTGCGGTGAGCCAAGATCGCGCCATTGCATTCCAACCTGGGCAACAAGAGTGAAATGCTGTCTCAAAAAAAAAAAAAAAAAAAAAACCAAGTGGTGGGAATACTCTTGGATGGTCTCTCTAGTTGTCACAGAGGTGTCAGCAGCTCAGGGAGATGTGGAAGGGAGGTCCTGGTGGCACCACCAAGCCTGGATGGACTTGAGAACTGAAGTCCTTGAGTGCCCTGCCCTGCCTCCTGGAGACGTCATTCCCTCCCACTGGCTTGGAGCTGGGAATGGGAAATCCTGCCTGCCAGCAACCCCCATCTGATGTACATCAAGCATTTGTTTTCCATTTCCCAGATCACTAGTGGAGATCAAGCCCTGATGTCAGCTGAGGGTTGGGGGTTGGGTTTTCCACTGGCAAGAAAGTGGGGTGGGAGTAGGGAGGGAAAATGGAAACTTGGACTGAATCCAGCCTTGGATTCAGGTGGGGGAATCTCTGGAGAGCTGGCCAAGCCTCTGGGCCCTGCCTGTTCTTCAGGCCCTAAGGTTCCAGCCACTGCCATCTCTTCACCTCCTTCCAGGAAAAGGCCGGTTGTCCTAACCCCGCTGTCCCCGAGCCACATTCTGCCGCTAAGCTGCTCCAGGAATGTTAGGAGGCATGCCGGATTGGGGCGCCTACTCAGCCTCCTTTCCAGTGTGGGGGCTGTTCTAGGGCTGTGTGGTGAAAGACCTGAAACATTCCCTGACAGAGACTCCCCGTGTTCCAGGCCTCTCTGACCTCGAAAGAGAAAGTCAAGGTGCAGTGGCAGGATGGAGCTGGGAGGTGGGCTGGCCGCTGGGATGTTGGGTCGGAAGAATGGGGCAGACTTTTGGGCACACCTGTGGGGGAGCAGATGCTGCTGCAGCCAACCAGAGGTCTCAGCTCCTCACTCCCAGGGCGATCTGTCTCCTCTTATGTCTGAAGCCCCAGAGTTGGGGAGGGTGGGGTCAGGGAGTAGAAGTGGGGGGAGTAGCTGCAGAAAATTAGAAACAGGCTCTGCTGAGTGAGCAGGAGCCACCAGGACCACCCCTCTCCTCATCCCCCACCCCTCAATCTCTTTCCCTTAGGTCCCCCGCCCCCTTCCCTACTACCTGGACAATTCCAGCCAAACCAGGGGAGGCGCTGCTGGAGCCTGGGAGCAGCAACTCAGTGGGATTGGCCTCCGGGGCCCTTACACAGTCTCTAAAGTGCAAACAACATATTTTCGCCATGCGATAGTATTTAATTACTCATAAAAACAGAGCCATTAAACTGAAATTAAACCCTCATTGGAATCACTTAATTCAGGGCATGACAAATTGCTTTCAGTGGAGGCGGCAGTCCCCGGGGAAATCAGCGGCGTCCACGGCTGGCTGGGTCCCCTGCTTCCCTTGGTCTGCTTGCCAGCTCTAAATTCTGAAATTGGGGTCAGAACTCTTTGTCTAAGACCACCCAAGCCAAGGGGAAGCCTCTAGTTTGTTCAGGAGGGTAGGAAGGGAGGTTTGGGGAGTCACAGAATCCCTGTCATGCCCGGTTTTAGACAACCCGGTACATTTTATTGATGGGGAAGTCAAGGCCCAGACACCTAGGTCATCCAGAGCCAGGATTAGAACTCTGGCACTAAGCCGTAACCAGAGAGGCTATTTTTTTCTCAGGCTTGTGTCCTTGGGCCTGAAGACAGAGGTTGAGGTTGGGGCTGCATGAGTAAGGGGTAGGAACCAAGGCAGACCCTGGACGGGGCTTCTCCAGAACTAGGTTCTCACCTCGTCAAAGTCTGGACCTGGTGGGGAAAGGAAAATGGATGGCCTTGGGGTTCGGGCTGTCGAGGCAGCCGTCCCTTCTGGTGGGCAGCCTGGAGCCCAGACTCTGGAATCAAGCAGACCTGGGTGCTGAGCACCTGAGTGAGGTTGGGCAGGTAAGACCTTTTGCTCCTGTGAGCCTCCATTTTCCCATCTGTCAAATGGGAATGGTAATTCCTGTCTAGAGTTGTGGAGACCGTTATATGGGCGTGATGCACGAGCAGGCTTGGGGCTGAGCTCACTCAGTTCTGTTAGACTTCCTTCTCTGGACTTCAGTTTCCCCATTTATAACAAGATCCAGCTGGGACCCGAAGGCTTCTAGAGCCTCTGCTTGCTCTTTTTATGTTTGCAGTCCTTCTTCCTCCCTCTAGCCCCTTCCTTTCCTTCCCTTTTCTTCTTTCTTCTGTGGGCTGAATGTCTAACTCTGGCAGAGGTCTGGGTCTGTGGTCAGATGACTGGGTAGGAAAGGGAGGCCCATGCCCCCTAAAGTTTCCCTGCCCCCTATGGCCCCCCATGGCTGTGTGTGGGGCCCATCTGGAGGGTGAAAGGAGACCAAATGGGAAAGGGGCCGCACTCAGGGAGGGCGTGGGGGTGCTGCAGTGCGGGCCGGCTCCTCGTTGCCTGTGGCCTCCCTCCCCATGTGTCCTCTCTGAGAACCTGTTCTCCTGATTGGAACCAGATGGGTCCGCTGCGGCTAGAGGCCTAAGCCGTCTACTCACTCCATGTCCTCCCCCAGGAGCAGAGGCAGGGGCAGACCAAGGGCAAGGGGAGGTGTGTGTGGGGTCCTTCTTCTGGGGCTGGGAGGGAGAGCCCTTCTTTTCTCCATCTCTCCAGGCTGTGGCCTGGAAACCTTTCTATTAGCACACAGAGGGTGACCAGCTGTGGACAGCCTATCACTGAGGCTTGGGTGGGCAGTTTGCTACCTTGCCTGATGCCACCCTCTAGAATCAGTACCCACTGCCCTCACCTCCCTACCCTGCCCACCCCTCCATCCTCACAGCTCAGCTGTAGGTTGTCAAGTGAGGGCTGACCATGCCTGACCCCTGGTCTCCTGGAGGCGCCTCAAGGTCATTTCCTTCACCTTAGCCTTCTTGGTCTTGCAGGAAGAGGGGTTCCTCCACTGGGGCTCCAGCGGAAGGGCTGGGGCTGGGCTAGGGCCCAGGGTTCCCATCAAGTCAGGCCTGGCAGCTACCCGGCTGCAAATGGCTCCCCAGCACAAATATTTTGCAGCTGTCCCTTGGTCGGCTTGCCCCAAGAGCCTTGAGACAGAAGTGGGGAGTCTGGGAGACACGGAGGGCACAAGTAGAGAGCCAGGGTGGGTGGGAACAGGCCCAGACAGCCACCCAGCAAACCCTGGCTGCTGGCAGAGAAATCTCCCAGTTCTTGAAAAAACTTCCCCAACTTTCGAGGGTTGGGCTGGGGGCTTCCTGAGGCAGGATGGTGGGGAGAGAGGGCAACCTGGCAGGGCCGAGGCTCAGGGTCTCTGCTTCCCTTCTGGGTTCCGGTCTCTGAGCAGAACCAGAAACTTCTAAGTTGGAGCAGCAGGGAGGGGAGCTCAGCCTCCACCCCACCCAGGGGAAACTAGACCAGACCGTCCAGGAAATAAATGCAATTTTCTAACATCATGGAAGGCTAACTGAACAACAGAGGATTTTTTTTTTCCTCCAAAAAGCATTAAAAAAAAAAAAAAAGTCCAATTGCCTTTGACTGTTTCCCAACTCCATTTCTCAGGTGCAGTTCAAAACTCATTCAAAGTGACATGTGACTGCTCTGTGACCCTGACCCAGTGGGATGCCGGAACTCGAGCTCCCAGGATCTGTGACCACCCCCACTCCTGAAAGCCCTCCAAGGTCTGTTCTGGAGACAAGGCCTGCAGGAGCCTCTCTGGGCAGCCCCAGCGCCTCACACCGAGGGAGAGGCTGCGGTGGAAACAAACCTGGCTGTGTGTGTGAGAGGAGAGTTTAGGAACGGGCGATTCCTAAAGCCCGGGCCCAGGCCCAGAGGGGTTTGTGTTACAGTGTAAACTGGGGCCTTCATAACTCTGAGAAAGTTTCTTATTTTTAGAGGGAGTGGGGAGAAGTGGAGCTTTCCTTAAGAATGCAATGAGCCTTGTAAACCCTCCACGGGGAGGTTCTTAGGGCTCCAGGGAGTGGGGAAGGGCCCAGGGAAGGGCCAGCCTCCAGCTGTACTGTCTGCAGACAGCAGCCCTGTAGGGGACTGGGGCACTGGGAGAGGATGGGAGGGTCAATGCAATCCTAAGTGGAGGGTAGGCAGGGAGTGGGGAAAAGGGGGAAGAGCAGAGGCTGCCAGGAGGCAGATCTCAAGTTTCTGGGGTGGGAGGTGGGAGAGGGGCAGACCACACAGGAGGCTTTGGGGATAGCAGGGCAGGGTCACAACTGGAGAAGAGACAGCAGGGGGTGTGTGTGTGTGTGTGTGTGTGTGTGTGTGTGCGTGCGCGCGCGCGCATGTGGTCGGGGGAAGGGAAGGGATGGCCATATCTTGTGGCTGAGAAAGGTCATCCCCAAAAAGACCAGGGTTGGGACCAGCATGTTCCTCTCTAGCAGGTCCATTATGAAGATGGGAAACAGGGGCCTAGATGGGCCTGTAACTGGCTTGTAGGAAAGTGACAGAAGCAAATTAGAACTCAGGGCAGCCGGGCGCGGTGGCTCATACCTGTAACCCCAGTACTTTGAGAGGCTGAGACAGGCGGATCACCTGAGGCCAGGAGTTCGAGATCAACCTGACCAACATGGAGAAACTCCGTCTCTACTTAAAATACAAAATTAGCCTGGCATGGTGGCACATGCCTGTAATCCCAGCTACTCAGGAGGCTGAGGCAGGAGAATTGCTTGCACCCGGGAGGCGGAGGTTGTGTTGAGCCGAGATCGTGCCACTGCACTCCAGCCTGGGCAACAGGAGTGAAACTCCGTCTCAAAACAAAACAACACAACACATCACAACTCAGGACAGTATTCTTTTCCCCAGTGTTTCCTGGTGGGATTAAAAGGGGTACCTAAATAGGAAGGGGCACTTCGGGCACCAGACAGGTGAAGCTAAGCCAGGGCTATCATTTGGGAGGAAGGAAGGGGGTGCAGTTTCTGGACAGAAGAGCCATGATCCTACATGTGGGGGATGGATGTGTGTGAAGTCCTGCTGGGGACAACACACCTATGTGGTGGCCTTACCTGAGCTCAGGGGTGGAGGAAGGTAGTGGAGGGGCATTGGGTTGGGACCCTGTGTGACACCCTCCAGAGGCCCCCTGTCGAATGTCTTCCTTGGCCTGTAGGGCTCTCTCCGAGTTTCTCCAGCCCCTTTAGCATGACGCTGCCAGTCTCAGAGCGTTTGCACGTGCTGTTCCCTCTGCTCACTCTCACCCCTGCGCTTCACAAGGCTGGCTCCTCCACCTCCAGCCTTCAGCCAAACGTGGCCCCGGGTGAGAGTCCTTCCCTGACCATCCTAGATAAAGGATCTCCTTTAACTTTACTTTCTACTATCTTGTTTATTTCCTACATGATGTTTTTCACAATTGTTCATTTCCATCTTATTTAATTACACTGGAATCTCCAGAGCCAGGTGCACAGTAGGTGCTCAGCGAATGCTTATTGAATGAAGAAGTGAATAAAAAAGGAAACAGGAAGCAGTCCTGGGTGGCCGCGGGGCTGAAGGCTTCTTGTAAAGGCACCAGGGTCACTGCTCAGTTCTGCTTCTCATCACTCTTCCTGCCCTAGCCCTGTGGGGTCCCTGAGGACAGTCCTGGTGACAGAAGCCTTCCTGGGACAGGGGAGCTCAGTGTGACAAGAAAGCTGACACTTGGACATCCTTCTTTTTTAGTTTTTGTTTTGAGACAGGATCTTATCTTGCTCTGTCACCACGGCTGGAGACAAGTCATCCTCCCTCCTCAGCGTCCCAAAGTGTTGGGATTACAGGCGTGAGCCTCCCCTGCCACCCAGGCGTCCTTCTATCTACGCCTCTGTCTTTCTGTGGGTTCCTTTGGCTCTGGTCCCAGTTCTCTTATTTGGTTCTTATCTTTCCATTTTCTGTGTCTTGCTGTCCTGTGCCCCTATCCCTTTTCTCCCTCTGTATCTCCCTTTCCCACTATCTTTTTTTTTTTTTTTTAAATTTTTTTTGAGATGAGGTCTCATTCCATCACCCAGGCTGGAGGCAGTGGCAAGATCTTGGCTCACTGCAACCTCTGCCTCCCGGGTTCAAGCGATTCTCCTGTCTCAGCCTCCCCAGTAGCTGGGACTAGAGGCATGTACTAGCATGCCTGGCTAATTTTTGTATTTTTTAGTAGAGATGGGGTTTCATCATATTGGCCAGGCTGGTCTCGAACTCCTGACCTCGTGATCCACCTGCCTTGGCTTCCCAAAGTGCTGAGATTATAGGCATGAGCCACCACAACCGGCCTGATCCATTTCTTAAAACTGCATGTGAATCTACAATTATCCCAAAACAAACCCCATGCAAAGATGTTTATTGAAATTTCTGCAATCATAAAATAGAAAGTAGCCTAAATGTCCAACAGTAGAGGACATCTGGTAACACAATTAGGTTAAAATAATAAATATGGAATACGAGTTGCCTATTAAGAATGATCATGTAGGCCAGGCATGGTGGCTCACGCCACTACCACAGACCCTCTGCCATGTAGGAAGGGCTCTGTTATATCGCCAAGGCTGCCCAGCTTTTGGGAGGGGCAGTAGATAAAGAAAGTGAGAGTGAGGTGCCAGGGATTTCTCCAAACCCCTGCTCCCAAGCACATTGTCTGAGGGCTCAGGTGGCCCCCACCCTTCAAGCAGGGCAAAAGTGGGTGGTTTTCTGTTCATCTTCCTCTTCTCCACCATGCATTGGTTTCCATCTCAGCAATTTGGGAGAATGATTGGCTCCCCTGTCTGGGAGGATGGTCTGCATGAGGGTATCTGAGAGTCCTGCCCAGCTGATGGGAGGGGTGGGGCGGGGGTCTGACTCAGAACTCAGGTTTTCATCCCGATCCTAAGCTGGATCCTCCTGGCCCTCCCCATTTCAGGAGAGGTTTCCACCATCATTCCTGTAAGCTGGAATCCTGAGAGTTCTTCTAGATAACCCCTGTCCTCCACTCCTCACTCCTGTTCCATCTCCAAGTCCTGTGGATTTTAATTCTCAGTATCTTTTCGCTCTATCCCTGATGTTCTGCCTCCATCCAGGTCCTACACATAGCTTCCAACATTGCTTCCCTTGCTTACTCCACAGCCATTCTCAGCTTATTAATCCCATTTTTTTTTTTCAGAGTCTTGCTCTGTTGCCCAGGCTGGAGTGCAGTGGTGTGATCTTGGCTCACTGCAATCTCCACTTCCTGGGTTCAAGCAATTCTCCTGCTTCAGCCTCCTGAGTAGTTGGGATTACTGGTGTGTGCCACCATCCATGCCCGGCTAATTTTTGTATTTTTAGTAGAGACGGGGTTTCACCATTTTGGCCAGGCTGGTCTTGAACTCCTGATCTCTTGTGATCCACCCACCTTGGCCTCCCAAAGTGCTGGGATTACAGGTGTGAACCACTGCACCTGGCTATCCCTCACCTCCTTTTTTTTTTTTTTTTTAGACAAAGTCTCGCTCTGTCGCCAGGCTGGAGTGTAATAGTGTGATCTTGGCTCACTGCAACTTCCGCCTCCCGAGTTCAAGCAATTCTCCGGCTTCAGCCTCCTGAGAAGCTGGGACTACAGGCACGTGCCACCACACCTGGCTAATTTTTGTTTTTTTCGTAGAGATGGGGTTTCACCATGTTGGCTAGGCTGGTCTCAAACTCCTGACCTCATGATCTGCCCGCCTCGGCCTCCCAAAGTGCTGGGATTACAGGCGTGAGCTACCATTCCTGGCCTATCCCTCATTTTTTTTTCTTTTTTTGTTTCTCCATTTCTCTTTTTTCCTGTCTTTTATTTTCTTGAAAGCGAGTGTCTCTCTGTTGCCCAGCCTGGAGTGCAGTGGCACGATCTTGGCTCACTGCAACCTCTGTCTCCCTGGTTCAGATGATTCTCCTGCCTCAGCCTCCTGAGTAGCTGGGACTACAGGTACCCACCACCATGCCTGGCTAATTTTTGTATTTTTGTAGAGATAGGGTTTCACCGCGTTGGCCAGGCTGGTCTCGAATTCCTGATCTCAGGTGATCCACCCCCGCTGGCCTCGCAATGTGCGAGCTGGGATTACAGGCATGAGCTGCCACTCCTGGCCCTGTCTTTTATTTTTGTCTCCCTCTCTCTCTGCTTGTCTTCCCTCCCTTCTTCCCATCCCATCTACTCACAAGTAGCTGGGGGTGGGGTGGTTTCCTAGGGGTCTGTGTCTTTCCCAGCCAGGATCCTTGGGTCTCATGTGGGGAGTCCACGAAGGAGACTGTTCTGGCAGGAGAGGGCTGCAAGCACTGCCGGAGAGGGTAGATTTGCTTGGAGCATTTGGTTTGGATCCTTGGTCCTGATGGAAGATTCTGGGTGGGAGATTGCAGTGGAGATGTGCTGGTTTCCAGGCAGAAAGAAAAAGAGATGTGACCTTTTCAATTTCCTGAGTAGCCTGGGGTTAGGGATCAAGGTGGGAGGGGGAACCTAACCCCCAGTGGAATAAGAGGGGTTTGGCAGAGACACCAGAAAGAGGGACAGCCAACCTTGTCCCGGTGTGCCTGAAGGCAGGGGATTGGATTTTTTGACCTTGGGCTCGATAAGCTTCAAATACCTGCTTTCACCTCCATCACCATCGTCATCATTATCATCAGCAGCCACGGGACCAGATTGCCTGGGTTCGAATCTCACTCTGCCACTTATGACTGAGCCTTGGGAAATTTACCTAATTTTCTAATCCACAGTTCCATATCCATCAAATGAGGATAAATAATAGTACTTATGTAGTGTTGTTGTCAAGATTAAATGAGCTAACATATGGCCAAGCTTCTAACAGATACTGCAGACCCAGCTTGTGCCAGGCACTGTTCTAGATGCTAGGGAGTCAGTGGCGAACTAGAGGAGTCTCTTTCCTCATGGAGCTCTTTCTCGTGGCCCAGCACTCAGCACATATTGAGTGCTCAGCGAGAGAGCTGCAGATGTGCTGTCCCTCCCATAAGGAGCATTTGTACAGCACTCCAGAGGCTCCGAAGTGCATTCATGGCTGGTGCATTTATAAAACTTCCCACAACCTTAATTTTGTGAGGTGGGTATTACAGTTGGGGAAATTGAAGCTTAATGCCCAGAGAATTGACTTGTCCCAAACCATGCAGCTAACCAGTGGCAAAAGGGACCTGCCACCAGATCTGCCAGACCACCCAGGTTTCCAGTTCTTTTGTTTTGTTTTGTTTTGAGATGGAGTCTCACTCTGTTGCCCAGGCTGGAGGGCAGTGGCATGATCTCGGCTCACTGCAGCCTCTGCCTTCTGGGTTCAAGCGATTCTCCTGCCTCAGCCTCCCAAGTAGCTGGGATTACAGGCATGCACCACCATACATGGCTAATTTTTATATTTTTAGTGGAGACGAGGTTTCCCCATGTTGCCTAGGCTGGTCTCAAACCCCTGAACTCAAGCGATCTGCCCGCCTCAGCTTCCCAAAGTGCAGGGATTACAGGTGTGAGCCACCGCACCCTTCCAGCTTCCAGTTCTTGATGCAGAAGAGGTGTGTGTGTGTGTGTATGCATGCATAGATGGGAGTGGGGGGGATCTAAGGATATGTCCCATGTCCATGTTCACAGGGTGTCAAATCTGAATTCTTGGAGAAGAGAACATTGATTCCTGGGGCACATGTAGGCCCCTCCCCCACCTCCTGGCCAACCTGGTCCGCCTGGCTCTGCTTGCGTGGTTCACGTAGGAGCACAGCGCCTATTTTTCGAATGCGTGAATGAACGAGTGTGTGTTCCTCGCCCTCCTACCCACCTCCTCATTCTTTCCCTCTGGTTCCCTCCTTCTTGGCGTGTCTCCCTGATCCCCAGGCCCATTCCCAGCCAAGCTCTACTTGCTTTTCTTGGCTGGTCAAGCTGGGGAAAGGAGAACGCTGAAAAGCCTTCCAGGAAACAGTTACAAAACCTGGCTGGCCCTCGGAGCCTGGGAAGAGGAGGGTCTCCTTTCCTGGAGATGAGGGCTCCAGCCTGGCCAGGACTGGGGCTTGGCAGGGATGGGGAGCATGACTGGGCAGGACTCTGCCTGGATGGGTGCTATGGATTGAGCTTTGTCCTATCAAATTCGTGTGCTGAAGCTCTCACTCCCAATGTGATGATATTTGGAGATAAGGCTTTTCTGAGGTAATTAAGGTTCAGTGAGGCCATAAACATGAGATTCTAATCAGATAGGATGGTGGCTTTATAAGAAGAGGAAGGGAGGGAGAGAGATCTCCTTTTCCATGCTCACACACTGAGGAGAGACCCTGCGACACAGAGGGAGAAGGCAGCCATCTGCAAGTCAGGAAGAAAGTCCTTACCAGAACCTGGCCATCATGGCACCCTGATCCTGGACTTCCAGCCCCCAGAACTGTGAGAAAATAAATTTCTGTTGTGTAAGCCACCCAGTCTATGGTATTTTGTTATGGCAGCCCGAGAAGATGAATAATACAATGAGGGATGCGGGCCCTCAGTCCTGCTCTGTCTCACATAGTCCTCCCAAGCTCAGAGAGAACCAGGGACCCAGGCCTGAAGTGAGCCGGCTCCTGCCCTAGCCTGTCTCAGGGTGACAGCTCCTTTTCTTTGGCTCTCATCCCAGTTCCCTTCTCCTCAGCCTGGGCCTCAGATACCATCTCCCGCTTCTACTGGCATATTTCTAGAGCACGCTTAAAATCTGATCAATTACTCCTCAGCTGAAACGTCTCCCTGATGCAGGGCAGGTGAGCCCCAAATAGGGGCTTAGCCCAGGAGGGTTCTTGGCTTTGCTCAGGGAATAATTAGAGAGCAGGCGGTGGTAGAAGAAAGCAGCTTTATAGAGGTGGAGGATCACAGCCCCATGACTGCTTCTGCAGAGCAGGGTTAACCACAGTGTGCTGAGAGTCGCAGCTCAATAGCTTCTGCACTCATTTGTACCCACTTTTAAACGCATGCAAGTTAAGGGGCAGATCATGCTGAGATCTGTAGAAAAAGGGTGGTAACTTCTGGGTCATCAGCTTGTTGTTGCCATGGAAAGGG
Source organism: Sapajus apella (assembly GCF_009761245.1). NCBI lineage: Eukaryota > Metazoa > Chordata > Mammalia > Primates > Cebidae > Sapajus > Sapajus apella. The sequence goes on along the minus strand of NW_022436952.1, from coordinate 3,604,164 downwards.
GTGGTAACTTCTGGGTGTTGCCACGGCAATGGTAAACTGACATGACACACTGGTGGGTGTGTCTTAGGGAAAGCTCCTCCCACCCATCCCTGTTTTAGGTAGTCCTGAGTACAACCTGTGTCCAGCTGTGCCTCTGGAGTCCAGTTCCATTTTCTACCTCATCCTCATTACCTACAGGATAAAGCCTCAGCAAGGTGCCATGTATGACCGTGTACTGCATAGCCCACACATTCATACACAGCAGTGCTGAGTCTCATCTCATTCATTCAGCGAGTGTTCAATCTCCGGACATTCTCAGCTGGCACCCAAGGGTCTTGAGGGTCCTGTTCCTGCCTCTTTCTTCTGCCTTCTCTCTCACCTGCTCCCTTAGGTCCCAGGTACTTGAGCCACACCAAACGTGGTACACCTCTTCATACCTGTGTACTTCAAACGCTAATGTCTCCATTTGCCTTCTGTGACTGTTGGGGCAACAGGATGGGCATAGACTTGAAATGTTGTTTCTCTGCCATTTACATTTAGGTGAATGTGGCCAAGTTAACCCTCTGAGCCCGTTTTCTAATCCGTAAAATGGTATCAGGCATATGCAATGTGCCTCAGATTATGTTTAGCACATAAGAGTCCCTCCTCCTCCTAAAAGTTGGTTTCTACCCCATTTTGCATGCTAAACTCCTATTCATCCTTGAAGACCCAACTCAAATATTACCTTCCTGGTAACACTGCCCTCTTTCCCTTCAAGTGGGTAAAGTTTATCTTTCCATTTCTACTCCTTTGGCCAGCCCTGCATGGCACTTATAAACACTGTCATGGCTTTCTGTTTTCCTGGTTCACACGAATAAAGCACACAGCTGGAGAACACTTGTTGCATGAATCAAGGCATTGTCCCTTGGGTTGAAAGTCCTTAACCCCACCCCTGCCCTGGGTCTAAGCCCTTGGACCGTCGCATGGCACAAAAGTGAAGGAACAAGGCTGGGGGCGGTGGCTCACACCTGTAATCCCAGCACTTTGGGAGGCTGAGGCGGGTGGATCTCCTGAGGTCGGGAGTTCGAGACCAGCCTGACCAACATGGAGAAACCCCGGCTCTACTAAAAATACAAAATTAGCCGGATGTGGTGGTGCGTGCCTGTAATCCCAGCTACTCGGGAGGCTGAGCAGGAGAATTGCTTGAACACAGGAGGCGGAGGTTGCGGTGCGCTGATTTTGTGCCATTGTACACCAGCCTGGGCAACGAGAGCAAAACTCCGTTCTCGGGGAAAAAAAAAGAAAAGAGAGTGAAGGATCATAGACCAAAGATGAAACAGAGCAGTGAGTGGCCTCAGCCCTCGGTGGGGCCTGGGCATGGGGCGGTGGCTGGTCAGATGGTTAGGGTAAGGGCAATTCAGCCTCCTGGAAAGGTCTCTGTAGTTTGAGAGGAGGCAGGGTTTAGCGGGTGTGGGAACCTGAATTGTTTTTTGTTTTTGTTTTTTTTTGGAGACAGCATCTTCTCTGTTAACCAGGCTGGAGTGCAGTGGAATGATCACGGCTCACTGCAACTTCCAACTCCCAGGTTTCAAGCGATTCTCATGCCTCAATCTCCCAAGTAGCTGGGACCACAGGTATGCTACCATGCTAATTTTTGAATTTTTTTGTAGAGACAGGGTTTCACCATGTTGGCCAGGCTGGCCTCAAACTGGAACCTGGTTTTGAGAAATGATTGGCAGTGCAGGAGGCTCCCGGGCTCCCTTCTCATGAACTCCAGCAGCAACTGGCCTCTGCTGTGTGTCCAGCCACCTGGGACAAAGGGCCAAGGAAATTCAAGCGGAAAAGAGCAAGAAGGAGGAACGGTTTCTCTGTAAAGGGGTGATCAGGTAGACAAGGCATGCTGAGGAGAGAGGGTGAGAAAGGAGAGGGGAAATGGGAGGAGGAGAGAGGGAGGGAGGGTGGGTGGTGTGCCATGTGTGGAGATCAAGAAAGGGATGGGGAGGGTGGAGAGACTGGGGAGAGAGACACTGGAGGGGGCGCTGAGGCAGGAGTAAGACCAGGGCTACTGGGCCTGGATCCCCCTGGAGAGAACACTGGTGTCCCTGTGTGGATATGGTAGCTCCGCCCCTCCTGACTCCTGGCTCATTGGCTATCCTTCCTCCTCTCTCCCCTCCAGCCCTCCCACCCCTGCCGGCCAGCTGCTTGGCCCTCAGCAAAAGTCCTAAGTTTTCTGCTAAATCTTCTCAGGGGAAACATGAGCTATGGCAAATGCAGCAGAAATGATCGCCTTCCAGGAACTCTGTTTGAGGCTGGGCCAACTGGGGCCAGGGCAAGGAACGGAGAGGAGTCTCCATCTGGAACGGCACTGGGGCAGTGGAACGGGAGGCAGGGGCTACTCGGCAGTGGTTCAAGGCCATTGGGAAGTTCTCTTCATGGGCCCTGGGCCCTGCCCCTGCCACTGGGTCACATGGCTCAGCCCCGACGGAAGGAGGGGCTCTCCATTCCCAAAGCCCTGCAGGAGTGCAAAGGGGCCGCAGCCTCTCTGGCATCCTTGCTGAGGCCTTCTCAGGGCGTGCCAGCCTTGGCAACCTCATCGCAGTGAAGTCTGGAGCAGGTCTGGGAGGGGACATTCCTCTGGGATTCGGGGTTGAGGGGCGGACTGCCACTGGAAGAAGCTGGGGGTAGAACTCCCCAGACCCAGGGCAGGAACAACAGGCCAGGGACCAATTCTTTTTTTTTTTTTTTTTTTTTGAGGTAGGGTCTCACTCTGTCACCCAGGCTGGAGTGCAGTGGCACAACCACAGGTCACTGCAGCCTTGACCTCCCAGGCTCAAGTGATCCTCCCACCTCAGCCTTCTGAGTAGCTGGGACTCCAGGTACATGCCACCACGCCTGGCTAACTTTTTGTATTTTTTGTAGAGACAGGATCTCCCTACGTTGCTCAGGCTGGTCTCGAACTCCTGGGCTCAATCCATCCTCCTTATTTGGCCTCTCAAAGTGCTGGTTTTACAGGCGTGGGCCACCGTGCCCGACCACAGCCCAGTTCTCCAGGGCTGAGCTGGTAGCTCTGGGGCCATCTGGGTTCGGGGACTCTTCTGGACTCCTCTTGAGGGGTTCATGTTTTGCCGCCTCTCCTTGCCTCTCCGTGGAGGCTGAGTGAGACCTTGGAGTCCATCAGGGGCACCATACACACTCACTTAGGCCCTGGATAATCACAAGCCTTCTGTTTCCCTGGCAGAGTGGCAGGAAAGGAGTGATGAAGAAAGAAGAACCAGCGTGTTGTGTGGGGGACACGGAGTGGCTGAGCAATGGTTTAGAAGTGGAAGTGTGCTGAGCCTGGAGTGGCATGCCCAGGCGTGTGGCAGGGAGTGTGGCACACCCGGTCACCCCTAAGACGCAGCCATGCCCTCCCAAGTTGGGACCCCATCTCTGTTCAGGTCTCCATCTCCCAGGCCACAGGCCCGGCTGCCTCAGAACCTACTGTTTTGCAAAGACTAACACTTTATTTTTCATGATAGGAGCAGTACAGGAGTATACGGGGGCCTCTGCCAGCCCCCAGGCTGGGACTGGGTGCTGTGACCTTGAGAACCTCATCTCACGTTCTGCAGACTTTGGTGGCCAGGCAGTGCCCGACCACAGGCTGGGTGGGCTGGGCTCAGCCTCCCCAACAGGCCCAGGGCTGAAATCATAATCTCAGGCCCAACCTTGGCCAAAGATAATGCAGCTTTGGCAGGGCTGGCCGCTGGGAGGGGGCCCACACTTGCTCCTCATAGAGCAGGAGTGGGCTTCTTCCCTGACTCTGCCTTCCACTCCGGTAGTGTGGTTTCTTTAGGAACTCAGGCCTGCGAGAGAAATGGTTCCAGCTTCTGGAGGCTGGGGGGGGGGGGGGTGGGGGGGGGAAACAGCCCAGCCTTTCCAAGCCTCTTAGGGAGGTGGCCTGTTTGCATTCTTGACTCTCTGCTGTCCCCATGTGGCTGTGAGGCTGGTTGACACCACATAGCAGTAGAGGGGTGTGTGTGTGTGTGTGTGTGTGTGTGTGTGTGTGTGTGTGTGTGTGGAGGGCTCAGCAAGACTGGAGCTGAGGCAGAACCACAGAAAGATGGCCTTTATGACACCTGATTTGGAATATTCACCTATTAAAAAACGGAAAAAGGCCAGATTCAGTGGCTCATGCCTGTAATCCCAGCACTTTGGGAGGCCGAGGTGGGTGGATCATCTGAGGTCAGGAGTTTAAGACCAGCCTGGCCAACATGGTGAAACCCTGTCTCTACTTAAAATACAAAATTAGCCAGGTGTGGTGGCACTGCCTATAATCCCAGCTACTTGGGAGGTTGAGGCATGAGAATCGCTTGAACCTGGGAGGCGGAGGTTGCAGTGAGCTGAGATCGCGCCACTGCACTCCAGCCTGGGCAACAGAGCAAGACTCCATCTAAAAAAAAAATGGAAAAAAAAGATGGGGTGATACTCATCTGCAAGGGGGTGCAGGACAGCTGTATCTCCTCTGATCATGGGGGCACGTTCCCCAGCTGAGCTGCCCTAAATACCACACCCAGCTTGGCCTGCAGCATCCTGGCCGGGTGGATCCAAAACGCCATCCAGAAAGTTGGGAAAGGAACAGATGTGGAAGGAAATAGAGTCTATCCATTCCCGTTTTGTGGTCAATCCTTGACCGTCACCAGCTGCAGGCCTGGAGCCCCGTGGGTCACCGCCAGGCACCTGCTGTCTGCCATGAAACAGGGGCCACAGGTCTCTCGCTCAGACTGTTGTGTCCACAGAGCCCAGGTTGATGGGGTCAGAGGGCTCTCAGAGGTTATTTTCATGGCGGGGTCCTCAGACGTGGGCATGCTTCAGAATCACAGAGGAGCATGTTCATCACGACGAACTCTCAGCGTGCTCATTCATCAGGATGCCTGCCAGCATCTGAGAACAGCTGATTTTGTCTATTGGTCTCCTTCTATGGTTGAGGAAACTGAGGCCCGGGGGGTTGGATGATGGTGACTGCTGAAGGTCACAGCAGGTTCCAGGGTGTCAACTTGTTGCCAATCCCAATTGAATTGATGCCAATCCAATATGGCCACAAGCCATGCCCATTCAGGGGGTAAAGGAGGGCCCCTGAGCGAGCCCCTGGAGGCTTTGGGCAGGTGCACAGGCAGTCCCTCCCCTACATCCTTTCTGCATCCTGCAGCAGAGCAGTCACCAGGCTGATGACCTTCGAGGCTGGCTGGACTGTGTCATACTCCGCAAAGAGGTGGCACACATTCTCCTGAGGCTCTGTCTGGCTTTTGGCCACAAACCCAAAGATCCTGGTGGGGGAGGGCATTCTGAGTGAGGGGTGGGACCCAGGGAGGCATCAGGCTGATGGGAAGGGGATGGTGGGGGCCCTCAGCCTGCATCTCATTCCTCTTTACCCCTCCCTCAGCCAGTTTGCTCTAGCACCTCCTTATGATGGGGCTCCCTGAGGAAGGAGGTGCCTCTCCTGCCAGACTGGGAGATTTCTGAGTTCAAGCTCTGGGTTTCCTTTGTTTTGAATGGGGGCACCTTGAGAACAAGACTTGTGCATTCCCCGTTAGAGTGGAAGATTCCTGAGGGCAAGGATGCATCTTGATCATCAGACTGTGGCATTTCATTAGATTGAGGCTCCCTGAAGTTGGAGCCTGTACCTCTTGCAGAAGATTGAGGGCTCCCAGGCTCATGTGGACCCCATCAGCCCAGAGGTGCTCTGAGGGCAAAGTCTCTCCCATCAGATGGGCGCTCCTGGTGGACCAGGGACTGTGCCCTCATCAACACCTTGGACTATTAAAGTCAGAATGGGGCCTCTTTCCTACTCTAATTCCCTCCCCATGTTGGGGTCGGGGCCCTGAGACAAGGACCTGTCTTTGGTGACAGAGTAGACAGGAGGGTCTTACCAGGAGGGCTTGCAGTACTTCTGCCACCTGTGGGAAAAGAACATGATACGGAGTAATAAGGCTTCGCTCCATGCCACAGGACGTGGGAGGAGCCGCAGGAGGAACTGGCCAGCTGCGTCCTTGCCCCACCACGCCGCACCATGCCCCACCCGGCCCTCATTCTGTCGCCCTGACCCCTTGAGGTTCACAGGCTGTCTCTGGGATCCCAGTCCCGGAGTTGGCAGGAGACCTTGGTGGGCAGCTGGGCCCTGGACGGTCTTCTGAGTTTAGCTCAGCCTTGAACTTACTTCCGTTGCTCAGGGTCCATACCACAGAAGCGGAGGGTGGTGAGTGGGTAATGTCGCCGGAAAAACACCCTGCGAGGAGGCGGGGAGAGAAGGGAAGTGGTGAGAGCCTGTCTCAGTGTCACCCTGTCTCCGTCAGCTCTTGTCCCCCCAAGCTCAGGTACCCTGTCCTCCAAGAAGTCTCTGAGTTAGACCTCGAGGGCCACGATGGCCTTTGCCACCGTGGGGCCCGGGCGCCCCGCTCCTGCCTCTCTCCTCTCCTGTCTCACACTCTGGGCTTTTCTATCACACCCCTAACACACCATTTAATTTTCTTTTGGCCCCTAACTTTTTGAGGACATGAATTATGTCTTGGTCATCTCTTGTTTCTCCCTGTAAAGTGCCCAGCCCTGGATCAGGCTCCTGTTAGACTGTGCAAGCCCGAGCCCAGGGAAGGAAAAATCTCATTCCTCTCTGGGTCCCGTGGTCAGCCTGAGTCTGGCCTAGGGAAGATGTTCCAGCAATGGGTGCAGGCATAATCAGCGCCCATGAATATTAGTTAACTCCATTTTCATCAGTCACGATGAACAGGGGCTTTGGCAGTGGATCGAGGCCTGGAGAAGGCAGGGAAGTTACCTGGAGTCACTCAGCACATCACTGGCCCTACTGGGTCACCAGGACCTTGAACTCCACCTTCATCCCTGATTCACGGCTGTCTCAGCTATCCCCTCTAGCTCTACTCCGCCAGCCCCACAGCCCCAGGGCAATGGAAGGCTCTTACTTCCTCTGGACATCGGTCAGGGTGATGCCCTGCTCTGTAACTTTGAAGTGGACCACGGTGGGTGTGGGGAGGATATCCCTCTCAAAGGTGGTGGAGATGGCCTTCTGCACAGCCAGGGCTCCAGTCAGGGTCTCCACGCTCACCGAGCTCAGGTACAGGGTGTGGCAGTCTGTGGAAGGCAGATACCATGCTGGGGCCACTGATTCAGGCCCAGATCCTCCCTCTGTCCAGAGCTGGGGAGGGGCTGAGTCTCTCTTCAGGAATCTAGTGCAGCTCCTCTTAGGGCCACCCAACAGGAAGTGGGTGCGTGCGTGACCACAGTTTGAGGCCAACCCCAGAGGACGTTGGGATCTTTGGTGGCTTTGCATCACCCTGGTCCTTGGCCCTCCAGCATGGGGCAGGGGAGTGGAAGTTGCCCTGTGTGTAGGAGTGCCCAGGAAAATGTCCTTCTGTCCACACTTAACGGCTGCCCTCCTCCCCACACCTCTACCCTGGAGGTCTTGGTTCAGTGACAACCGTGGGGACAGAAGACAAGGATGGGGAGGTGAACAGTTTGTGCTCAGGGCATAGGGCAGGAGCTGTCACTGAGACGAGTGCTGATCTGTGCTGACCTCTGGGAGTGTGGGCCCGGACCTTTCCCAGGGTGAAGGCTCCAGGACTCAGACCCACACCCACAGAGGATCCCAGGCCAGAGACCACCTCCAGGGTAGGTTCTGCAGACACAGAGAGACCCTAGCACATCTGCACGTGCCTGTGTGTGTGCAGGAGGGAGTGCAAGTTCTGTCACCCCCCCCACCCTGCTCCACTTCCCTGCTGGCCCGGTGCCTGCAGCCTCTCATCTTCTGTTATACAGGGGTGAGGGGGGAGGGGGTGGGGTGTGGCACCTTGTTAAAGATGCAGAAACAAAGCTGAGATGGGAAACATGTGTGGGCCTGTGCGTGTGTGCGTGCGTGCGTGTGTGAAGGGTTGGGAGGTGCCCTCTCCGGGCACAGCCAAGCTTGGTGCCTACCGGCCTATACCACTTACCCACAGATTTCTTCTGGCAGGAGGCTGGGCTGTCTGCAGAGTCCGAGGCCGCGTCTGCACCTCCCAGTTCTGAGCCAAGACAAAGCAACAGGCCCCCAAGAGGGCAGGGGTGGAGTGAATGGACCCTCTCACAGGAACAGGCCTGTTAATCCCTTTGAAGGTCTCTCGCCTCTGCCCCCACCTCCAGGAAGTGACTCTAAACCAGGTGTGATTACCAGAATTAGGCAAACGGGCCACCTTGGGCTCCCTAAATGCTTAGTTTGCAAGACTTTTATCTCTCCTTCTCCTCCTCGCCTCCCACCTCCTAGATGGCTGCTGTGACCTTGTCGTCTGACCTCCTCACTTCTTTTGGACCCTGTCCCAACCCCTGGCCTGTCCACAGAAAACGAGGAGGTCCTCGCCATCAGTCCTCTGGGGCTCGCCTGCCCCGATGCCCTTCCCAGAAACTGCGCACCTCTAAGATGAGCTGTTCCGTCCGAGCTGCCCACCGGCAGCATGTTCTGGATAGGGCATGCTGATCTCAGTTCAAGGTCTGACTCTGAGGGCCTTTGGGCAAGTTACTTAACATCTAGAACCCTCATTTTCCTTTCCTTTCTTTTTTTTTTTTTTTTTGACACGTAGTCTCGCTCTGTCACCCAGCCTGGAGTGCAGTGGCGTGATCTTGACTCACTGCAACCTCCGCCTCCTGGGCTCAGGGCATACGGCAGGAGCTGTCATGGTGAAACCCCGTCTCTACCAAAAATACAAAAAATTAGCCGGGCATGGTGGTGAGCGCCTATAATCCCAGGTACTCAGGAGGCTGATTCTCCTGCCTCGGCCTCCAGAGTAGCTGGGATTATAGGCGCTCACCACCACGCCCGACTAATTTTTTGGAGTTTTAGTAGAGGCAGGGTTTCACCATGTCAGTGATAACAGCAAAGTCTACTTCACAAGGTTGTAGTGAAGCATGAATGGGTGAGTGAGCGCTCAACAAATTTCTACCCTGGAAAGACAAAAGCTCTCCAAACTGTTTGATTGAAGCCCTTCCATCCTCTCAAAGCAGGCTGCGATTATCCAACATCCATTTTATGCCAGGCATTGTGCTAAGGGCCTTGCTCAAGCGATCCCATTTAGTCTGCACAGCAATTCTGTAAGTAGGTAGGATGATGATTGCCCCCATTTTATAGATGAGGAAACTGAGGCTCAGAGAGGTCAACATTCTCACATTTTCACAGTTAGGAAGTGGAGATGTTGAGTGACTCCAGTGCCTACAGTTTTTTTTTGTTTTTTTGAGATGGAGTCTCGCTCTGTCGCCCAAGCTGGAGTGCAGTGGTGTGATCTCAGCTCACTGCAACCTCTGCCTCCTGGGTTCAAGCAATTCTCTGCCTCAGCCTCCCGAGTAGCTGGGATTACAGGTGCCTGCCACCATGCCTGGCTGATTTTTGGCGTTTCACCATCTTGGCCAGGCTGGTCTTGAACTCCTAACCTTTGTGATCCACCCACCTCAGCCTCCCAAAGTGCTGAGATTAGAGGCGTGAGCCACCGTGCCTGGCCCATGCATGTGACACTAAAACAACCCACAAACAAGGTAGAAGTAGAGACCGTTCCTAGTGAGAACGAACATGTCCCCCACCTTGGCGTTGCCTCTTTAGGGTCCAGACCCACCTTTCTGCGGGATGGCGAGTTTGCAGGGCAGGGCCAGGGCCATGATGGAATGCTGGCACACGAAGGCAGAGAGGCTCCCTGAAGGGAAGAAGGCAGCCCTGCATGAGTCGGGCTCCCCTGGCCCAACTGCACAGCGCAGGACGGAGACTTCCCTGGCCCCCTGCCCTCAGGGAGCCTGCAGGCTGGGGAGTCTCACCAAAATAGGGCTCCTCATCTGCTCCTTTGAGATGCACTCCTTTGGCGGAAGACTCGATGAGGAAGTGTCGGATAAGGTCATTGCTGTCCTCTCCTGGACAGAGAAAGAAGAGAGTGCATTCGGATAGAAATTCCACCTTGTGGCGGGGTGCTGTGGCTCATGTCTGTAATCCCAGCACTCTGGGAGGCTGAGGCAGAGAATTGGGTCAGAGGTGGGCGGGTCACCTGAGGTCGGGAGTTCAAGACCAGCCTGGTCAACATGGAGAAACCTCGTCTTTACTAAAAATATAAAATTAGCCAGGTGTGGTGGCACATGCCTGTAATCCCAGCTACTCAAGAGGCTGAGGCAGGAGCATCGCTTGAACCCAGGAGGCAGAGGTTGTGGTGGGCCAAGATCACACCATTGCACTCCAGGGCAAAACTCTATCTCAGAAAAAGAAAAGAAAAGAACTTCCACCTTGCGGCCAGGCTCGGTCACTCACAGCACTTTGCGAGGCTAAGGCAGGAGGATCACTTGAGGTCAGGAATCTGAGGCCAGCCTGACTGACATGGTAAAACCCTGTCTCTACTAAAAAAACAGAAAAAAAAAAAAAAAAAGCCGGGCATGGCGGCACATGCCTGTAGTTCTAGCTTACTTAGCCTGGGTGACAGAGTGAGACTTGGTCTTAACACCACCCCCAAAAAAAAGAAATTCCACCTGTCCATCCCTTGCCTCTCTCTCCCACAGAAGAGGTACCAACACGTCTGCTCAAAGGCTCCTGGGTTCAGCCTCCCCCATTTCAGGAAACCTTTTTCTTCTCTTTTTTTTGGGGGTGGGGTGGGGAAATCTTTCTCTTGGTCAAAAGTTACCACGTTTTTTTTCTTTTCTTTTTTTTTTTTAGACAGGGTCTCGCTCTGTCTCTTAAGCTGGACTGCAGTGGCACAATCCCAGCTCACTGCAGCTTCAATCTCCTGGGCTCAAGGAATCCTCCCACCTCAGCTTCCTGAGTAGCTGGGACTGCAGGTGTGCCCCACCATGTCTGGCTTATTTTTTTGTAGAGACAAGTTCTCACTATATTGCTTAGGCTGGTCTTGAACTCCTGAGCTCAGGCGTTTCTCCTGCTTCAGCCTCTCAAAATGCTGGGATTACAGGTGTGAGACATCAAGAGGCCTAGGTATTTTTTTTTTTTTTTTTTTTTTTTGAGACAGGGTCTTATTCTGTGGTCCAGGCAGGAGTGCAGTGGTGTGATCATGGCTCACTACCGCCTCAACAACCTCCTGGGTTCAAGCAACTCTCCTGTCTCAGCCTCCCAAGTAGCTGGGACTACAGGTGTGCTCCACCACACCAGGTTAATTTGTGTAGTTTTCGTAGAGAAGGGGTTTTGCCATGTTGCTCAAGCTGATCTCAGACTTCTGGGCTCAATGATCCTCTTGCCTCGGACTCCCAAAGTGTTGGGGTTACAGGCGTGAGCCACTGTGCCCCGCAGGGAGACTTCTTAATTATTGTTTATCTAAAAATCGACCCTTTGGTCTGGCTTCTGTCTCCCCCTGCCCACCAGGTCATCTCTGCTGGAGCCAGGCTGGCCCCCAAGGGGAAGGGGGGCAAACAGTGATCTTCTGACTCCTTTCCACCAGCCCACAGCATCCTCCTCAGTCTGGGCTCACTGCCTCTTGCAAGTGGTCCTTTATAAGCAACGCCCTCCCCAGACGTCACTTTCTAATTGTGACAGTGAGGCACACTGACAAGAACACAAGACTGGGTGCATCATCTTCCCTTTATCACTTAATCGCTCTGGGGTCATTAAGTAACTCCGGGAGCCTCTGTTACCTCATCCATTAAATAAGAGGGTTCGATCCTGGGGTTTGAGTGAGGCCTATGACCCAGGTACCTGCTACCGTAATCATCTGTTTTCGTCTGTCTCCCTAGTGAGGTGACGTCTGCGTCTGATTCCTCTGTATCCCTGCCGCCTCATACAGGGCCTGGTGTGTGGTGGATGCCCCATAGACATTTGCTGAGTGATCAAATGAGCATGGGAGACCACGGGAAAGCATATGAGAAGGGAGCACACACACGTGTGCTGAGCTAGTACACACACGTGATGACCTATCACCCATGAGATGAGTTAGCACACACCTGTGTAATCATACATTAGGTTCCCTGGAAATGAATCCGGTTTGACTCCAAAGACAGCAGCTTAGAGGGGGTTGGGACCCCCTCCTTCTCTCCCACCATGAGAAGGAAAAAGCAGGGAAAACTAGTGGCGGGGGGCGGGGCTCGGGAAGGCAGAAGCACTCAGGCTTGCTGTGAAAGGCGTTTTTCAGGGTGCCTCGGGGCTGGAGGGCGTCCGGGGGAATACCGGGGTGGACGCTTCTCCCAGGAGCTGGTATAAGACTGGCGCCAGCTCACCCTGAAAGCTAGTGGCAGAGCCAGGACTGGAACCTAGAATAGCCCGCTGCCTCAATGAGGCCTTGAGTGAGCACAGAGACAGATGCGTACCTGGTCGGTTCTGGGCAGATTCGGGGGCCTCCTGCACCTTCAGGGCCAGGCCGAAGGAGCCTCGGTATGAAGAGCTGTCCCTTATGACAAAAGCCCCTGGCTTCTCCTTCCTCAGCAGCTCGATTGCTGGAACAATCTTTGAGTCAGAGATGGACACTGCCCCACCTGGACACCGTCTGTCCCTAGCCCCGTAGGGTCTTCACAGAGCAGATGTGGCAGAGTCACCTTTTGTCCCCAGGAAGTTCTTTCTACTGCCATATCTCCACCATTCTTGCTGTGGTTCCTACTTCCTCGGGAGGTCATGAGGTCAGTGGACCCCCACCCCCTGCTTGCTTCCCTGGACCCACTATTTGCCTTTCCTTAACTGTGACCCAGGGCTCTGCCTGATGCAAAGTGCAAGACCCAGACCCGATTCTGGAGTCACTCATGCTTCCTTTTACCTTGCTCTCGGGTGATGTTTGGCTTAAACCAGTATTTAGATGTGTCCATCACAAACTTCATGGTAGGCTGCATGTCCCTGATGGGACCTGGAGACAGACAGAGAAGGGGGATGCTGTAGGCTGTACAGAGGGGATCTGAGGGATCTGCACCAGAGAAGCCTGGAGACCCTTCCCTACTCTTGTGCTCCAAGGTCTCATTCAACCACCATCCCAGACCCTAACCCCATTGTATCTCCAAACTGCCTATGAGAGGGAAAATCAAACAGAAGGATGCCAGGGTTTGGTGCATCTGGAACTCAGAAGCACCCTCATTTCCTTGGTAATGAGTAAAAAATGAATAGATACAACCTCAGTTTAAGGAAAAATGGTTTCTCAAATCTAGTGCTGAGTTCCTTGGTGAGAACTGAAATAGGATAAACAAGGAATTCTCAGATGCATCAGGTTTGATAACACATTCTCCTCTGGCTTCATAATCCTAAGAATTCCTCAGGGGTGTATTCAGCTTGGAAAAGAAAATGGAAGAAACCATGAAGGAGGAAAACAGCAGATCTGGGCAGAAAAGCATGCCCCTGGCAGTCGGGGGCTTGGGTCTTGACTCTGATCTGGGACAACTGAAGCCCAGAGGGGACCAGGTGGACTAAACCACCTCGGAGGGTCTTTAACGTTCCAGTGCCTGTGAAATTAACATAAATTTTGTTCTGAGAATATTTTACAGAATTTGATAGATCTGGGGGTACAGTTAGTGATACTATGGGACATCACCAAAGCAGGATGGCAATATCACTAGGCTAAGTAAATGTGCTCTTTGAGATGCCAAAATGCCCATTTCCCTGGGTCCCTAAGGCAGAGGGCAGTGACTGTCAACCTTGGCATCTTGAAAAGGAGTGTTGCAGTTAGCTAGGCGCGGTGGCTCGCACCTGTAATCCCAGCACTTTGGGAGTCCAAGATGGGCAGATCTACAGGTCAGGAGTTTGAGACCAGCCTGATCAACATGGCCAAACCCCATCTCTACTAAAAATACAAAAATTAGCCAGGCATGGTGGCACGTACCTGTAGTACTAGCTACTCAGGAGGCTGAGATGGGAGAATTTCTTGAACCCAGGAGGCGGAGGTTGCAGTGAGCTGAGGTCGCACCACTGCACTGCAGCCTGGGTGACAGAGCAAGACTCCATCTCAAAATATAAAATAAAATAAAATAAAATAAAAAATAAAAAAACCCAAAAAACAAAAAATGATTGTTGTGACCAGTTACTAAGTAACTCATTTAAAAAAATGCTAAAATCTGCAAATGATCTGTCCTAGGAAAGCCATCAGGGCAGATGCAAAGGCATGCCGGAAGTGTCATTTTCTCTGCTTGCATCCACATGGCTTCCTGAGTGGGAGTGAGCAGGGGGCTACAGTAAACATTTCACATCCCCCTGGAGTCACCTTGATGCCTGTGAGTGTCATGGCCAAGTGGGGGCTGAGAAGCCCCGGATGGCCAAGGGAGAGCGAACAGGGGGTTGGGAGAGGACTCTGCTCATGGGAGAGGCATCCTGAGGGTGCTAGAGCTTAGCTTCTGTGTTTACTGCTGTAAATTCTGGTTGATTTTTTCTCCTTGGACACCTGTGGTCTCAGATGCCGGGAAGGAGGGTGTTTGCTTTTTGCGGTTTTCAGCTGTCTGAACTGGAATGCATTGTCTCTATTACCCCAGCCACCCCCTCTGTGTTCTCGTCATCCACGAACGTCAGTCAGAACCGACTCGCCCTCTCGCTTTCCCTGGGTTAGTCATCAAGCACATCCTGAGAGTCGCCTGGTTCTGTCCTCTCTCCTCCACCCCCGCTGCCCCACCCCGGTTCGGGCCCCTGCTATCCATCTGCCACGCAACGGCCAGGGTGATCCATTGAGCTTGCACCCCTGACCCCAGCACTTTCCTGCAGGAGGCTCTCTGATGGTTCCCCATTGCTTAAAAGGCAAATTCCTTTTTTTTTTTTTAGCTTGGCATTTAAGGCCTTTCACAATCTGGTTTCAAATTACTCTCAATGACCTGAACTCGCACCCAACATACTGGCATTTCCTAAACATGCCATGTGCTTCCACACCTTCGTGACTGTGGGCCCACTGCTCTCTCTGCTGGGAATGCCTTTCCTCTCCTTCTCTGGCCACAAACTTCTGATCCACTTCCCAGATCCAGCTTGGATGTTACCTCCTCTGTTCTCCAGACTGAAAGAATCACTCCTTCCGCTCTGGCCCGTGTGAATGAGAATATCTCTTTACCTCCGCATTTATCCTACCCGACTGTGATTTGTTTTTGTCTCTCTTTCTAGACCGTGCCCCTCTGTGTGTGTGTCCTCACTACCTGGCATAGTGCTGGACACATAGTAGTTGCTGAATAAACATGTTGTCTGGCTGTTGCAGAAACCCACTGGCACTTTGTCTGTTCCCCCAACCCAAACCTTACATTGCTTGAAATATTGGCTTATGACGTACCCTCTGGGCACGTGGTGAAGGGGTCGTCTGACAGGGTCTGGCTGTGACTCCTGGTGGCTGGACAGGGGTTCCTGGGAGAAGCTGCTCCAGGTTGGACAGAGCCCTGGTGTCCTGGGATCCGCTGGGGTGGAGAAGACCCTGGTTCTGGGTAGCCGTTGATCAGCACAATGGGTATGTCCACCATGGAGTTGGTGATGGATGGGGGGCAACTGCTGGCATGTTCTTTGGCCAGTGGTGGAGAGTGGGGTGATCTGGGTTGGCCCATGGTTAGGGTGGGGTTTCTGGGAGCCTGGAAGTCACTGGGTCTCGTACAAAGAGACACTGAGCCAAGGCTGTGGAGGCTGGAGGAAGAGCTGGCAGGACTTTCCAAGGATCTGGAAGATGACTGATGGCTGGAGATGCTGGAGTGCTGGAGGGACTGGCTGCTGCAGCGGGGAGAGAGTCAGACAGGGTGTTAGCGCAGCGTGGCTCAGGGGCTAGGGCCAGGCTCTGGATCTAGTGATTTGGGTTCCTGTGGCTTTGGCCAAATAGAACACTGCCTACCCCACCCCCCACAGCCCAGAGCAAAGTGCACACCTCTGTGATCCTCAAGGGATGGTAAGGATACAGAAATGTGCCTGGATGGCAGGGTCTTGGGTCACTTAAAGTAGCCAGTGAGCTGACCCCTGCAGGCCTTGGGCATAGGCTGGCCCACACTCCCTCTGCCTTCCCAGCCAGGCTGTCCTGACTGAGCTGTTGCATCAGGACCTCCCAGGCCCCCATGACTCCCAGGAGCCCTGCAGATGGGCTGGAGTGATGCTGGAATACACAGCAGCTGATGCAGAGGAAACTCCCCAGCTGCAGAAGGAGGTCAGCTTCACATCCAGCTAGACTTCTCCCTGAGTTCAGAGGCCCGTGCCAATGGGTATGGCTATGGAATCCCCAGCCTCGGTGCCAGGGACTGCCTTGGCCAGTGGCTTTGGCGGTGGAATGGGAGACAGAGTCCTGGGATTCTGTCTTCCTGGGGCAGGATGGGTGTGCACGTGCATGAAGTTCTGCTGTGAGGTCTATAGAGAACTCAACTGGGATTGTAAGTAATGCCCAGGCAAGGCTGCCTCCCTCCTTTGCTAGGTTTTGCCAGCAACAAAGAGGAAGGAGCCTTTTTATTCCTAAATGGTTCATCTCAGGCCCCCCGATTCTGTTTATAGCTTTGTGTTTTGGGGTTTGGAAAAACCCTTCCCTGAGACGGGTTGTCTGAGGGCTGGAAAGGATATAGACGATGAGCCTCATTAAAGCAACAGCTCTTTTCCCAACAGGGAGATATAAGTCAAGGCTTTCTATATTGAATTGTATTCTCAATACCTGAGGACAGCTTGAGATCTGAATGGCTGTGAAAGCGAACATTCGATTTTGCTTTTGGTGCATGCCCAGATTTTGCTCAGACAGAGCAGGGTGCCTTTCAATGATTTTAGGGAGTGTGTGCACATGTGCCTGTGTGTGTGCGTATGTGCCTGTGCCTGTGTGTGTGTGTGTGTGTGTGTGTTGTGTGTGTGCCGTGTTAGAAGCTACAGAACCTACCTTCCAAACGTATAGCTGACATCAGACAATGGGCTGGCTGACAGCATGGAGACCCTGCTGCCCTGCTGTGGGGCCAGGCCTCCCAGCCTCTTCTCCAATCTTGGAGAAGCCACCAGCAGGGAGCCCCAGCCATGGGAGCCTGAGGCCTTGCCCCCCATGTAAGGGATGGAGATGCTGGGGGAATGTGGGGGTTGAGGAGAGAGACCCTCTGAGGGGGGCAGAGGGCGCTGGTGCTCCCTGCCCTGGTTCCCAGAGAAGATGAGGCTCTCACTGCTGCTTCGGGTCTCTCGGGGGACATCTCTGGAAAGGAGGAGGCCACCGCTGCGAGGGGAGCCGAAGGGTGGGGTGACAGTGGGGCTGGAGCAGCGCTGGGGGCCATCGTGGCACCTGGATCTGGCGGAGGTCACCTCGATGTACTTTATATCTTTGGGAGGAAAAGCAGAGCACTGGTGAAACCCAGGAGCCCAGACTCAGAACAGAAACACTGTAAGTGTCCTCAAGGTCATCCTGTCCCTCCTCTTTTATAGTGATGAGGAAACTGAGGCCCAGAGAGGAGAGCCCAACTCCACCTCAGGACCCAGTTCCAAAGTCACCCTCCCTGTGACAACTTACCTTGGGTAAGGAGATGCAGTAGAGAACCCAGGCCTCAGAATCAGACAGACCCAGGCTTCAGATCTGGCTCTGCCACTTATTCTCTGAGAGTTTGGCCAAAAGACTTCACCACTCAGGGCCTCAGTTCCACAACTGTAAAGCGGGACAACTGCATCCAGCCTCTTGGTGTTACAGAAAGGATGACGTGGAACTCACAGAGGCAGCACTGTTCCCGGCACAGTGCAGGTGCTTAAAAACAGGGCAACCCCCTCCCTTGTCTGTGCCCTGTTTCTAGGTTGAAATGACCACTTGATGGGCTGTACCAGTGACACTTTCTGATGCCTCTGCTACTCAGGGTGAGTGAAAGTGGTTTTTCTGAGGCCAGGCGAGGTGGCTCACACCTGTAATCCCAGCACTTTGGGAGGCTGAGGTGGGTGGGTCACCTGAGGTCGGGAGTTGGAGACCAGCCTGGCCAACATGGCGAAACCCCATCTCTACCAAAAATATAAAAACTAGCCGGGCTGGAGCCTGTAATCCAAGCTATCTGGGAGGCTGACGCACGAGAATTGCTGAACCTGGGAGGCAGAGGTTGCAGTGAGCCGAGATTGCACCACTGTACTCCAGCCTGGGTGACAAGAGCGAAACTCCACCTCCAAAAAAATAAATAAATAAATACAAAGAAAGTGGTGGTTGTTTCCTGTACCTACAATGAAAGCAGGGATTCTCAAGCTTGGTTACACACTGGAATCACCCCAGGCTGCACCTCATGCCAATTGGATCAGACTCTCCAGGGGGTGAAACCAGGCCTCAGTTCTGTTTGTTTTCCAGTTTTTCAGGTGTGTCCATTAGACCATGAATGGCCCAGCAGGACCATATTACCCGTGCTCCACCCCTACAGAAATAGAATCTGCTCTTTAGGACGGCCACCCAGGGCATGTGACTACGCAGCAGAGTTTGAGAATTCTGCTTTGGAGCAGGCACTCCCAGAGCACAGGGCTTGCCACATTCTTGAGCTGCGGGTCTCCCGGGGCTTCTACCTGGTGCACAGGGGTCAAGCGACTCACCCCAGGCTGCTGACTCGCTCCAGCGCTTTCCACTCCCCATTGGGGGCACCCAGGACTCTCGGGATTCTGAGGCCTTCTTCCTCTCCCGAGGTCAGCCTTGGAGTGGGCCGCCCTGCTCAATGGACACCCATCCTCCTGACCTGGGGGAGGGGAATTGTCCTTGGTGCTGTTCCAGCAACGCTGGAGGAAAGTAGGGGTTAAGGAGCTGCTCCCTCCTTGAGAGTGTGAGTGTTGCCTCTGGCTTCCTGGGATGGAGGCTGGGGAAATTGGGGAGAACGTGCACCCTCAGCTCCCACCTGCCTGGCGCCCTGGCACATGGACTGTTCCTCCCCATTACGACTGTGGAGCCCCAGCCTGCCCCAGCCTGCTCCCGGGTAGGGCCATCTGGCCCTGCTCATGGTGACTGCCTCTGTCTGAGCCTGCTTGGGCCACGGTGCGGGTGGGGGATTACATCAGATGAGCAAGGGCTGGCAGCTGCTTAGCAGGTGGAGGAAGAGCCTGGCTTTGTAGCCGGACAAACCTGGGGTGAGTCCTGGCTTTGCGGCTTTTCAGCCAAGGGCACTGTGTAACTTTCCTAACCTCTCTGAGCCTCAGTTTCCTTATCTGAAAAGTGAGGATCTGAAACCAGTCTTGCAAGGTTGTGATGAGGATGAAATACAACAGCCTGGAGCCTAGCCCGTGGTGAGCCTTGAGAAAGGAGCATTTCTTACCTGCCTGCTTTTAGGGGGCAGTATTGGCCAAATGGAGAATGGGTTGGATTCTTCTGGAAGGCTGGAAAGCACAACTTGAATATATATATTTTTTTCCTCTCTTTTTGAGATGGAGTCTCACTCTTGTTGCCCAGGCTGGAGTGCAATGGCACATCAGCTCACTGCAACCTCCGCCACCTGGGTTTAATCAAGTCTCCTGCCTCAGCCTCCCGAGTAGCTGGGATTACAGGCGCCCACTACCATGTCCAGCTAATTTTTTGTATTTTTAGTAGAGACGGGGTTTCACCGTGTTGACCAGACTGGTCTCAAACTCCTGACCTCAGGCAATCCACCCGCCTCGGCTTCCCAAAGTGCTGGGATTACAGGCGTGAGCCACCGCGCCCAGCCGACTTCAATTTTTACAGGACTTTATAGTGTTTACGCCCATAATCTCCTCTGAACCTCATAACAGCCCTCGGGCAGGGCACGTATTACTTTTTACAGAGGAGGAAACTGAGGCTTGGAAAAGAGTAGGGGCGGAGCTAACACTTCCTGTACAACCATGTTTCATAAAGGCTAGTATTGAGTGCTGTGTGCCAGGACCACTATGAACACGTTGCTTGTATTAGCTCCTTTAACCCTCATGACAACGCTATTGAAGTGGGGAATATTATCATATTCCTACGCCCATATAACGGATGGGAAATCAAGGCTCAGAGAGGTGAAGTGAGTTATCTGATGCTGCACAGCCAGGGAGTGTTGCTGTGCTCCGTTTGGGGACTGCTTCTTCCAGGATGAGGAGGGGCTCCTTGGGACCCCGTTCTAAGGCCTTGCCCTGTGAGAAGGTGCTTGGCTGCTTTGGGGAGGTTCTCTTGGCCTGGTGAAGCTCTGGGCTCCCTACTCACTGGGTCATCTAAACTTCCACCAGGGACCTTGCTGGGGGCGCAGAGTAAGGAGAGCAGGAGGGGAGGGAGGAGCCCGGTACTCAGCTCCCCCTGCTGTCTCGAGGTGGGTGTGGCTGGGGGGCGGGGTTGGGGCCCTCCACCCTTTGCGGGGGTGCAGTGGCTGTTTACTGGCCTGTGGGGCAAGTCTGAGCAGTGCTGGGTGGGTGCCGGCGCCAGCCCCAGGTGGGCGGGTGGGTGGAGGGAGGGCATGTGGGTGGGGGGTGGAGAGATAGTTATTAAATGCCCTTCACTCGGGGCTGGTAAACAGCCTTGCCTGGCAGAAATTGCTGGAAAATGAAAGTGTGGGCCTGTTCCAAAGATGGGGTGGGGCGGTGGAGAGGATAAAGAAATGGATATGGTGTTTGCTTCCAGGAACCACGTTCCCTGTGGGGTGGGGACCCCCAGGGCAAGTTTAAAAGAAGGCAGGGACAGGGAACCTGGGGAAGGTTTGTGAAGTGCCCAGGAGGTCGGGTCTCAGAAGAGGAGCCTGTGGGCTGCCTCCAAATGGATGGATTCCGTGATGCCCCAGCGGGCAGAAGACTAGACTTTAGAAAGAGAGAAAGAGTTCCTATGGAGCCCAGTAGGTTGGGATTTGGGGCCTGACCTATCTCTCTCTGGCTGTGTGACTGTGAGCCACCACATACCCACCCTGAGTCTCAGTTTCCTCATCTGTCAAAGGAGGTTTCCACTATTCCCTTCAAAGGCATACACTGGGATCATATATTACATGAACTCTCTTTTGCTTTTTTTTTTTTTTTGACTCAGGGTCTCACTCTGTTGCCTAGGCTGGATTGCAGTGGTGGGGTCTCGGCTCATTGCAGACTCCACCTCAAGTGATTCGCCCACCTCAGCCTCCCAAATAGCTGGGACTACAGGTGTGTAGAGGTGTGTGCCATCATACCCAAATTAATTTTTGTATTTTTGGTAGGTTTGGGTTTTCGCCATGTTGGCCAGGCTGGTACATGGACTATTTTTTTTTGTGTTGTTTTGTGTTTTTAAGTCTGGGCTGGGCGATGTGGCTCACTGTCTGTAATCCCAGAACTTTGGGAGGCTGAGGAAGGAGAATCACTTGAGGTAGCCTGGGCAACATGGCGAGACTCCATCTCTACAAAAAGTTTAAAAATTAGCCGGGTTGGCCAGGTGTGGTGGCTCGTGCCTGTAATCCCAGCGCTTTGGGAGGCTGAACCAGGTGAATCACTTGAGGTCAGGAGTTCAAGACCAGCATGGCCAACATGGTGAAACCCCCGTCTCTGCTAAAAATACAAAAAAATTAGCTGGGCATGGTGGCGGGTACCTGTAATCCCAGCTACTCAGGAGGCTGAGGTATGAGAATCGCTTGAACCTGATGACTCTGTCACCCACCAGAAAAAAAAAAAAAAAAAGAAAGAAATTAACCAGGAGTGGTGACATGTGCCTGTAGTCCCAGCTACTGGGGACGCTGAGGTGGGAGGATTGCTTGAGCCTAGGCGTTCAAGGCTACAGTGAGCTGTGATCACACCACTGTACTCCAGCCTGGGCAACACAACAAGACCCTGTCTCAGAAAAAAAAATCTATATATATTTAGGGGAAAAGTCAATAATATAGAATTGCCAATGTTTAATTTTTAAATTTTGCCAAGTTAGGACGAAGAGGAAGAGTAAACATGTCCTAGCACATTAATGTCAGAATGTCTTTCCTTGAATAAATAGCCCAATCGCCCAATCGTAGGAAGGACGAGATTATAAAATGGCAGGGTGTCCTCCACTCTGAATACATTTAGAGGTAAGAGAACTCACCACGATGCTCAGAGTTATTGCACTGCCATGGGCCAGTGAGAGCTTGGTCACCAGTAGCAGGGTCTGCGGGGAGGATTTTGGGTGCAGGTACCTGTTATTCTTAGTGATGGTGGAGAACTTCCCAATGGGGAGCTGACCTGGCTGGGCCGTCTTAGGGGGTAGTGAGCTCCCAGGCATTGGAGGTGTCCAGGCAGAGGTTAAAGGAAGGGTTTTTTTTTCTCCATCAGAAGGGGCCAGGGCACAGCAAGGCGGCTTCCTCAGGACCCTCTGGCCAGGGCCTGCCTTGTATTCCCTGTTCCCCAGAGTTATGTGGACACGTGTCCACAGTGGCATGTGGTGCCCAGGGCATCTGTGGATGTGGACCCACGCCATCAGCCCCAAGCTGATCATGAACCCCTTCTGTGGAGGAAGGGCCCTGTTGTCACCAACCCCCATCCAATGTGTGTGGATGTTCTGCAGGGACTGGTTTTGGCCCAGCCGGCCTTGGACATGTGGAAAGCCTGCCTTGGGCCATGAACGGTAAAACCCTGGGCTTGCTCCTGCCAGCAGTGATTAAGCCCAAGACTCCTTTCCTGCAGTGACGTGCCCATGACTGGCCTTGAGAAACAGGAAGACCCTTGAGAGACAGTTTCTTTAACAGGCCTGGCAGGCAGTACTTGGCGGGAGGGGCAGAGCAGGCAGGAGCCCAGGAGCCCAGGAACCTAGGGTGCCAGAGGGCCTGGGTGCTGAGCTGGCCTCCACCCGAGCCTAAACCTACCCTGGGGCTGGCCCGACGTGCAACCCCTAATGTTTAATAAAAACAGCTACCATTTATCATGGCCTGTAGTGTGCCAGGATTTGTGATAAGCAGCCAACAAATGTAATTTCTTTCAATCCCCATAACACCTTTGAGGTAAGAACCCTCATTACCTCCATGTCTCAGATGAGGAATCTGCAATGCAAAGCAGTGAAGCAAGGAGCTTGTGAACGCTCTGCCCGACGCCAACCATTAGGCTAGACTGCCTCCTTACTCAACCCCGGCAGCCCCAGCTTTCTCATGTGCAAAATGGAGGTAAAATATTCAGCTGGGCACAGTGGCTCATGTCTGTAGTCCCAGCACTTTGGGAGGCCAAGGCAGGTGGATCACTTGAGCCTAGGAGTTTGAGACCAGCCTAGACCGTCTCTACTAAAAACACAAAAATTAGTTGGGTGTGGTGGCAGGAGCCTGTAATCTCAGCTACTAGGGAGGCTGAGGCAGGAGAATCTCTTGAACCCGGGAGGGAGAGGTTGCTGTGAGCTGAGATTGTGCTGGTGTACTCCAGCCTGGGCGACAGAGGGAGACTCTGTTGCAAAAAAAAAAAAAAAAAAATTTAACTTAGGGAGTGGATTGAGAGGATTGAAGATTCTACACAAAGTGCTTGGTACACTGGCTGATATATAACATGTGTCCAATAAATGGAAGATCTTATGGCTCCTATCTCTATCCTAATCATGCACCCCATCACCATTGCTGATAGTTTAAAGCCTTGGAGTCCTCAGTCTTCCAATCTGTCTAATGGGGCAGCTCCTTGACCCTCATCCTCGGCGAATACTTGAAAGTCTTTGTTCAGGAAACTGAAGCCAGATGTGGGAATTTCCAGGTTCCTTTGGACTTGGTGGTGCACTGGAATTGGCTTGCATCAGCTGGTTAAGAGCTGGTTGTTAAATTTTCGGGATTTTGTCCAGCTGGTTACTAAACTCAGCCATTATGAATTATTACATGCACTTACAATGAAGTAACTTACATTAAACACAAAGGTAGTAAATACTGAAGGTTCATCACATCCCAATTATTTTACTACAGGGTACTATTATCTGCGCTCTGGGGGTTCTCTATGTCTGTTGTGTCGGTGCGGTGGCAATGCTGTGTCATAGCCTGCTACTGCATGTGTCTCTAGCTCCTCATTCAGTGACATCGTGTTGGTACCTTGAAACAGGCCATGGTGGGAGAATTTATACCGTGGAAACGGGCAGAAACTTCAAATCAGCTCCCTCTGCCCCCGCTCCCCAACCAGGGAGCCAGGTAAACATTCACCAGTGTACCACCGCTTGAACACTATCAGGTCCTTACCCAATCCTACCATTTCCAGTGTGGCCTCTCCAAAGAGATACTCCCCTAAACAAGGACAGAGGTCCGGATAGTGATCCTATAAAATTTCAGGGGGACCCAGGTTAGGCTCTGAAGTGAGACACCCTAGGGCGGTGGGGGTCAGGGATCCACATTTACTGAGCTCTTCCTTATGGGAATGGCGCTATACAAAACACTTTCTTTTTTTTTTTTTTTTTTTTTTTGAGATGGAGTCTTGCTCTGTTGCCCAGGCTAGAGTGCAGTGGCACGATCTTGGCTCACTGTAACCTCCGTCTCCTGGGTTCAAGCACTTCTCCTGCCTCAGCCTCCCAAATAGCTGGGATTACAGGCACCTGCCACAGTGCCTGGGTAATTTTTGTATTTTTGGTAGAGACGGGGATTCACCATCTTGGCCAGGCTGGTCTCGAACTCCTGACCTTGTGATCCACCAGCCTCAGCCTCCCAAAGTGCTGGGATTGCAGGTGTGAGCCACTGTGCCTGGCCTGCACAAAACACTTTCTACAGTAGCTTAAGTACTCATAAAATCATACAAAATAGGGATCTATCACTTTCCAAACTCAGCAACCAAATAGAATGGGCTAGTGAGAGAAACATGTATTTATCCCTTTTGTGTAGCACAGAAAACAGAGGGGTTGGTAACGTGGTTAGATTTGCATGGCATTTCCCAACAGGACATTGTCCCCTTCTCGGTACATAGGAAAGTCCTTCTTCCTCCTGAGGTCTGGCGCCAAGCCCCCCTCCTGGTACTGCACCTCAAATCCTTACCCAAGGCTTCAGGTTCCTCCTTTCTCATTGACGTGGTGCTCTGGGTCGGCTCAGCCTGGGGGCCCCCAGTCCCTGGGGGAAGCAGTTGGAAGGTGGGGTCCAGTTCCAGGATCATCTGATTGAGGCTCTCCAGTGAGAAGTCAATGTAGGAGTCAAGGTCCTCCGGGGTCCCCAAGGCTTGCTCACCAGGGGAGGGCAGGAAGCAGGTGGCTTTGGCCTCCACCTGTGGGGCTTGCTGGAGTCTGCCAGGGGGCCCCATGCAGGGCATGGGGGCCATCAGGGCCTGGGCTCTCCAGCCTTCTGTGGTGTAGTAAGAGCACTGGGGCGGCAGGCTGGGGCTGGGTGCTGGGTGCAGGGACCTCCTGGGCTCACCATGAGGTGTCAAGCTGACAGTGTGGCTTCCTGCCAGCAGTGGGCTGGACATCACCTGGGACATGGTGGGGACGGTGACCTCTGTGTTTACCTCTGGTTTTCAGCCAGCCTCACTGACATCCCATAGATCGCATTTGCCAGCCAGAAGCTCCCAGGATCTGCAAGAGTCCAAGAGTGGGAACGGAGTAACTTCTGTAGGTGAAGCCTCTGCCTCCCCACCCTCCATACAAGGGCCAATTTATTCATTCATTTAAAAGCATGGATGTGGCTGGGTGTGGTGGCTCACGTCTGTAATCCCAGCACTTTGGGAGCCTGAGGCGGGTGGATCACCTGAGGTTGGGAGATCGAGACCAGCCTGACCAACATGGAGCAACCCCATATCTATAAAAAATACAAAATTCGCCGGGTGTGGTGGCAACATGCCTGTAATCCCAGCTACTTGGGAGGCTGAGGCAGGAGAATCACTTGAACCCAGGAGCCAGAAGCTGAGATTGTGTCATTATACTCTGGACTGGGCAACAAGAGCAAAACTCTGTCTCAGAAAAAAAAAAAAAAAAAAGAAAATTAAAAAAGCATGAATGCTGGAGCCGGACCACTTGGGTTTGCGCCTGGTTCCTCCACCTACTAGCTGTTTAACCTTGGGCAAGTCAATTGACTTCTCTGTGCCTCAGTTGCCTTGTCTATAAAACAAGTTAATATTTGTAATGTGCTTAGAACAGTGCCTGGCACATAAGAATTATGTAAGGGATCATTAAATAAAATAACCTCAGTAGATGTGTATTGAGTACCTACTACATCCCAGGTGTGTTTATTAAGTAACTACTACCTAATGTTTGCTGAGTAATTATGAAGCACATAAGCGCTGGTACTTTTACATAAAGCCTTTAAAAATCCTCCTAACAACTGTATAAGGTAGATATTATTATCCCATTTTACAGTGAGAGAATCGAGGCACAGAGTGGTAGGTAACTTGCCCAAGAGTCACACTGCCAACAAATGTCTTAGAAGGACTGGGCCCCAGGCTGCCTGAAGTCCGAGCACCTGCACTTAAGCCTGTTGGTGAAACAGACAAGTAAGTGGGTGAACAACTGTAAGGAGTGTCACGAGGGAGGAGGAGAGGGGCAGTAGGCTTTCCTCGTTTAGTGGGGAGGTTAGGGAGGCCTTCCTGGAGGAAGCGACATGCAAAGGGAGATAAGAAGGGATGAGGAGGCAGGGGAAGGTTTAAAATAGAGGAGGTGGGCCAGGTGTGGTAGCTCACACCTGTAATCTCAGCACTTTGGGTGGTCAAGGTGGGCAGATCCCTTGAGGTCAGGAATTCAAGACCAGCCTGGCCAACAAGGTGAAACCCCATCCCAACCAAAAATATAAAATCAGCTGGCGTGGTGGTGCATGCCTGTAATTCCAGCTACTCAGGAGTCTGGGGCGGGAGAATTGCTTGAACCTGGGAGGCAGAGGTTACAGTGAGCTGAGATTGAGCCAATGCACTCGAGCCTGGGCAACAGAGTGAGACTCTGCCTCCACACAAACAAACAAATAAGTAG
Organism: Sapajus apella; assembly: GCF_009761245.1. Lineage (NCBI taxonomy): Eukaryota > Metazoa > Chordata > Mammalia > Primates > Cebidae > Sapajus > Sapajus apella. The sequence goes on along the minus strand of NW_022436952.1, from coordinate 3,577,600 downwards.
AGGGGACCATCTGTGCAAGATTCTGGCCAGCAAGGAAGCTCACAAGACATTATTGAGCACCTGAGTAACAGAGCACCTGGGATGGATGGAGGAGATGGGGCGGGGGAGGCAGGCTGGCCAGACCCGGCAGAGCCTTGCAGGCTGGGCTCAGGACTGCCAGCTCAACCCTAGGGTAACAGGGAGCCTCTGAAAAGTTTTGAGCTGGGGAGTGACATCATCAGATGTTATTCATGTCCTTGGGGCTCTCAACCTCCTCATTTTCCTTCCTGTGAAAAGTGCTTTCCATTGTCTAGCCTTAATGCCACATTCTAGTTTCTTGCAGGTGGGGCTTGGCAGGAGGTAAGAGGTTCTGGGAATGAGGCGGCCAAGAAAACTGGACAGAGCTGGGACGTGCTGGTTGCATCCCATTGCGTGCTCTGAGCTTTGCTGCCTGCCCCCAGCCCCAGCAACACTCCCCAACTCTTTCTCCTCATGGCCCAGAGGCCTCCGTTACATCCTGCTTTGGAGTCAGACCTTAGCCCTGGAAAAGGAATCTGAGACTAGTCTGGGAGAAGAGAAAGCAGACTCTGGGAGCTGAAGATTTAGGTTTGACTTGCAGCTGAAATAGCTCCTTATGGTGTGACTCTGACCCTGAGTTTCCTCATCTGTGAGATGGGATTGAGGATTCCTGCCCTGCACCCGCCCGGAGAGTGTTACGGAGCTAGTGAGGTGCTCCTTGTGAAGGTAGTTAGGCAATTCTAAATAGTCCTTAGAAATAAGGACTTAAGGAGTATAACGCTCTCATAATAGTAGCTTCCATTTATCGGGCACTGACCATGTGCTAGATGGTTTACACATGAGTTACACTTGGTAACGCAACCCCCTTGCAGCTCTAGGAGATGCTGCACCCCTATTGTCAGTCCTTTTTTTTTTTTTTTCTTGAGACAGGGTCTTGCTCTGTTGCGCAGGCTAGAGTGCATGGCACAGTCAGGGCTCACTGCAGCCTTGACCTCCTGGGGCTCAAGTGATTCTCCCAGCTCACCCTCCCAAATAGCTGGGACTACAGGCCTGTGCCACCACCCCCGGCGAATTTTTTGTAGAAACAGGGTCCCACTTTGTTGCCTGGGCTGGTCTTGAGCTCCTGGACTCGAGTGATCCTCCTTCCTCAGCCTCCCAAAGTGATAGAATTACAGGTGTGAGCCACTGTGCCCGGACTTATTTATTTTGAGTTGTCAGTCCATTTTACAGATGAAGATGCTGAGACTCAGAGAGGTGAAGAAATATGCTTCACATCAAGAAAAATGGTGGAGCTGGGATTCAAACCCAGGTGTGGGATTTTGGAATCTTATTTCCTTATGCCACATGGAATTCAAGTGCAGAGGGACTCCTGAGGTCTAGAGCTGCAGCATGATTGACTGAAGGTCACACAGGTTTCCTGAGGAAAGCCAGGCCCCCTTCCCCTCTCCTGCCTCCCCTCACCCCTGCGGCTCTGGTAGGTCTGATGCCAGACTTTGCCTTGGCCAGGTCCTGCAGGGGGCAGGGCATTCCAGGCATGGGAAGTTGTCTATAAATGGCAGTGGAAAGGAGCCGGCCTCTGTGCTCCCTCCTTCCCGGGACAGCTGAGGACACAGAGCCGGAACCTCAGCTTTTCCCACACAGGCTCCAAGTGGCCTGGGTTTGTTGGGACAGGATCTGGGCGCTCCCTGCAGGGTGTTCTGGCTGTGCCCTGCAGAGGAGGCAGGGGCTGCTGACTTTGCAGATCTCAAGGAGGGCTCTTGTCCCCTTATGACCAGGACCCAGGATACCTGCTTACTAATTTGGACACAGCTTTTGTGCCACCCTGGGCAAGCGTCCTTTCCTCTCTGGGCAGACCTCAGTTGTCCCATCTGTATGATGGGGATATGATACTGAACACCTCGAAGGCTCTCAACAGTTCTCTGAGGAGGGTACTATTGCCACAGGGCTGGAGAGGTGGAGGAATCTGCCCAAGGTCATGCAACCCGAATGTGAATTGGGGTTTGAACCCAGGTCGTCCGGCTCCACGGTCCCACACTTTTAGCCTCCGTGGCTGCTTCACAGATTTAAGACCCCTGTCCACCGCTGCCCCTTCTGGGATTCTGGAACCAAGAAGGACAGACCTGGAGCTGAGCAAAGCAGGAACAGGCAGCTCCTACACTCCTCTTTAGCCTTCTTTCACTTTTAAGGCTCTGCCTGGCCCTTGGATGTCCCAGAGCAGGGCTAGGTCTTACTCCTGTATTCCTGAACGCCGTCCCCTTCTGTAACTTGCTCTTTTTTGTTGTAAGTGGTGGGGAGAGTCTCTGGGCCCAGGGCTCTGTGTGGTTGGGATGCATGGGGAGGAGGGGGGGTGGTAAGGAGGGCTCCAGCTTCTTCTGCCCCGTTTATAGGTGCCCCCCACCTGCTCCAGCTTCCGATTCTGACGCAGATCTCTTAGTCCCCGAGGGCTCTGGGGAGTCCTGGTACCTTGGTAAATTCCCTCTTCCCTGTCATTGCCAACCTCTTCTCCTTACTCTCTCCCTATGAGCCCAGGTTGGTGAAGGGAGAGGGTGGGGCAAGGGTGAAGCCTGAGTCTCCCCAAAAGCACTTTGCTTCATTAGCCCAATCCCCACTGCACTCCCTATTTTTGAAAACTGGCTCCTGATCTTCCCATCCGTCCCACCCAGACCCGGTGACACAGGACGTGGATAACAGGCAGGGACCTGTAGGAACAGTGAAGGCCAGCCACCCACCTCCCATTCCTGCCTGCTTCTGAAGGGCCCAGAGAGCTCCTGGAGCACTGGGAGGCAGGAGGCCTGGGTTCCGCATCCAGTCCCTTTCCATGACCTCAGGCAAGCCTCTTCTCCTCCTTGCCCTCAGCTCTCCCATCTCTTCACCGAGGGGCACAGGTTTAGTTCCCTTAAAGTGCTGAACCCTGCAGTCTGCGATCCTGAGACCATCTCTGTCTCATCCGCATCCTCTACCCCATTTCTCCCACCTTCACACTGAGCCCTGAGAAGTGGAGAAGCTAAGGACAAAAGGTTTAATGAGGCCAGGTGCAGTGGCTCACGCCTGTAATTCCAGCACTTTGGGAGGCCAAGGTGAGGGATCACCTGAGGTCAGGAGTTCAAGACCAGCCTGGCCAACATGGTGAAACCCTGTCTCTACTTAACATACAAAAATTAGGCAGGCGTGGTGGTGCATGCCTGCAATCCCAGCTACTCAGGAGGCTGAGGCAGGAGAATTGTTTGCACCCGGGAGGTGGAAGTTGCGGTGAGCTGAGATCGTGTCACTGCACTCCAGCCTGTGCCACAGAGCAAGGCTCTGTTTCAAAAAAAAAAAAAAAAAATTAAATGGTTAAATGAGTCAGGGCCAGCAAAGGTGCTCAGTGTTCCCGTTCTTAAAGAATAAAGGCACCTACCTGGCGTCCACAGGTGGGCAGGCTGTTGCATTCACTACTGGATCACGACGACTCACAGTGCAGGTGAGGAGTCCGGAGAGGCGCCAGCTCACCTCCAGACCTGCCTTAAAAGCAGCTTGCCCGCCCTTTCCCCTCCCCTCTGGGCGGGGTCTGCACCGTGGCAGGCCCCACCCCTGCTGGGTCCAGTGAGCTCAGGTGGGGCTGGCACAGGCAGCAGGAAGGGAAGCGCTGGGTGGCAGGTTTTGGGGCCAGGTGTGTGTGACGGGCTCCCGAGTTCCTGCTTGGCCTTCTTGTGGCACCACATGGTCAGGGAGTCCTTGGTTGGACAGGGCATTGCTAGGATCAAGGTATGCAGCGGGCATCCCTCAGGTGTTGGCTGGGTCAGAGGACAGGGGTTGGCAGAGCTGGCAGAGAGTGAGGGCCTTGACAAAGCAGGAGGCCAGTGGGCAGGAGACCTTCTGCAGCCCCCTTTGTGCTGGGTCACCCTGGGACAGGCGCAGGTACGGGCCCATTGGAAGCAAGGCTAGGTACGAGTTTGTCTTTTCTTCTTCCTCTGCTTTCACAGTAATGACTCTAGCCTGGGATGGGGCGCTCACTCAAGGAAAAAAGGCTGAAGTGTCTGGAGGGCTTTGAGAAGGGGCTTATAGCTGTTCCTTCACTCATGGGCTATCTCTGTCCCTCGTCTGGTCTGTGCCCCAGGGTGGGAGTTCCCTGAGGGGAGGCACTGGAGGGTGATGTCAGGAAGCCCAGAAGTCTGGTTGCTCCTTCTTCACGGCTCCAACCTTCTCCGTGTTCTAGAAGGGCCAGAGGTCGCAGAATGTTGTAAGGGGGTGTTCAGCCATGGTAGGGGGAGGACACTGATGGCAGAACCTGGTCTGGGGGCGCTGGTCTAAAGTGAGGGAGCCTCAAAATACACGATTTCCCTAGTTGAGAGGGGCACTTGTCCAACATCTAGTCTTCTGAGAGAAGAGAGTCCAAGTACATTAAAAAAAAACAACAAAAAACCTTAGCCTGAACTTTGATGTATTCTGCTGTCTCTCACTAAAGGAGAGGGAAAATCAGTTAAACAAACTAATAAATATAATTTCTGACTGAGTTTTTTTCTTGTAGAGAACCCACATTACTTATTCATTCAAAATACATTTATTTGGCCAGGTGTGGTGGCTCGTGCCTGTAATCCCAGCACTTTCGGAGGCCGAGGTGGGAGGATTGCCTGAGGTCAGGGGTTCGAGACCAGCCTTGCCAACATGGTGAAATCCTGTTTCTACTAAAACTATAAAAATTAGCCAGGCGTGGTGGTGGGTGCCTGTGATCCCAGCTACTTGGGAGGCTGTGGCAGGAGAATCACCTAAACCTGGGAGATGGAGGTTGCAATGAGCCGAGATCGCGCCACTGCACTTAGCCGGGGTGACAGAGCAAAACTCTATTTCAAAAAAACAAAACAAAACATTTATTGATTGCCCCTGCATTCAGGCGTGGGATATAGAGATGAATAGGACAAGGCTCCTGCCCCCAAGGGGCACATTGTTCATGGGGGAGCATGACTCATAGACAAAAAAGGCCCCCAAATCTCGGCCTGGTGAACCAAGAGGCCTCCAGAAGGCCAGAGCTGAGCCATCTGCTGTCAGTGTTAGTCCCGTGTGGATACCGAGCACTTGAACTGTGGCTAAATAAAGATGTGCAAATTGTTGGTGCAAAATACAATTCAGATTTTAAAGATTCAGTATGAAAACTAATATGAAATATCTCAATAGTAATTGAAGATTTTTTTTTTTTTTTTTTAAGAAATGTGGTCACACCGTGTTGCACAGGCTGGTCTCAAACTCCTGGCGTCAAGTGATTCTCCCACCTCAGCCTCTCAGAGGGCTGGGATTACAGGCATGAGCCACCGTGCCTGGCTTGGTAATTATTTTTATTTTTATTTTTTGAGATGGAATCTCACTCTGTCACCCAGGTTGGAGTGCGGTGGCACAATCTCAGCTCACTGCAACCTCCACCTCCTGGGTTCAAGCAATTCTCCTGCCTCTGCCTCCCAAGTAGCTGGGACTACAGGTGTGCGCCACCACACCCGGCTAATTTTTTTTTTTTTTTCTGTATTTTTAGTAGAGACAGGGTTTCGCCATGTTACCAGGCTGGTCTTGAACTTCTGACCTCAAGTGATCTGCCTGCCTCGACCTCCCAAAGTGCTGGGATTACAGGCGTGCCCGGCTACTCCTGATTCCTTATCTCCTGACGGTAGCAGAGGGCGAGACTCCCAGGTGGGTTGTTCGGCCCCTGTGTCCTGGGAGCTATTCCTGCAGTGCAGCTTGCTCCTCTAGCTCTCTTGGTCATTTTCTAAGGACAGAATACTGCATGAAATTCCTCTCTGCTTACACTAGCTAATGTGGCTTCTGTTTCCTGCAGGTGACTGATGCAAATGAGTGGGACCAGGGTATAGATTGGCCTGAGCAGTGGGAATTTTCTGTGGTGGGCAGTGGAGATACAGGAGGAGCCTTTAAGCAGGGCAAGCACAGGGAGGGAATGACATGAATCGTATGAACATATGAGTGACTTAGGGAGGTCCTGTTGCTTCAGGGAGGTGCTGAGCCCCCTGAGAAGGCAGCAGAGGTGCAGACTTCACTTTTCTCTGGAAGTCCCTCTTCTTTGGCGTTAAGACAGACCCAAAAGATTGGAAAGAGATGTTCTTTGCCTCAGTGGGGCAGAGAATTGACTTTGAGTGTTTAGACTCCTGAATATTCTAGACTTTATTTGCAACACACAAATCTAAAATGAACAGCAGGGAGGACTTTCCAGTAGAGAGGACAGCAAAAATTTAGGTAACCAATAACCAGGCTCCGCATCAAGATAGAGGTCAAGACAGAACAGAGCAGGTAAAAGCTCAGCACTGGTGCCCAGGGTGTCTGAGTTCACACTTGGTCTCCATTGCCAATGTGCTGTGATGCTCCAGGAAAGAGAGTTACCCTTTTGGGGCCTCTGAAGTCCCTCTGAGTGGGAGGAAGGTTTTCCTTCTCCTGTTGAGTGGGAGAGGTGAGGAGTAGTGGAGAGAGAGGTCCTTCTTTTTCCAGGGGAGGAGATGATGGTCTTTCCCGTGGGGCTGCTCTCGGGTCTTGCTCTTTGGGATCTCTGACCCCCGAGCTATAAAATGTATGTACCTGGCTGGGCATGGTGGCTCATGCCTGTAATCCCAATACTTGGGGAGGCCGAGGCAGATGGATCTCTTGAGCCTCAGCAGTTCGAGACCAATCTGGGCAACATGGTGAAACCCTTGTTATCTCTTTTTTCGTTTTTTTTTAAGATGGAATCTTTCTCTGTTGCCCAGGCTGGAGTACACTGGTGCCATCTCGGCTCACTGCAACCTCTGTTCCCTGGGTTCAAGCGATTCTCCTGCCTCAGCCTCCCGAGTAGCTGGGATTACAGGTGCCCACCATCATGCTTGGCTAATTTTTGTATTTTTAGTAGAGACAGAGTTTCACCATGTTGGCCAGGATTGTTTCAATTTCTTGACCTCATGATTCACCTGCCTCGGCTTCCCCAAGTGCTGGGATTACAGGTGTGTGTCATCTTGTCTGTCCCCCCTCGTATCTCTTTTAAAAAAAAGTACAAAAATAGCTGGGAGTGGTGGTGCCTGCCTATAGTCCTAGTTACTTGGGAGGCTGAGGTGAGAGGATCACCTGAGCCTAGGGAGGTTGAGGCTGCAGTGAGCCATGTGGGTGCCACTACATTCCAGCCTGGGTCACAGAGTGAGACCCTATCTCAAAATAATAATAATAAAATAATAACACAACAACAACATGCACACACCTGAAGCTCCAGTCAATGCTTTGCCTCTGCAGGGCAGGTGAGACCCAATTCAGGAACATGTTTATTATGAAGGCTCACATCCAGGTCAGGGTGGCCCCACGCGTTCTCCAATCCTGGACTGGAGGGCCCCTCAGGCACTGCCGCATCCTCAGACTCAAACTCGGTTGTTCACGTATCCCATCGGTAAAAAATGTAGAGCAGGCACCTTAATAACTATTTGTTTATAAATTACAGACATAGGCCAGGGGTGGTGGCTCGTGCCTGTAATCCCAGCACTTTAGGAGGCTGAGGCGAGCAGGTGACTTGAGGTCAGGAGTTCAAGATCAGCCCGGCCAATATGGTGAAACTCCATGTCTACTAAAAATATAAAAATTAGCCGGATGTCGTTGTGCCTGCTTGTAATCCCAGCTACTTGGGAAGGCCGAGGTGGGAGGATCTGTTGAACCCAGGTGGTGGAGGTTGCAGTGAGCTGAGATAGCACCATTGCACTCCAGCCTGGATAACAGAGCGAGACTCCATCTCAAAAAAAAAACCCCAAACCAAAACAAAACCAAAAACAACCAAAATTACGTATATAGAACTTTACAAATTATATACATGAACTACAAACATAAATATATTAGTATTTACATTATAAAAATATATACACATATAAAAGAAGGTATGCTCATTATACATGTATTTATAAGCTATATCCATTATATACATTCTAAAATTATAAATAAAAATGAAGAAAAAATACACTGAATCGTTTTAAATGATATATTTAAAAGCCATTTTATGGCATTTCATTTAATAAAAGCCCTTTTGTTCTCACAGTCAGAGCAACGTGATTGAATATGCTTGTTTATTTTTGAAAATCCTGGTTTGTGAAGTCTGAAAACACTCTGTGGAACAGTGATTTGCGTGTCTCATTCCAAATTCAGTTGATTTCAATATTCAGTTTTAATGGTTGTCATAGCTGAAAAGAAGGCCTCATGAAGATACCTAGATCCAGATGGACGAGGTGCATTGTGGGGCTTAGCTCATTAAATCGTGACATTAATTTTCAATTTTCAATTCCATCCACCAATTATGCAAAGGTTTTGTTCAAAATTGGCTTGCAAATTTCCATCTTCTCTCATGTCAATCAGTTGCTCTTGCAAAGAAATTGGAATATGTTGCATTTTAATACTTTCAGCAAATGGATTTTAAACCCACTCAAACTCTTCATTTAGAAGATTTTTAAGCAAATTAAACATTTCTTTTTTAGTTCGTTGTTTGAAGGGCAGATATGAAAGATCTTGGGAACACATGAGGTTTTCAGCCACAAAATCATGTAACAATGGGAACGCTTTTAAACCCGATTTTCAAGTGCTCTATCATATTCTCTTCCGTCCCCCACAGTTGCTTCCTTGATAACTTGGCTGAACTTCACCTTTATCCTGATAAAAAGAGATTTCATTTTTGGAAATCTCTCCTGGGCACTCAATAGGCAACACTTGTTCTTCCTTTGTGATATGGCAGATGAGGCGATCTTCTGCTATTTTCTTGCTGTTTCTTTGCAGAAATCTTTTTAGGCTATTTATCTTTTTTTTTTTTTTTTTTTAAAGGAGGGCTAAGTTAGTTTGGATCAGACAGTATACACTGGGCACATGCAGACATCAATATGTCACAATACATTGTCAAGTTCTCTACCTGACAGAGTCGCTAATTCCGGGGACACAAGTGGCTGACAGACAGACCCAGTGAGGGTGCCTGGGTCAATCTGTATGTTAAATATTAGTTGATCTGAATTTCTCTGTCTCTTCCTTCCTTTTTTCCTTCCTTCCTTCCTTCCCTCCCTCTCTCCCTCCCTCCCTCCTTCCTTCCCTCTCTCTTTCTTTTTTGAGACAGAGTCTCTCTCTGTTGCCCAGGCTGGAGTGCAGTGGCACAATCTCAGCTCACTGCAACCTCTGCCTCCTGGGTTCAAGCAATTCTCCCTGCCTCAGCTTCCCCAGTAGCTGGGATTACAGGTACCCGCTACCACATCTGGCTGATTTTTTTATTTTTTAGTAGAGATAGGGTTTTGCCACATTGGTCAGCCTGGTCTTGACTTCCTGACCTTAGGTGATCTGCCCGCCTTGGTCTTCCAAAGTGCTGAGATTACAGGCATGAACCACCATGCCTGGCCTCTTTCTTTAAAAAATTTTTTATTACTTTTATTTTTTTGTAGAGACGTGGGTCTCACTATGTTACCCAGGCTGGTCTTGAACTCCTGGACTCAAGCAATCCTCCTGCCTTGGCCTCCCAATGTGTTGGAATCACAGGCATAAGCCACTGCACCTGGTCTGTTTGTTACTTTTAGATAAAAATACATGTATGCGAATTCTTAAATGTCCTTCCCATATTCCAGGCTACCTTTGGGGTATGTGCAAGCTCACTGGACTGACGGGTGAGCTGAGGCTTAGTGTGGGGTTGCCCACGGGCCCCATTGCCAGAGGGGTGATAATGCTGGACTGAAGCTCAGATCCTTGCCTTCCACAATCCTCTCTGGACCCTGGCAGTGTGGATGTGGAGGTGATGCAGGGTAGCCTGTGCAAGCCCCACCCCTGCATAGGGTCCCATGGCCCTAGGAATACCTGTCACCCTGGACTCAGGGCCAGAACCTCAACATCTGCCCTGCTCTGTGATCTCTGGGGAGCAGCCCCGGATGAGCACGAGAGCAGCTGTGGACATGCTTCTGATGAGAATGCCCCTTTCCTTTCCCTTTTCCTTCCTTCCTCATGTCAGGGCCAGGCCTCTCAGACCAAGTCTAGAGCACCGTGACCAGGGGTAAGTTGTGTGGGCCTCTCAGAACCAAGGAATTTGTACTTGGTTTTGGGACATAATTTGCTGATTTTTACACCTCCGTTAGTTCTGAAAAGAAAATCAGCCATCTGTGTCCAAAAACAGAGAGGCTGGGGGCTGGGCACTGCTATCCTTGGGCTGCCCTTCTGGACCTCTCACTGACTGTCGTTGGAGGAGGGGAGGGGCTGCTCTTGGAGGCATCAGTACCTGTGCAGCAATGACCCAAGTTGCTGGACCACCTGTCCAGGCACTGGCCAGGAGAAGGGCATCCCTGGCCAGCTCGTGTGCGATCCTGCCTGGGCCTAGGCCCAAGGTGAGCTCATAGGATGAGTAATGCCTCCTGCTGAGCCTGGTGGCTGAGTAAGAGGACATGCTGTGCTCGTACACCTCTCTGGCCCTCCGTGGCATGCCCACCCTTGTCTTCCCTTCTGGGGCTTGGTTTGTTGTCAGTGACGGCATGGGGCAGCTCTTTACACACGACATCCTCAGAGCCATGTGTTAACTGTGAGTTCATAATTGGGTGGTTTTTTTTTTTTGAGACAAAGTCTCACTCTGTCACCAGGCTGGAGTGCAGTGGTGCGATCTCGGCTTACTGCAACCTCTGCCTCCTGGGTTCAAGTGATTCTCCTGCCTCAGCCCTCTGAGTAGCTGGGACTACAGGCACGCGCCACCATGCCCAGCTAATTTTTATATTTTTTGGTAGAGGTGGGGTTTCACCATGGTGGCCAGGATGGTCTCGATCTCTTGACCTCATGATCTGCCCACCTTGGCCTCCCACAGTGCTGGGGTTATAGGCGTGAGCCACCACGCCCGGCCTTAAATGGGTGTGGTTTTAAGTCACTAAATCTGTGGCCATTTTTTACATAGAAGTAGAAGATGAATACATACCATAAGTCTAAATATTCAAAAGTCATAAGTCAAGCTTACAAACTGTTAATAAAATATGTTCAATCCATTTACCTCACATATATATATATTTATGTATATATATAAATTATTTATATATATATATATATATATGTATATATTTATAATGACCGTGAAGGCCAGGGTCAAATTCATAATTCTCTGACAACTAGGAGTTATGTACCAGGAGTTAGCTGCCTGGTAGGACTAGCCCCTGGATCCCAGTCCCTGATGGTCTGGTCCTTCTTTTTTTTTTTTTTTTTTTTGAGACAGAGTCTCACGCTGTCGCCCAGGCTGGGGTGCAGTGGCACAATCTTGGCTCACTGCAACCTCTGCCTCCCTAGTTCAAGCGATTCTTCTGCCTCAGCCTCCTGAGTAGCTGGGACTACAGGTGAGCGCCACCACGCCCGGCTAATTTTTATATTTTTAATAGAGACGGGGGTGTCACCATATTGGCCAGGCTGGTCTCGAACTCCTGACTTCTTGATCCGCCCATCTTGGACTCCCAAAGTATGGGATTACAGGCTTGAGCCACCTCACCCGGCCCTGGTCCTTCTTATCTTCTAATTCCTGGCTCCATCCTACACCAGAAGTAGGGGATAGAAGAGCCTGAGAAGCCAAATTCTAACCACTCTCCTTCAAACAGCTCTCCCTTGGGCCCAGGGTGTGACTTGCCTTGGGGAAATTAACCTGGAGAAGAGTTTCAGGGCTGTGCAGGCAGGAATACCATGTACAATGCATGGTTCTCCATGTGCAACACGTGGTCTAGAAGGGAGGCTGTGGTTCTGGTGGGCACATCCACTTGGACCAACATGGGGGTGGCCAGAGCAGGATTCCTCTACAGCCGGGGACCCAGGCCAGGGGCCTTACATTTCGTCCTTTTATTGTGGTAAAATACGTATGACAACAAATTCACCATTGTGAATTTAATACATTCACAGTGTTGTGCAACCACCACCTCTCTTTCCATCCAGAACATTTTTATAACCCCGAAAGGAAACTCTACACCCACTAAGCAGCCACTCCCATCTCCTTCTCCTCCAGGCCCTGGCAACCACTAATCTGCATTCTGTCTTTATGGCTTTACCTATTCTGGATATTTGATATAAATGGAATCATACACGATGCAGCCTTTTGTGTCTGGCTTTTTTCACTTAGTATAATGATTTCAGGTTCCTCCATGCTGGAGCGCATTTCAATAGCTCCATTCCTTTTTATGGCCAGATAACATTCCATTGCGAGGATAAACCACATGTCCAGGGGCCTTCCCTGCCAGGATCTAAGATGGTATTGGGCTGGGGCTTGGGGGAGGTCAGTTGGTGACTTTGCCTCTTTCTCCTTTTCTCCTCCATGCCTCTTGGGGATTATCACTTTAGAATATGCCGCTGAGGCTTGGGGATCCGGGGAGACAGCCTGTCTCCCCATGTCCTCTTGTCTTTGCAACCTGATCCTGAATCCTGTCCGGTGGTGGCGGCAACATCAGATGGAGCTGGAGCTGGTGTGACCCCATCCCAGGAGGACGCTCCTATTTCGGGGCTCCCAGCTGTCTCCGGTCAGAGTGCCCCAGCAGAGTCTGGGAAAAGCCAAAGTCCATGTCTGGTGACAGCTCTGAGGCCCCACAGTGGGGAGAGGCAGTAGGTGGGGGGAAGGAGTTGGGCTTGCTCAACCGCCGTGCCTGGAGGGCAGAGGGAGTCCAACCTGGCACGGGGTGGGGAGCAGTCAGACCCACGCCCCAAGAGACGCTTCACTTGTGGAGCCTTTTTTTCCAGGGAAATTTAATTCCACATTGTTTGTTCTTTGCTCTGCAGAAGCCTCGGAGTTCTGTGCCAGGAACCGAGCTGAGGAACTCAGCTAAGGAAACCACGGGAATCTCATTTGAAGAGGAATTTGGCCCCTGGAGCCCCCTACCCACTCACTGGTGGGAGGGTGCCAAGACTTCAGTCGCTGCCACAACAACGGCAAACCCTAAACCACAGGACTGCAGTGGGGTCACCTGGGGACACAGGGAGATGGTGGACGGCGGGTGGGCAGCAAGCCCTTGGGTCTGCATCACATGGGGTCCACTGTTTTGTGACAAGAGCACTGGACATGGTCCCCAGGCCTTGGTGTGGATTCAGGCTTGCCACTCTGGCCATAGGACCTTGGGTAGCCACGTCCGTGGCTAACCATGCTTACCTGGTTACTCTGGCCTCTGCCCCACCTCGGGCAAGGAGCTGAGCTTGACGGGGAGGGAAGCCACAGACGGGGGTGGATGGAGGCAGTGAGGGAGAGTAGAATGTTCTGGTCTCCAGGCTCTGCAGGCTGAGCTGGGGAGGCACCCAGCACTTGCTACCCAGGGAAAGGAAACTGCGTCGATCATGACATCAACTATGGGTCAAGCACTGCTCCAGGCACTTTGTAGAAAACGCTGCATTTCTCCTTACGGTGGTCGTCTGATGTGGCTGGCATCATTCTCTTTTACAGACAAGGAAACCAAGGAAGGAGAAGGGGACTCCCCTAGAGTAGCAGGCACCAGGGCAGAGGGTGGCCATCCCAGAATGCTGGGAGCTCTACACCATGCCACTGGCCCCCAACTCAGTCCGCAGACCTCTTCCTCAGTGGGATCACAGTGAAATAACAGCTTTCTTCCCCTTAACTCTTCCTTCTTAAGAAACGAATCATAGTCTTTTTGAGCTGGAATGGACTTGGGTACAAGTTGCCATTTTACAAATGGGGAAACTGAGGCTGAGAGAAGAGAAGCCACTTTTCCATTTGAATCTTCAGATGAGATTCCTGTGGTTTCCTCAGCTGAGTCTCTCAGCTCGGTTCCTGGCGCAGAACTTCGACGTGTCTGCAGATCAGAGAACAAGCAATGTGGAATTAAATTGCCCTGGCAAATAGGCTCTGCAAATGAAGATCTAGAAGGTCTCCCTGGCTTTTAGCACCCAGGAAGATGGCAGATCTAGCTCCAGATGCTCTCTGGCCATTTGGCCACCATGAGTAGAGTCCAGGGTCCCTGAGGCCAAGGCTGTCCTTAGTGCCCAGTGGGACAGAATCTCCTTGCTCTGCCCCGGTTCCCACGCCTGTCTGCTGGTATGATCCTGCCTCCGACCTGAGAGATCGCTGATGGTTTGGTGTGCCCTGTCCCACTATTAACCCTGCTGGCAGGGTTCAGGAGTGCCATGTTGGTAGATGAAACACTGCTCTATTTTCTCTCTCATCTTAACAGGCATTTGTCACCTGTATTGTGTGGCTCTATCCAGCAGAAGGAGAGAAGGTGGGAATGAGTGCCATCGTGGTTCAGACACTGTCCAGTGGGGTCACCTTAGCCTAGTTATTTCATTTTCTAATTTTTAAATTTTTTATTTTTTAGAGATGAAGTCTCACTCTGTTGCCCAGGCTGGAGTACAATGGTGTGATCTCGGCTCACTGCAACCTCCTCCTCCTGGGTTCAAGTGATTCTCCCATCTCAGCCTCCTGAGTAGTTGGGACTATAGGCGTGTGCCACCACGTCCACCTAAATTTTGCATTTTTAGTAGAGGCAGGGTTTCACCATACTGGCCAGGATGGTCTCGATCTCTTGATCTCATGGTCCACCTGCCTTGGCCTCCCAAAGTGCTGGGATTATAGGCATGAGCCACTGTGCCTGGCCAGCCTAGTCACTTCATACATGGAGGGTTTCCTGGGAGCAGGCTTTGTGCTAAGGTGCTGGGGAAACAAAAATAAAATAATGCCCCTGTTCTCAAGGAGCTCACAGACTAGTGGAGAAGGCAGATCTGCAGTTTAATGGTGACTATTTCATGATGTCCTTGCTCTGCAGAGGAAGGGGTGAGCAGCACAGTGGGAGCTCGGAGGGAATCAGGACTGGTTTGCTACAGGAGGCAGGGCTGAGACACAATGCGAAAGGTTATTTGCCAGATGGACAAAAGCAGGTGTCATCGAGTTTAGAAAGTGGGTTCAGGTTGGATGCGGTGGTGCACATCTGTAGTCCTAGCTACTTGGGAGGCTGAGGCAGGAGGACTGCTTGAGCCCAGGAGTTTGAAGCTGCAATGAGCTATGATGGTGCTACTGCACTCAAGCCTGGGTGACAGAGTGAGACCCTGTCTCAAAAAACAACAAACAAACAGGCCGGGCGCGGTGGCTCACACCTGTAATCCCAGCACTTTGGGAGGCTGAGGGGGTGGATCACGAGGTCAGGAGTTCAAGACCAGCCTGACCAACATGGTGAAACCTCGTCTCTACTAAAAAACAAAAATTAGCTGGATGTGGTGGTGCGTGCCTGTAGTCCCAGCTACTCAGGAGGCTGAGGCAGGAGAATTGCTTGAACCCGGGAGACAGAGGTGGCAGTGAGCCAAAATTGCACCCTTGCACTCCAGCCTGGTGACAGAGCTAGATTCTGTCTCAAAAAAGAAACAAACAAACAAACAACAGCAGACTCAGCAAGTGCAAATGAATGAACATGTGGCAGGGAAATGTGGAATAACTTGGAAATGTTGGATAATAGAAAGCGGCATGGTGGCAATGATGGTGCAGGAGTGTTAGGCTGGCGAGGGAGCGATGCCGGATGTGAAAGTCTTTATGCACCATGCACAGGTGTTTGCATTTCATCCTCAGAGGTGTTGGGAGACATGAAGGATTTCAAGCAGGGGATGGACACAGTCAGATCTGTGTTTTGGAAAGCCTTCTTGGACTGCCCCAGGGAGGGCATGACAGGGGTGGGGAGGACAGCCAGAAAGCTGATCCATGATCTGGGTGAGATGGGGTGGGGTAGTGGAGGCACCCTAAGGCTGGGCAGTGAGAGAATTAACAGGATTGAGGGATTGTGCTTAGCTGGTGCGGGGGCCTGGGGCGAAGGGAGTTGGTTTTTGGCTTGAGTGACTGAGTAATTGGAGCACCATCCATCCCAACAGGAAAATGGGAGGTGTGTCGGTTTAACGGTGAGGATGGAGATTCATATGCATTAAACTTGGGGACCTGATGATTCAAGGTGTTCATGGGACATCCAAAGTGAGATGTCTGGGTGACAGTTGGTTGATATAAAGATCTGGAGGCCAGAAAAAAAGTTAGAGCTGGAGTGCTGGGTGTCATCACCCTCCATCGAATGCAGATGAGTTAAGGGAAGCTGCACAGGATGACTCTGGTGCACCCCGTGCATCCACTGTTGGCCTTTGCCATTTTCCTACATACTGAAGCTTCTGCCTGCAACCCTGCAGCTCTGTCAGGGGCCTTCTCTGCAGCAGGAGCAGCAGCAGACTGTCTGTCCTGTGTAGGGACAGGCTAGGAGTGCCGTGGACTTGACGACCCCAGGAACAGCCTTCAGCCAGTGACAGATGAGAAGTGGATGATGAAACTCCGTCTTCCCCTCTATGTGTTCAGCAGTCTCCCAGAGGCTGCCAGAGGGATTGCGTTTAAGTCCCCAGCTGCCCACAGGTGCCTGTCAGTCCTCCTCCACTGGCTTCCTCCCCTTTTCTGTGTCACTGTTCCATTTCCCTATAGTGCTTCCTGGGACCACCTGCCAAGTCAATGAATCACATGCTCAGCCTTGTCTCAGAGTCTGCTTCTGGGGAGCCCATTCAAAACTCTGGTTTCCTTCAGTAGGTAGGTGAGCGTCTGCCTTGACTGCTTCCTGTCTGGATTGCTCCTGCATGCTTCAAGCAAGTCTTGACTCTCAACTGGCCTGGAAGTGGCTTCAGGGTGTTTTTATCTCTGTGTCTGCAGCACCAGGATTCCAGGGGAAGGGATTCCTCAGCAGGCAGCTGTTGGATATATGAATGAATAAACCCACCAGAAGCTTCTTACTGCTTTTAGGATCGAAACCCAACTGTTCAATAAGCTCCACAAGGCTCCTTCCCACCTCTCCACCCCCACATCACGCCAGCCTTCCCTCTACCCTCTGAACTGCAGTCACTCAGGCCTCTCCTCCTCTTCCTCTGAAATTTTCCATGTGCTTCCCTCCTCGATGGCGCGTGAGGCCCATGCCAGTCTCTGCCTGCCCACTCCTTCTCCAAGCCAGCCTCCTGACACAGGACTAGTTCACACGTCCTCCCCCATCCCTCCCTTTGCACTCCTCCATTTCCCCCTCCCTACCTGCTTCCGCTCAGGCATCCTCTCCCCAGGAAAGATGTCCCTGACCACCCTCTCCAGCCCGGACCCGATGGGGTCCTACTGTTCTAACCTCCCATAGCACTCTGTGTATTTCTTCATGCTCCCTATCATTACTTTGGTTATGATTTTTTTTTTCTTTTTCTGAGACAGAGTTCCACTCTTGTTGCCCAGGCTGGAGTGTGGTGGTGCAATCTCAGCTCACTGCAGCCTCCGCCTCCCGGGTTCAAGCGATTCTCCTGCCTCAGTCTCCCAAGTAGCTGGGATTACAGGCACCCGCCACCACGCCCGGCTAATTTTTTGTGTATTTTTAGTAGAGACAGGGTTTCACCCTGTTGACCAGGCTTGTCTTGAACTCCTGATCTCAGGTGATCCACCCGTCTCAGCTTCCTAAAGTGCTGGGATTACAGGCATGAGCCACCAGGCCCCGCCTTGGAATTATTTAAATAATGCTTAAACTGATGTTTCTCAAACTTTTCCGATTATGAACCACAGGAAGAAATACATTTGATGCCAGGACCCAGCTCACATAATACATGTACAACTGAATGCTTATCCTTATTGCATGAGCTACACTGATGTTTTCTGTTCCATTCTGTTTTGCATTTGAAAACATGCGGGCTGTGACTCACTAAATGGTCTATAGGCTGGCAGTCGGAAAAAAGGTCTAGACAACAAGGTACATGCCTGCAAACTTAGGAGAGTAGGGACTTAATTCACTTGTACTCACTGCTGTCCCCCAGGGCACAGCACAGTGCCTGGCACCTAGAAAGGTGCCCAATCAATATTTGTTGAATGACTGTATGATAGGAACAAATACGTATGAATGAGTGAATGAATTGCCTGCCCCACCCAGACAGGAAAGTGTGGCTTCGATCAGATTTTTCTGTTACTGAAAAATACCAGCCCACTTCCTGTGGCTTTGATCTGCAGCCTTAATTCTAAACTGCCCTGACCCAGCCAACAGCTATCTGCAGCTCATTTCCTGCCTTCTGGCCGTCTTATCGCTCTCTCCAAGCATTCGTTAGCTTTCAGCTTTCACTTTTCAGGTGAGTATACCCAGCGTCCCCAGTTCTTCCTCTTGCAACTTTGGCGACACAGGGTGGGGCTGCCCTTTTGGGTCAAGTACTTCCCAGATCTCGGACTCCTGGGGTGTGGGGACTTTCTGGGTCAGGTGTGTCCTTCTGGCTCCAGCCTCCTGGGGGGCAGGTGCTAGGACTGGGCCTGGGCATTGGTCCACATCCTGCTGATGGTCTTTGGGACAGGACGGGGGTGAGGATGGAGGGTAGACATTGATGAAATAACCATGCAAATGTCCAATTACGGACCGTGAAGGAGGCTATGAAGGAAAAGTCAAGGTTGCCTTGAGAAGGTATAACAAGGGACAAGCTTGTAGGGGACCAGGGAGAGCTTCCCCAGTTAATACGAGATTGAATACCATCGAAGTTAGCCAGGCAAAGAGGGCAAAGGAGAGAGAAAGAACTTGCAGCTGGAAGAGACTGCAGGTGCAAAGGTCCTGGGGTAGGAGTGAGTGAGAGCCGTCCTCTTGAGGAACTGAAGAAAACTCAGCACAGCTGGTGGACCAAGAAGGAAGGACTTACAACAAGGAGGACGGAGAGGCAGCTGGGGCCAGTGCCAGGGCACTGGCTTAGGGGTTTTGGATTTATCTCGAGAACGGTGGGAAGCAACAGAACATTTCTAGAAGTGTGATGACATTCTGTTTGCTGTTGTTTGTTTGTTTTGGTATATTTTTGAGACAAGGTCTTGCTCTGTTGCCCAGGCTGGAGTGGAGTGCAGGGGCGCCATCATCGCTCACTGCAGCTTCGACCTCCTGGGCTTGAGCAATCCTGCCAAGACACTGTGTTTTGAAAGATCCTTTGGCTGTGTTATGGCTAAAGGGTCTGGAGGGCAGGAGTCTACGGTGGTGGTGGCAGAGATACAGGCACATGACTGGCTTTGAGAAATACGGTACTCAGTAGGTACAGTACAGTTGGGCTGAATTGGTCCATCCAACACTTTTATTATTTATTTATTTATTTATTTTTGAGATGGAGTTTCACTCTTGTTGCCCAGGCTGGAGTGCAATGCTCACCAAAACCTCCGCCTCCCAGGTTCAAGTGATTCTCCTGCCTCCCGGGTAGCTGGGATTACAGGCATGTGCCACCACACCCGGCTGACATTCAACACTTTTAAACACCATGACTGTAAGGGCCGAGAGCCAGACTGGGCTCTGCCTTGAGGCAGCTCTCAGTCTTTCTGGGAGTACAAGTTGGAGGTGGATTGGCCAGGCTGAAAGTGCAAAGTTCTCAGGGAGCTTCAGACAGCAAGCACGTGTCCTGAGCGCACGCCCAGAGGAAGAAGGAGCACCTTCCGCGGGTGCTTTCCTGCAAATACTGTTTGAGTTCCAGGCAGGAGAGGAAACGGGGACCCGGGAGGGGATTCATCAGGGTCTCCTCTGTGACTCCCCATCATCATTTATAGGACTTTTGGCTACAAGGATCTTCCCTGCATTCCACTGGGGTCTGCAGAAGGGCTGAGAGAGAGGGAACAGGGTTCTTCCCAAGTCCCTGGGGCAGCCGAGCCTGTAGGTCAAGTGAGGGCGCAGACTGGATTCTCACTCTCCTCTTCCTGCCTCTGACTCATTTTCCTTGGAAGTACATTCCTGTGTAAACCTGCTTACTCATGGAGTCTCCACCCTCCCCATCAGGCCTGCACCCTTCCCTCAGGTGTCTCAGTGAGCAAGCCTGCACCCCCACCCCATCCCCATCCCCAAGTAGGGCCTGGGTCTTCCCGTTGGAGTGGGATCTCCCTGAGGGCAGGGCAGGGATTTCTTTGCTTGGCAACTGGGGCTCCTACAAGGCCTTGAGGAGGGTTTCTCACCCACAGGCATGTTGCCGGCCACCTTCCCACCACCCCTCTGCCCCTCAAAGCACTCTGAGGGATCCTCCTGTTACATGGAGTGGCAGGTTGTGGGGTGGGTTTTCGGCACTCCAGCTGCCTCCCCACCTATTTTCCTGCTGCTGAAGACTGTCTAGAGGGCTTCCCACCCCGGCTGTGGGGAGCACAGACAGCCCCTGAGGGTGCTTCCCCATCAGAGCCCACTCTGTCCGTTTCATCCAAGGAGACCCAGGGCGCGATCCCTGCTGTGACTGGACATGGGGCCGGGCTTTAAGAGGCTGCTGGGGGCCCGTGGAGGTCAGCCTGTGCTCTCTAGCCTGGCTTTCCTGGCACCTCGGGGCGCTGACAGCGGTGCCTACTCCCTGGCATCTGGCTCCCTCCTCTGCCCCCTACCTGGCCTCCTGGGTCCACTTTATAGACCAGTAGCACACAGAGGGTAAGAGCTGCCTTCTAGCCAGCAGAAGTCAGACGGAAAGAGACTCTGCTGACCAGCACCAGGGCATCTGGGGCAGCCCCGTGGTTGGTCCCCAGGGCTGGGAACTCAAAGTCACCTGATCCAGCCCCCTGCCTTCCCGCCAAGGGGAGGACCCTCTCCAGTGTGAGCTGGGGCCTGAAGCAGGCGCCCTTCTTTGCTCTGATCTCACTACACTTTGGTGTCCACCCAACCTCTCAGATCCCATCACGGGTGCTTGGGAGAATAGGACGTCTGCTCCCACCACCTGCCCCCTGCACCCAGCACTCTCGGACTTTAGATGGTGTAGCATGGAACTGTAGAGCTTTAAAGCCGGCAGTAGAGTTTAGGGGAAGAGAGAAGTCCCTAGCCCTGTCTCCTCTATAGTGGAGGAACTGCTTTGGGCCTCAGTTTTCTCACTTGGAAAATGGGGCCACTCTCTGCCCTTCCAGCTTTGCGTTGCCGAAGGGAGGCTCTAAGGAGACAGAAGCTTCCTGTTCTGTAACAAGATGCCACGAGTGAATCATACTCTCCGCCTGGCCCTCAGCAGTCTCCTCCCTTAGGGCTCCCAGAGTCTCCCTGCTCCACTCTGATCCCCAGGGAGGATCCCAGGCGTCCTCCCCCGTGTGGCGGGTGCCGTCGCTGTCCTCCCTCAGCCGCCTCAGGATGAGTGGCCCCACAGGGAATGTCCTCCCGCTCTGTAGGAAGTGCAGCATGGCTGAGAGGAGCTCCCTGTGGCCAGGTCACCCCCGTCCCCAGACGCCCACAGACACAAGCACATACATATCCTGAGGTACTGAAGAAGAATTCACCACACCCCAAGATTGCTTTCCACAAAGCACTCCCTCCAAGCCCTGACTCACCCAACTCCTTCACTCTGGACACCCTGCTAGGGGCAAGGTTATTTGTCCTTTTGGCAGACATGAGTTCAAGCCCCTGTTCCACTGCTAGCTAATGGCATGGCCTGGGTCAAGCGTTACTTGCTGATTTCAGTTTTATCATAGGTAGAATAGGGACAATAGCATCGACCTTATATGGTGGTTGTGAGGGTCAAATGAGATAAGGTGTGTGTGGCAGGAGGAAGCCATGAGGGGTGAATGTCCATCCCAGTCTCTCCCTTCTCTCTGCTCATCAGAGAAAATCCTGGCTTGGCTTATTTGATTGTGTGTGTGTGTGTGTGTGTGTGTGTGTGCGCGCGCGCGCGTGTGTGCACCTCTCTTGCCCTCTGTGCTGATTTATTGGAATAGTCTTTAAGCATAGGAGATGTAGAACCAGGAGGAGAGAGACAGAGGGAAGAAGGATCAGGAGCAAGACTGAGGGAGGAGGGAGGTTTGAGCAGCTGTGGTGGGTGAGGGAAGAGAGTGGATGGGGGAAAGGAGGTTCGAGACGCATCGCTGTGATCCATGAATCTCGGTAGTCAAGCTTAAGAAACTCAAGTAAACAGAGTTATTGTGAATTATGATTTTTTGTTGCTGTTCTCTCTCTCTCTCTCTTTTAGAGATAGGATCTTGCTCTGTCGCCTAGGCTGGAGTGATGCCGTGGTAAGATCGTAGCTTGTTGCAGCCTCAAACTCCTGGGCTCAAGTCATCTTCAGATCTTCCAGCCTCAGCCTCCTGGGTAGCTGGGACTACAGACATGTAACCACCACAACCAGCTAATTAAAAAAAATTTTTTTGTAGCGAAAAGATCTTGTTATATTGGCCGGGGTGGTCTCAAACTCATGGCCTCAAGTGATCCTCCTGCCTTAGCTTCCCAAAGTGCTGGGATTACAGGCATGAGCTACTGCACCCAGCCTGGTTGCCATCCTTGATGATAATACAGCTTTGCGACTGGACCACGTGCATGACGGCCTTATAAGTGATACCTACATAGCATGCTTAGCACACAGTAGGGACCGGTAAGGCACAGTAACTGGTGCTGTGCTGTATCCTCTCCATTTGGATGATGCTGTGTGCACACGTACTGTCTCCCATATTGGACTGGGTGTTTCCTGAGTGTGGGTGGGATCACATCAGCCTGGGAGCGACTTGAGGCTGGGACTCTAGTTTGTTTCCCTGCCCCACTCCCTGCCATATTAGATGAGAGGTCCCTTGAGGACGGGGCCTTTGCATTCTTCCTTAGACCTGCGACTCCCAGTGTGGGTGGTGCCCTTCCTCCCTTTGCCTCTGGCCGAGGCTCGAGAACGGGATCCTACTCACAGATTGTGTCTTAGCTCCGTGTTTGTCTGACTAATGGGCCTAACTCTGCCTGGGTGGGAGGCAAAGGTAGAGGGAGGAAGAAGGGAAAGCTCAAGGCCTAAGGTGTTTTCTTCTGACATGTGCTGCCCAAGGCGGTAGAGAGGAACAGAGAAAGCATCCAGCCACCTCCCTGCCCCAGAGCGAAGCGTGTCATTCTAGAGAATGGAAAATTCCATCCCCACCCAGTGGGTTCTCAGAATTCCAGGTGAGATCTGTCTGGTCTAACTGCCTTTCTTCCTCTGACTCTGCCTCATGGGGTGGGACAAGGGCCAAGCCAAACCAAGGATCTGTCTCGTGGAGTGGAACGTGTTTACTTGTGTTTGGCAAAGTGGAAGGGTTGGCTACGGAGGTCATGACAACAGCTCAGAAGCTCCTGCAAGAAAGAAACAAAGTGTTTGCCTTATGGACAAGTTAGAATCTGTCTGTTTGGGTCATAGCTTGGCTTCCTCCCTTCCTCCCTTTTCCTTCCTTCCCTCCTTCCTTCCCTTCCTCTTCCTTCCTTCCCTCCTTCCTTCCCTCCATCCCTCCCTCCCTCCCTCCCTCCCTCCTTCCTTCCTTCCTTCCTTCCTTCCTTCCTTCCCTCCCTCCCTCTTTCCTTCTCTTTCTCTTTTTTTTTTGAGACAGGGTCTTACTCTGTCACCCAGGCTGGAGTGCAGTGGTGCAATCTTGGCTCATTGCAACCTCCCCTTCCTGGGCTCAGGTGATTCTCCTGCCTCAGCCTCCTTAGTAGCTGGGATTTACAGGTACACGCCATCATACCCAGCTAATTTTTGTATTTTTAGTAGAGTTGGGGTTTCACCACGTTGCCCAGGCTGGTCTTGAACTCCTGACCTCCACCTGCCTCAACCTCCAAGAGTGCTGGGATTACAGGCGTGAGCCACTGTGCTGGGCCGTTATAGCTTGACTTTCATGTATCAGCCTGGCAGTGGGTTTGGGCTCTTCATAATCCAGTTCAGTTTGCTGCAGCTCAGTTAGACTCCAATCACGTATTGATTGCCCACTGTGTGCTAGCTGTAGGACTGGGCGCAGGGGAAATATGAGGAATCAGATCAGGACACTGCCTTTAAGGAACCCCTCCCTACCGGAGGGACAGGTGTGTGCACAGCTCTCTTTGTTGCAGAGAGATTGGAACTACAATAGAGGTGTGAACAGGTATCAGGGGGATGCAGAAGACAGAACAGTTCATCTTCTGGAAGGTTGGAGAAAACTTTGTGAACGTGGGGATGTTTGATCTGAACCTTAAAGAATAAGTAGAAACTCAAGAGGTACAGAAGAGGGGAGGTGGAAATAGCACGAATGAGGTGGAGCATGGTGAGTAGTCCAGTAGTCCAGTATGGAGTGGGAAGGAACAACAGCAATGAGCATGGATTGAGCACCTACTAATCGCTGGGTTCTGTGCTAGGTGCTCTGCCTATATATTATCTCATTTTATCCTCACAGCAATCTGAGAAGGTAGGTACTGATGAGGGAACTAACATTTGGAGAGAACAGATGGTTGAACCAGAATTTGAATCAGGTTTGTTTGACTCCAGACTCCATGCTCTTTTTTTTTTTTTTTATACCATGCCAGTGGTTTTCCCAGTATATTCTACAAAATTTTTAGGGTTCTGAGGAGGTGCTTTAGGGACATATATAATTTTAGTTTCATATTTAAAATATATCATAATCAACAGACACTGAAATGTGTTATGTAACAAAAAAAGCTTTCCTTCCATCTCTGTGCATATTTTTGAGTTTCTTGTAAATGTGTCATTGATTAAAAGGACTACACAGTCTGCCCAGGTCTGTCCATGTCAAAGCACACACACATGCCCACCAGCCTTCATTACAAGGTCGGTGGGACTTCCAATCCAAGAGGGTTAACTAAATGCACATGGCCTTATCTTTACCTCTTCCAGAAATGTCTTAGTAATAAATAATAAATATGTCAATGCTTCCAAAGGAGAATTTGAATTGGGAGGGGGCACCTGTGGACAAGAGAAGTCTCAAAAAATTTCTGGAGGAGTGGTTTAATCGGGAATGATGACTGAGTAAGCAGGGCAGAGGAAGCTGCAGCCTGGAATGCACATGGCTGGGTTTGCAGCCAAAGAGGGAGCTGACCCACCTGCAGAAGCCCAGAGAAGCTCAGGACTTGGATGTGCTAGGTGCAATGGAGGGTGGGAAAGGGATGTGTGGCTGAAAACGGGGAGCTTAATTGGAAGTCTATAAATGGAACAATTAACTTCCCTGACCCTTGCATGCACACTGTTCAGCCAGCAGATGTTTGCTCTGTCTCCCATTTTGCTCCTTCCCCTAATTTCTTCTTTGAAGAAATTAAACTGCCTGAGGAAGCTGGGTTTTAATGTGGCATCTGAGAGCAAAGCACATTGTAGGCTGACATTTAGAAATCTCAAGGCATAAAGATTAGTTATACTCGGAAACAAAGCCTGCCATTCATCTCCTCTTATCCATGTACACAGAGCTTCCAGGAGACTTTTCTACTGCTTCATTCTTAAATATGAATGGACAACCATAATCCAGAAGCTATTTGAGGAAGGCTGAAATATGAAATAGAAAGACTAAGATAAACAAAGTGAAAATAAGACCTCTGAGAAACAAAGACAATTCATACGTAGAACAGAACTTAAAAAAAGAATTCAAGAAGACACTGAATCTATAAAACATGACTAGTGATATGAAAAAAGAAACAATGAGAGGACACAAAAGCCCCAGACATAGAAAAATGTAACGAAAATTCATTGGAAATGTTAAAAGTTAAGGTCAAGGTAATCTCTCAGAAAATAAAGCAAAAGGGTAAAGAAACAGAATTTTATTAGAGAATATATGAGACATTAAAAAATCAATACAGGGAGGTCCATGTTTGATTTATAAGGATTTCAGAGAGAAAAGAGAAATCAAGGGAGAGAATTTTCAAGTAAATGACTGAACAGAATTTTTTAGACACAAAACACTCCAGTCTTCAGAATAACAGGGCTCAGCAAGCCCCCAGCATAAAGAACACACAAGATTTTGAAAAATTTCAGAATACTTAGGAAGACAAAAAGATGCTAAAAGTTTCCAGTAAGAAAAAAGTCACCTATAAAGGAATGAAAATCAGAAAGGTACCAGACTTCTCACCAGCAGCACTGGATGCCAAAAGACAATGGCGCAATCTCTTCCAAGTTCTGAGAGAGACTGATTTTCAACTTAGAATTCAATACCCAGCTAAACTGTCTATTGGTTAAGAGGGCAAATCAAAGACACTTTAAGACACCTGAGGACTAAGAAAGTTTACTTCCTATAGACTTCTTATAGTAGTGCTGCTGGAATAAAACAGGAATAGAGAATATTCAGCAGCAAAACAAAGGAGAAGCCAAGAATGAGAAAAATATGGGATTTTTGTCAGCTTATAAATTAGCTTGATATGTAGTTTAAATTAATTATTTAGTGTGTGTTTGTGTCTTTTCTCTTATTAGATTTAGGTATCAGGGTTATGCTAGCTTTGTAAGATGAACTAAGTTTTCCACCTTTTTATTCTCTGAAAGCGTTTGCACAGGGAATAATTGCCTTCTTTAGGAGATCGTCTACATCTTTTTAAAAAAGTACTTTTTGGGCAATATTTTCTATTTTCTTTCATCATTTTATGCCCTTTGTGGCAGATCATTCTGCTACCCAATGTTCATTCTTCTTCCTTTATTGAAAAGAATCCAGTTTTGCCAAGTTCAAAATTGAATTTCATGGACTCTTTTTCAGAGAGGGGGGCAAGTGACACAGTTTTGGCCCATGAGATGAAAACACACATTTACTGAATAGAGTTACTGGAAAAGCTATCCTTTTCCTGATAAAATGGGACAGACTTAGCTGTTCCTTTGCCCTCCCTGCCTTGTCTGGAATGTAGACAGGATGCCTAGATGCGGAGGAGAAATCTTATAAGAGTGAAGACAAAAGCCACTTTCTAAGGACGGTGGAGCAGAAAGGCAGGAGTCGTGCTCCCTTGCGCCATCATGGAGCATGACCCAGCCCAGATCGGCTCCCCTCTGAATTTCCTGTTGCATTAGAAAACTATGTCCGTTTTTAGTTTAACTTACTGATCTCAAGTTTCTGTTATTTGCAGCAAATTCGCTTCCAATTGCTACAATCTTTCATCTTAGAGCTGCTTTCTATAACACAGAAGTTTTCCGATTCTGAAAAGGTATTGAGTGAATTGAAGGGTCTATTAAGGGGGCGACTCTCTCCCCTCCCCATTCTCCTATCAGCCCATAAAACAGGAACGGACAGCCTCTTGGATGAACTGGGAAGAAACTTTTCGACTTTCTTGGTACAATCATCACGGGTTCCTCTCTGTGAGAGGAGGAGGGACCCCTTGGGTTGGTGTAGTTGGGGAAGGGTATCAGGTGTGCATGGCTCAGCCTGTTCCTGGTTCTTTCTCTGGGACTGACCTGAACGAAAGCAGCATGTTCTCTCTCTGCTGCTGCCTCCTCCAGACAATGAGCACCAGGGCGGGTCCGACCCCTGCTTGGGGGGACTTCAACAGCCCAGCTGCTCCGCCGAGGGTGGGTGAGTGAGTTCAAGTCAGGGGAGAAGACACAGAAAGCTCATTTGGGCCTTGGGTCTTAGCCACATCCTCCAGTCCATCTGGACTAGCAATAAAGCTGACATTTTAATCCCTACTTGTCTCCTGTGACTATTTCTCAATTGGATCAGACCTCAGAGAAGTGAGGGATGTGGTTAACTAGCACCCGCAAACCCCAACATCTGTTGACTATTTAGCCCCAGTGGGAAAAGCCAAAGTCAGATGAAAACACTGGTTCAAAATTCTGGTCATTATTAGATAATACTCCTCTATCCTTGTTTGTACGTCTTTTGATTTTACTACAAAATGTGTATCATGTGGGTTTTTTTTCTTTTCTTTTGAAGGTTGGAGGCTGGATGGAGAGAGATAAGGCTCTTCCAAGTCTTGGCTACCGATCACTTACTCTGTGCCTGGACTTCCCTGGGCTTCAACGTTATCAATGATATACAATGAGGAGGTTAGACTAGATGATCCATCAGGGCCATCCCAAGCTTCGATGTTCTTTCATTCATTCAACCCCTTTTTATTGAGGATGTGTTGAGTGTGTGCTTGCGGCTGGCTCCATGATGTTCAAAACAAACCTGGCCCTGCTGTCTTGGGGTTTACAGTCTGGTAGGAGAGACAGACATCAAACATACCACAAGTAAGTGGACAGTTACAAGTATTTCACTTGCTTAGCCACTAAAATGTTAATAAGTGGTCATTTGGATTGTGAAGATTCCCACTTGTTCTCAGTTATCCACACTCAAGGCAAACCTAGCAGGGTCCAAGAGTCACACATGGCAGTGCCACTCCTGCGGCTGTGTCCCAGCCATCGCACTCGGGAAGACAACCAAGAGGCTTCCAAAGGGCTGGCCTTTCGGATTTAAAAAAATGTTAAGCATTTTTTTAAAAGTCACAAATGAGTAACATGTTTGTTATAAAAATTTAAGCAATAAAGAAAAAAAATATTGAAAGGAAAGAATCTTTCCCTTGTCCCCTCCAAGCTCACTTGGAAATAGAAATAATGGATAGATGTGTGTCCTTCCATCGAGCTGGATACTTAACTGCAGGCTCCAGGAGGGCAGGGATGGCATCTGCATTACTCATGGCTGTATCCCTGGAGGCTGCCCAGGAAATATTTGCTGATTGAGTTATACACACATAGTAATCACACATAAGGGCTCATAGATAGTTTTGTTTTAAAGATTAAAAAGGGAATCATGCTACATATGTTTTTTTCTTACACCTTCCTTGTTTTTTTTTTTTTTTTCACTCAAAAATCTGTCATGGAATCTTTTCATGTATTGGTTCCTAATTTATCCATTCCCCTTAAGATGGGTTGAATTGTATCACCCTCAAAAGCTGCACTGAAGTCCTAATCCTGGGTCAGGTGCGGTGGCTCACGTGCGTCATCCCAGCACCCCGGGAGGCTGAGGCAGGTGGATCACCTGAGGTCAAGAGTTTGAGATCAGCCTGACCAACATGGTGAAACTGCATTTCTACTAAAAATGCAAAAAATAGCTGGGCATGGTGGTAGATGCCTGTAATCCCAACTACTCGGGAGGCTGAGGCAGGAGAATTGCTTGAACCAGTAAGCTGAGATCGTGCCACTGAATTCCAGCCTGGCGAGAGAGCAAGATCTTGTCTCCAACAACAACAACAAAATCCTAATCCCTGGTACCTATGAATGTGACCTGATTTGGAAATAGGGTACTTGCAGATGTGATCAAGTTAAGATGACGCCATACTCAATTAGTGTGGGTCCTAATCCAATATGGCTGGTGCCCTTATAAAAAGAGACAGAGATTGCAGCCATAAAAAAGAATGAGTTCATGGCCTTTGCAGGGACGTGGATGAAGCCGGAAGCCATCATTCTCAGCAAACTAACACAGGAACTTTCGACTTTCTTGGTACAGAAAACCAAACACGGCATGTTCCAACTCATAAGTGGAAGTTGAACAATGAGAACACGTGGACACAGAGAGGGGAACATCACACACCGGGGCCTGACAGGGGTTGAAGGGCAAGGGGAGGGAGAGCATTAGGACAAATGCATATGGGGTTTAAAACCTAGGTGACAGGTTGATGGGTGAAGCCAACCACCATGCCACAGAGCCTTGGAGGGACCAGGACCCTGCTGACACCTTGATTTGGGACTTGTGGCCTCCAGAATGCAAGACAATCCACTTCTGTTGTTTTAAGCCCTGTTTGCGGCACTTTATTACAGCAACCCTAGGAAAGGAAGCCCCGCCTCTTCAGGTGTATTTCAGTTGCTTCCGGTGTTAAGGTATCGCAGCAATGAAAACTGCTTCCGTGGACTGTTTGGAGAGGGGAGCCCTAGGTTTTTAAATTTAATTTTTGAATTTTTATTCTTTTGAGAAAGGGTCTCACTCGGCTGCCCAGGCTGGAATGCAGTGGCATGATCTTGGCTCACTGCAACCCCTGCCTCCCAGATGGCCTTAGCCACCTCAGTAGCGGGAACTAACAGGCATGTGCCACTACGCCCGGCTAATTTTTGTATGTTTAGTAGAGATGAGGTTTTGCCATGTTGGCCCAGCTCGTCTATAAATTCATGACCTCAAGTGATCTGCCTGCCCCAGCCTCCCAAAGTGCTGGGATTACAGGCATGAGCCACTGTGTCCAACCTTTTTTTTTTTTTTGAGACTGGGTCTCTCTCTGTTGCCCAGGCCTGGGTGCAGTGGTGTGATCAGGACTCACTGCAGCCTCAACCTCCCTGGCTCAAGGATTCCTTCCAGCTTAGCCTCCTGAGTAACTAGGACCACACGTGCATACCAGCATGCCTGGCTAATTTAGATATATATTTTCTTGTAAAGACAGGGTTTTGCCATGTTGTCAGGCTGGTTTCGAACTCCTAGCCTCAGGTGATCCTTCCACCTTAGCCTCCCCAAGTACTGGGATTATAGGTGTGAGTCATTGTGCCTGGCCCTGAGTTTATTCTTGTCTCCAGGAAACCCTTGGAGTAATCACAGACCCTAGCCTTTGGGCCTTAGCGTCAGCTCATAACTTTGGCAGCGTTGCCAGCTAAGATAAAGGACACCTGAGTCACATTTGGGACATGCTTATATTACACAATCATTTGTTGTTTGAAATTCCAGTTTAATGGGGCTTCTGTATTTTTCTTTGGTAAATTTGACAACCCTAAACCCCAGTCTCCGCCACTGTAATCCTGAGCGTTGCTGTGAGCAGCCTACACTATCCCAGGAAGAGCCTGAGGTGCCTGGTTTTCTGCCTGGTGACTGTGGGAGCTCCGGAAGGTCTCTCCTTGTCCTGGATCTCTGACTATCTCTTAGCATCCTGAGTGTTCTTGGTGGGACCTGGATGTCCTGCAGCACCTGCCTCCCCAGCAGTGCCCAGCCAAGCCTCTCTTCCACCCATCTCAGCAGCAGTGTGCTCATTGGCTGCACCCCGCCTTTGCCCTAGCAGTGCCTGTTCATCTCCCTCCAGCCTGCTCTCCCGCTGTCTACTCATCCCTATGGGGCTCAGGCAAGACAGATGTAGGCTTGGCCCGCAAGGGTTCCAGAGGGCAGAACCAACTCATCAGCTCTAGGTGTGCGGAGTGGGACCGGTGAGGGAAGGGTACCATGTGAGCTTGTGAAGACAGTGAGCAGTGCCTCCCAAACTTGCCCTATTTTAAAAATTGCCTAAGAGCAGGTTGGAAATGCTATTCCTGGTTGGAATCAGAGATCTCCTGGGAGGGAATCACTGTAGCTCAGGGACCTGGCTGAGTCTGTAGGCTCTGGGGAGGTCCCTGCAAGGAAGTGCTGTCCAAGCTGGGGTCTGAAGGCTCATCAGGAGTCAGGCAAGTGAGGCTTTGTGGGGCAGGGCGGGGATCCAGGAAAGAGCGTAGCAAATGCCTTAATGGGAGAAGAAGAGCCTGGCCTGTCTGAGGCCAGAGATGAGGCCACTGTGGTTAGAGTGTGGAGAGCTAACAGAAAGGCTAGTTGATCTTAGAGAAAGTAGGTGAAGCCACATCTGGCCAGGCCTTGTTGGGCTGGTTAAGAATTGTCTAAAGACATGGTGCAGTGGCTCACGCCTGCAATCCCAGCACTTTGGGAGGCCGAGGTGGGCGGATCACGAGGTCAAGAGATAGAGACCCTCCTGGCCAACACGGTGAAACTCCATCTCTACTAAAAATACAAAAATTAGCTGGGTGTGGTGGCGTGCGCCTGTAGTCCCAGCTACTCGGGAGGCTGAGGCAGGAGAATTGCTTGAACCTGGGAGGTGGAGGTTATACTGAGCAGAGATCGGGCCACTGCACTCCAGCCTGGGCAACAGAGTAAGCTCAAAAAAAAAAAAGGAATTCAGCCTAAAGCAATGGTAATGTCCCAGGGTGGGCACCAACTGAAACTTTTTCAAAGGCGAGTCCCGACGTTTGGCCCTTGTTGCCCACATCCCACCCCCTATCCCACCTCCAATCTGGCAAAGAGCCACTCACTCACCCAGCAGGGACTTCCCACTAAAGCCTGATGGAGGTGGGGGACGAGGGGGCTGTTGCTCGTGAGAAATGGGCATGCGCACTCACCAATAGATTTAGAAAGTTTCCACATCAGACAATTAACTTGAGAAAATCCTTTTTGTTATTGAGAAGATGCTATAAACGTTCAAGTATGTGGTATGCCTACCACGTGTCTTTGTGTAATCCCCTCCCCTGAGTGTAGGCTGGACCTGGCGACTTGCTTCTAATGAACACAATATGGTAAAAGTGG
Source organism: Sapajus apella (assembly GCF_009761245.1). Lineage (NCBI taxonomy): Eukaryota > Metazoa > Chordata > Mammalia > Primates > Cebidae > Sapajus > Sapajus apella. The sequence goes on along the minus strand of NW_022436952.1, from coordinate 3,545,763 downwards.
AGGAATGTCACTTTTGAGGTTAGACTCTACAAAACTGGGACTCCCCTACTGCTCGCACTCTTCAAGACGTCTTTCTTATTTGTTCTGATGAAGCAGCTGCCATGTTGGGGGCTGCCCCAGGGAAAGGCCAACGTGCTGAGGAACAGAGGGCACAGGCAGGGACGGGCATCGGGGCCTTGAGTCCAAGGGTCCACCAAATCCTGCAGCAGCCGCTCCAGTGATCTTGGTGTTGGGTCCCCAGTTGAGCCTTGCAGAGGTGCTGAAGTGGAGGGCTCAGCTAAGCTGCACCTGGATCCATAACCACAGAAACTGTGAGGTGATAAAAGTTGTTGTTTGCAGACACTGAGCTTTAGGGTACTTTATTACGCAGCAAGAGGTAACTAGTACAAAGTATAATTTGGAGAAGACCAGCCATACCTGTACCATCCTAAAGTACATATTTGCATACGTTGAAATCATGATGAGTGCACTAATTTTGTGCACTTTAAAAAAAAAATCACATATCACCAGGCGCAGTGGCTCACACCTGTAATCCCAGCACTTTGGGAGGCTGAGGCGGGCAGATCACCTGAGGTTGGGAGTTAGAGACCAACCTGACCAACACGGAGAAACCCCGTCTCTACTAAAAATACAAAATTAGCCAGGTGTGGTGGCACATGCCTGTAATCCCAGCTGTTTGGGAGGCTGAGGCAGCCCCGGGCAACAAAAAAAAAAAAAAAAAAAAAAAAAAGAAAAGAAAGAAAAAAGTATCTTTAGGGTCCATGATCTATGTATGTATCAGGGTCTGCTCAGAAACCAGAAACCACACCAGATACACTGACACAATTTAATATGAAGAATTAGATAGCTTAGTCACAAGAACAGCGTGAAAGGTGAAAATCATCAATAACCAATCATCAAAATCACTCTCAGAAAATGGCATACATCATCAGGAACTGGGGCCTTGGAAACTCAAAAGCCAAGAATTATTGACGTTGTTGTTTTTATTGCATTTAAGCTCTTCTGTTCCTTTGGTGCATCAGAGGCTGACTTTATTTTGAGCATGAACAGAGGGACTTCTCTCTCCTTGACAAGTGTGATTTGTTGAATTGGCTAGTTAGGTGGGAGTGTGGTGGTGATACACTGTGTGGCAGACGCATCCTCCGTGTCCCCATTCCCGTGACAGTTAATGCAACTGTGGTTTTCCAGGCTGGATTGTCCATTGTAATGATACCCCAGTGTATTAAACTACTTCCTTATTGTCATTCCCAGTTTTTGACCTTTAAAGAAAGACTTCAGTGCACGCATGTATGCAGATAACACTTGGCTTCCGTTTGGATAATTTCCTTGGAAGAATTTCCCAGGAATGAGATTATAGGGTCAACGGGGAAGGAAGAGCTTTAGGCCTTTTGCTAATAATTGCTTTATTGCTTTCCAAAGGCACTACACCAACCCAGCATCAACAGTTTATAGCGGATGAGGGGTCAGCTTCAGGGCACCGTTATTCACTCTTAGGAAATCAGCTTCTAGGTCCTTCGACAACCACCCAAAAGGGCCTGGAGCTGTGAGAAGTGGAGTCCAGCACAGAGAATCCTGGGCTGAGAAGTAGGATGTCTGAAAGTCCAGCCTGGAGGCAGCAGAGTGAACAGTTAACAGTATGACCTATGGTCAACAGATCCTCGGTTTGAATTCTCACTTCACCACTGAGGGACCCTGGGCAAGTTACTCAGTTTTTCTGATTCATTTGTTTTTTCATCTATAAAGCAGGAATGATAGCAACATTGAACCTTGCAGAGGTGAGAGGAAGATTAAACCAGTCATGACATGTGAAGTGCTCAGACCAAGCACTAGCGCTTGGTAAATATTTAGTGACTATGAAGAGTGAGTGTTATTACCGTTTCTATTATTCAGACGGAGCCTCCATCTCCATCAGCCCTGCTTTTCCAGTGGCTGACCACTCCCTCTTCTGGGTTTCCATGGGAGACCCCACCCTGTCTCTTCAGTTTTCCCTGGGATCTTCTTTTCTCTGAGACCGGTTAGGCAGCAGTCATGGCGTTGAGACACTGTGTTTGATGGTCTTTGAATGCCCCCTTGTGGACGGCTGGCTCTCGTTTACTCTCTTTCAAAGAAGAAGGAAAACCGGCCCTGCACAAGTGTGTGTGTGTGTGTGTGTGTGTGTGTGTGTGTCGGGGTGGGGAAAAAGTGTGGGACGCCTCAGTGTTTGCAGACAAAACAGGAAATAGCACGTCATGGCATCTTTCTTGCTGGCTGGGGAGGGATGGGTGTATGGTCTCTTACCCGTACATAAACACGGAGGGGAGCTGCATGTGTAAGTGTGTGTACACTTGATACCATTCTCCTTGTCACTGGGGCCTCTCACTGGGTCCTACTGAGACAATGTGATTAATGTGATTTGAAAAATGAAAGCCCTGCGCGCACGCGAGGCCATTGTTATGTAGAATGGCGCGTAGAACCATTTGGTTCATCCTTTCACTCATTTGGACATTCAGTCCCACAGTTGTTTATTGAGTACTTACTATGTGCCAGGTCTCCTGAGGTCTGGGGAGGCTACAGTGACCAAGACAGAATCTGTTTCCAACCTCTCACAATCCAGTGGGGGAGGCAGACAGGTGAGTAAACCACTGAGTACAGAGGAGTGGCAGAGCTGCTGTGGAGAGGGGAGGAAGGCTGCCTGGAGGGGGTGACCTCTGAGCTGAGATATGAACTGTGAGTGACCTATCCTCTCCTGGCTTTTGGGCAGAGGGCTTGGTACAAAAAGCATTGGTGGGGTTTTGGAAGTGCAGGCTCTAACCCCAACTCCTTGAGCAAATCCTTTTTTTTTTTTTTGGGCTGGCGTTTCCTCCTGGACTAAGCCAAGGGTTTTGGCTATGAAACCCACAGTTTCCATCAACTTTGATGTTTTCTGACCTTTTATTCCCTCAGCCTGAGGAATTCTCTTTTCTTTCACTTGTCTTTCATGCCGCATCCTCTTCCCTAAAGAAATGAAAACCAGACTGAGGGATAGAAGCAGTGAAACATTGATATACACACGTAGGGCAAACACACTTATACACACACACACACACACACACACACACACACACACACACACACACAGAGTCTCTCTCTTTCTCCCTCCATTCCCCACCCCTGCTCTGCTGGAATCCTCCAGCTGCCTCCTAGATCAGAGTGGCCTGACAAGGGAGGGGTGGAGTGTGGAGGCAGAGGGGAGGTGAGAGCCCAGCAGATCCAGTTTCTTTTATGCTTGGCCACTCAGGCAGGTCACTTTGGGGAGGTCATTGAGCTTCCCAGAGCCTGCTTCTAGCTCAGCAGAGTACATACCCACCTGGCAGGGCTCCCATGACGATTGCAGTTGCTGTATGTGAAGTGCCCCCCCTCCACTGTCTCTCTGTAGGACCTAGCAGGCTCTCGGAAAATGAGAGCTGAAAAGTAATGATATTACAAAATATCTAGTGTGGTGTGGCTCATGCCTGTAATCCCAGCACTTTGGGAGGCTAAGGCGGGTGGATCACTTAAGGTCAGGAGTTCAAGACCAGCCTGGTCAACATGGTTCACCATGTCTCTACTAAAAATACATGGTTCCATCTCTACCAAAAATACAAAAATTAGTTAGCACAGGGGCAGATGCCTGTAATCCAGGCTACTCGGGAAGCTGAGGCAGGAGAATCGCCTGAATCTGGGAGGTGGAGTTTGCAGTGAGTCAAGATCGTGCCATGGCACTCCAGCCTGGGTGACAGAGTGAGACTCCATCTCGAAAAAACAAAACAAAGCAAAACAAAAAATCTAGTGCAGATCAGACTCTTGTTTCTGCAGGAGGGAAAGGTGCGATCTTTCTTCCACTCCGATCTTCCCAGTGACAATAGTCTGGGGAGGATATCAGACATGTACCAAGCTCACAGTCAGTGGTGGGGCACTCTGGTTCCAGTCAGAATGCAGTTTATTACTTGGGTTACTTTGGCCAAGTTACTTAACCTTTCTAAGCCTCAGTTTTCTCATCTATAAAACAGGGACTTTAAAATAGCTCCCTTGTAGAAGTACTGTGAGGGTTAACTGAGATAATGAATGTAAAAACACTTCATGTAGTTCCTGGTATATAGTGAATCCATAGCTACCTGTATTGGTCAGGACACGCTAACTGGTGTAACAAATAGACCCAAGAATGTGTGTTGGCTTAGAGACAATGGAAGCTTGCTTCTTGTCCCTCTGATGGTCTCAGAAAATACCAGGTTAGCAGTGAGGCTCATCTAGACACCAAGATTCTGACAGCTCTACCATCTTTTTTTTTTTTTTTGAGATGGAGCCTTTCTCTGTTGCCCAGGCTGGAGTGTGGTGGTGCGACATCGGCTCACTGCAACCTCCACCTCCCGGGCTCAAGTGATTCTCCTGCCCCAGCCTCCCATATAAATAGGACTACAGGTGTGTGCCACCATGCCTGCCTAATTAGCTCCGCCATCTTTAACTGGTAGCTTCCAAGACCACTCGGTCATTGGGCTTTAGCTAGTGGGTGGGGAAGAGAGTGGAGAAGGCACATCAGCTGCTTAACTGCCTTGGCCCAGAAGTGCCACTTCTGCTCACATTTCGTGGGTGAGAACAAGTCACATGGCCCCATCTTAATGCCACGGGGGCTGGGAAATGTCGTCCCTGGCTGGGCAGTGTCAGATCTCAGTGTCAACTCCATATACTTCTCAGTGTCAAGCCCACGTGCTAGGCAAGGGGAAGCAGGAGCCTTTGGTGACAGAGATGTCTATTCCCATGATTGTGGCTGCTATTTCCATCCAGGACAGAGCGATAAGCACTGGATTGGGGGTGGTGGTGAAAACATAGAAAGAGTCTAAATAGTGGGGCGATTGGGGATCGAGCTGATTGGGGATCAGGCAGTGCTGCCCGGGGAAGATAGCGTCGGGGGGCTTGGAGAGAGGCAGGAGTTCCACTGCGGGGGACGGACAGAGCAGGGAGGGGAGGGCCCTGTGAGCTGAGGGAGTCCCACGAACGGCCAAGAGGCAGGAAAGTCCAGGCTGGAGGAGAATCCAAGGCGGGAAGGGGTGGAGAGGTGTGCTGGCTGCCCACCCGGAAGGCCTGGAACGTCAAGATAAGATGCAGTCACACATGGCCTCTCTGCAGCGGAGTCCAGGGCAGTGGGTGGTCGTGGGATGGGAGTGCCAGGTGGGGAGGAGGAGGTGAGGAGGGAGAAAGAGAAAGCGGGTTGGGGAGGAAAGTCTGAGGTTCACAGAGGAGAAGCTGGAAGGGGCAAGAGGAAAGGGGGCTTGCCTGACCTCATGCTCTTCCTTCTCCTTGAGGCTCTCCAGCTTCTCTGGGGCCCCTGTTGTCACCTGGCAGCCTCCTTCCTGGAGGTCCAACCCCTTGGGCCCCATTGCTCCATCATCCTCCACGCAGGGAGAGGCTTGATCTCCTCTTTCTGCTTTGTTCTCCTTCCAGGAAGGAAGTGGCTCCAGATGCCGTGGGTGGGACATTCTTTGGCTCTGCTTGCTGTTCCCAGATTTCTCATGATTCCCTGTGACAGAACTGGCATCTCTAATCTGCCTCGGAGATGGGCAGAGTCTTGCTCAAGAACACCCTGCACCTCAGGAAGCCAGAGGCTCTTTCTGAGCTGTCTCAGCCCTCTGAGTGCAAGACCCACCTCCAGGGAGATGCTCTGGCAAGGTGATTCCCCGCCAGGCCTGCTGGCCCCTACCATGCACCCGGCACTGTGATGGGCACCGGGAGACAAGACGGCTCCTGCACTCAGAAGCTTATCACAGACTGGGGGAATGAGGTCTTACTTAGAGAACTATAAAGTACTGGGAAGTACCACAAAAGAGGCATAGATCTATGGGGAACCAAAGGAAGAATTCCTGTTAAAATAGTACCGGAAGGAAGTGAGATTTGTGATGGTTCATGAAGAGAGCATGGGATTCTGACAGGTGAAGGTGGCTGGGAGGTTATTTCAGGGAGAAGGGGGAGCCCATGCGAAGGTGGAGGAAGGAGGTCGGGCACGGGGGCTACGCCTGGAATCCAGCACTTTGGGAGGCTGAGGCAGGCGGATCACCTGACGTCAGGCGTTTCAGACCAGCCTGACCAACACGGTGATACCCTGTCTTTACTAAATACAAAAAATTAGCCAGATGTGGTGGGTGCATGCCTGTAATCCCAGATACTCGGGAGGCTGAGGCAGGAGAATTGCTTGGACCCGGGAGGTGGAGGTTGCGGTGAGCTGAGATTGCACCACTGTACTAAAAAAAAAAAATGGTGGAAGAAGGAAAATGTAGGCCTCTTTAAAGAAACATCAACTGGTCCAGCTTAGCTGAAATAAAAGGAGTGGAGGGAAGTTGTGGAAGTGTGAAACTTCCACAAGGTTCCCACAAGGGGTTGTTAGTGGGGGGTCAGATGGAGGAGAAGGGCTTATATGGGAGGTTTGTGTTTCATCGACTGGGCAGTGTGGAGCCTTGCTAGGCTTTTGGGTGGAGGAGAAATAGCAGGGCACTTGTGGCCTACTCTTTATTTGGGACATCCCTTCCTAGCTGCCCTCACCTTGTGGTATGATCCTACAACCTTCAGGGCAGTGCAGAGTCGGGCCCAGGTGGCACTGGCCATATTTAGGGACCAGAGGACTAGGAAGCAGGGAGGCTCTGCTCTGGTCTCAAGAATTAAGTCAGGAGCCAGGAGAGTTGGCTCACGCCTGTAATCCCTGCATTTTGGGAGGCTGAGGCGGGTGAATCACTTGAGATCAGGAGTTCAAGGCCAGCCTGGCCAACATGGTGAAACCCCATCTCTACTAAAAAATGCAAAAATTAGCCGGGTGTAGTGGCACACACCTATAATCCCAGCTACTGGAGAGGCTGAGGCAGTAGAATCACTTGAACCTGGGAGGGAGAAGTTGCAGTGAGCTGAGACCCAGCCTGGGCGACAGATCGAGACTCAGTCTCAAAAAAAAAAAAAAAAAAAAAAGAAAGAAAGAATCAAGTCAGATTTACCTTTAAAGGACTGTGGTCCTGGAGGAAGTATCAGGCCAGAGTGGAAGGAGAACCAAAGACCTGGGCTTGCCTCTCAGGTTCTGGCTGTGGGTCCTGGGCACGTTGGTAAACCTCTCTGGGCCTTGGTTTCCTCAATGTGACATGGAAATGGAATAGCAGCACCCACTGCTCATGGTGAATGGAGCAGCTGCCCTGGCTTATTTATAGTTGTGCTTAATAAATAGTTTTTCACTTGGCATGGGCAGGGGGAGGGGAGAGGAGCAGTGAATTGGTGCTGCTGATGGTTCAGTCTGGAGGGGGCTGTGGCTGCCCGGTCCCTTTTCATCTTGCATCTGAAATGTTTGGGGGAAGAAGGTCAGTGGTGACTGGAAGCACTACTCCCTCCTCAGGCCTGGCTGCCTCCATCACGTGCCCTCCTGCCCACCTGGAGGCACGGTTACGGGACTGAGGTCTGTGTCATCCTGGCCACTGTCATGTCACAGGGTGCTCCAATCAGGCTGGCAGGAGCTCTGCAGCAGTAGAGACTGTGGGCTCCTGGGAATGGAATGTGAGTGCCTGGGAGGTTGGAGGCCTTGGGCCTTGTGCCCAGGCTGGCACAGACACTTGATCCAGAAAAGGGGCAGGAATCCAGGTCACCAGCGGGTGCCACACAGGCTGGCTTGCCATCTCCCTTTCCTGTGGTTAATCTTCCCTATGAGGAGAGAGAGAGAGGGAGAGAGAGAGAGAGAGAGAGAGGAAGAGTCTGTAGGACAGAGCTCGTTTTGCCAGTTTTTCCCAAAGTCCATCTGGAGGGGCGTGTCTGAGCTGCCCGCTTCCTTCGGCCAGTCTTGGAAGGAGAGGAGATGACTCATGGCCTCACCTCTCTAGACCTGCCAGGGAGTGGGAGACTCAGACAGATCTTGGATCTAATCCTGGCTCTGCCACTTATTAACTGGGTAACCTTGTGCACATTATTAACCTCTTCCAGCCTCAGTTTCCTCAAGTATAAAATGGGAATAACGGCACCAACTCACAGTGTTGTTGTAAGAACTGAATGAGCTAATGGTTAGTTAGCATAGTGACCAACACATAGTGGGAGCCCCTAAATATCAGTTTTCCCTTCTTTTCTCTGTTTCTTCCCTCCCTCCCTTCCTCCCTCCTTCCCTCCTTCCCCTCTTCCCTCCCTCTCTCTCCCTCCCTCCCTCCCTCCCTCCCTCCCTCCCTCCCTCCTTCCCTCCTTCCCTCCTTCCCTCCTTCCTTCCTATCTGGGGAATGCGATGGCTGCCTTGAGGGCACAGATTTGCGATGGGAGAGCTGTGGGTAGGTGGAGGTGGCCTCCTTCCTCATAGAAACCCTCGGAATCCCAGGCCGGAAGTTGGGAGAACAACAGGAAATTGGTGACCTCCGAGCTTTGCACACTGGCAGTACCCAATAGCCAATGAGATTTACCGGAGGCACCATTCCTGTTACAAGGGTTTTAGTGATCTGAGCCCCGGGTGCCGTCACAGCACTGACCAGCTCTGGGGAGAGTGTCCTCTGGCGCCCCTTGCCTTAGCGCCCAAGTGAGGCTGAGACAAGCAAGTGTGGCAGGTAGAGGAGGTGGGAGGGGGGAAATACTTGGGCTGGGACCAGTGTCTCCTGTCAAAACTTAACAGTATGGATGTCCCAGCTGCTCTCTGCCAGCCAATTGACCAAGAGCTAGTAGCTAATTCACACTAAAATGTTAATAGCAATAAAGGAATCAAGATATTCATACCCCAGGGGTGTTGACAGCTGTTAATGGCTGCCAGGTTCTACTCCGGCCTTCTTAGCAGCACAGCTCCCCTCTCCGAGTGAGTGCCTGCGGCTCAGCTGGAGACGGGCTGCTGCAGAGAGTAGAGGCCCACGTTTTGGCTCTAGTCTGTGGCTGGGGATCCAATCCAGAGGACACAAGCCAAGGTATAGGGGGCAGGCAGAACTGGAGAACAGGGGTCACTTGGTGACCACCGTCAGCTCCTACCGTGTGGGCGAGCCAGTTGGGCTTACAAGCTTAGGTCAGACAAGATGAGGCTGTGCCTGTGGCCCACTGCCCATCACTGCCCCTCGCTTCGAGAAAGGCAAGGTCTAGCAGGTGGAGGGGAGGTGGCATCTGGGGCAGGGGAGGGCATGGAGGGCCTCCACGCACAGAGGAGCACGGCTGTTGCCTCCTGCTCTTCTTCACCTGGCCAGCTAAAATGGGAGCTCAGCACCGCCTCAGCCTTATCTGACGCGTGGCTGGAGGACAAAGGTAGTGGTGGCCGTGGTGGCCGTGGTGGGTTGGCCACAGCCTTTCTTGGGCACGGCTGACCAGCTCTTTGGGCAGAATGTAGCTCTTGGGAGGCCTGGGCCTGGGCTGAGCCCAGCGTGAGGGAGTAGGGAGTCTCAAACTTCCTGGGCTAAAAATCAGCTGAGGACCTTGTTAAGATGCAGGTTCAGATTCCTTAGGCTGAGGTTTTTCACAAGCTCCTGGGTGGTGCTGAGGCTGTGGGTTCAGGCCACACCCTGAGTAGTGAGTGTGGATGCCTGGGAGTGAGAGGCTCAGCGAAACGCTCTCCTGACTGTGACCTCGGCGTCCCTTCTGGCTCTGACACTTTGTACATCTCCAAGACCGCAAGTTGAGTGGGTGGCGGGGACACGGAGCTCCTCTACTCAGCGGCCCCGCTGGCAGAGGAAGGCGGCTGCCCTTTGATGGTGATGAAAAGTAAGAACAGTTGCCAACTATCAAGAAATTACTTTGAGGACACCTCGTCACTTGTATATGGCAGAACGTGGCCCTGAGATGTTTTTGAGGCTCGAGGGACCCTGGGTTTGGAGAAAGTTCAGGGAGGGGAAGCACTAGTCTATTTGGGAATTATTCCCATACCAGATCTCTCTGGCTCTTTGGGGGATCAAGGGTCTTATCAACCTCTTTCTCGGTGCCCAGCATGATGCCAAGAATCCAGGGGGAAAGCAGACACCCCACAGAGACCTAGACATGCCAGAGGCACTGTCCCCGGGAAGGGGAGGCACGTCAGGCCTGGGGTGCTCACCCAGGGAGGCGCCGGGAACTCAGGGCTCTGATCAACCGCAGGTAAACACTGAACTTTCTACCTGAGGAAGCTCCCTGGCAGAGCTGGTTCCTGTTGAGGAGACAGAGAAAGTTTCCACTGAGCATGTGTGTGTGCGTGCGTGGGTGTGTGTGTGAGCGCATGTGTGTGAGCGCATGAGTGTGTGTGCATGAGTGTGTGCGTGCATGTGCATGTGTGTGCATGTGTGTATGTGTGCACACATGTGTGTGTCTCTGTGTGTTTGTGTGTGTGCACACACGCGCACTGAGGTGCCCTATTATCTTTTCCTCTCTGCAGAAAATCAGGTCAGTGGTTTGATTGTTGTGCACTGCAAGGCGGAGTGGGGAGGTGGCTGAGCTGCTGAGGCTGGGCTACAGCATGAGGGCCCGGGTCTGGCTACGGGGCGCCCAGGAAGCAGTGGCAGTGGCTGTCAGTCTGAGAAGAGGGTGCTGTCTGCCACGTCCTGTTTCCCTTCCAATGTTCCTCTCCCTTTCTTGGGGGCCTTGGCTGCCTGTCCTGGTGGACACTGTTGAATGATGCAGGGACTGTGGCTGAAGAGAGGCAGTCACCCTGCCCTGTGGCCCGGGGTCGTGGTGGAGGAGTGGGAGGTGTGGGCGCGGCCCCCATGGGCAGTAGTAACAACAGCCAGGCTCTGCTGTCACACTTTCACACCGCGTCCTCACCTCGCCCACGGCGCCCGGGAAGCATGAGAGCAAGTGTTATTGTTGAGGGCGCTCAGAAAGAGAGAGAGAGCGGGGCCAAAGAGCGAGTTCAAAGGCATCCCAGTTCTCACCCTGGCCTCAGACTGCCTTTCTGGGGTCACTGAGGTCCCCTCGGCCACCTCAAAGGATTGGGTTAACACTGTGTCCATTGCCCCTGGCGGGCGGAAGGAGCTGGAGCGTGGCAACCAAGGCCTCTGTTGGGTCCTTGGTTCTGGATCTCTCACAGGCGGCCGTCAAGGGGTTGGCTGGGGCCTTGGTCATCTCAAGGCTGGACCAGGGAAAGACCTGCCTCCCCTAGCCCTAAGCTTGAATGGGGTGGGGGACAGAGGGCATTCTTCTGGCACCGGCAGCCCCTCCTCCGTCCCCTTCACATCCTGTCCTTAAAGTTCACTGTTGCCTCGTCCACTAATCTCCTCCCCCTCTTTCCGCCTCCATCTCCCCAAGTCGTTCTTGGCTCTGCTTTTGCTTCCACGGCTGTTTCCTCACAGAGGCTCAGACAATAGAGGCTAATGATCCAACTGCTGAGAGCACACCCTCCCCTCGCAGCCAGAAATCATCTGTTACCCATCGCCCGCCCTCCCTGGGGCCCCGGCTGCCAGACTGAGACCTTTTCCTTCCCTCCCACTTCTTACTGGAAATGAGCCTTGGTCCCTCCACTCCCCCTACCTCCCAGACCGTAGGGAGGTACAAGCACTCTTTCCTGACTCCACCCATCTGCTGGGTACCCTTCTGCAGAGGAGAGGCAGAGGCTGGTGCCCATGACCTCCGGAGGCCCTTCTGGGAGCACAGTCTTGCTGTGACCTCTCTAGGTCAGCTCAGCGTCCCGTGCTGGACACAGACCCAGAGAACAGCTCAGCACGAGGTTACCAGGCTGACGTTGTACAGGCTGTGCTGGAAATTACAGAGTGCCTTGGAGGGAAAAACAAACTGGGGTTTCAGTTCCCATGGAAACGACATCTATTTGCAGAGGTGCCTGCGTCAGATCCCGGGACCCTGTGCTTGGCAGGGATGGGGTGGGCATGAAAGGGCAGGGTCGTCTGTTGACTGTCAGGGACTCTTCCAGGACAGGGTCTGAAAGCATCCTGACCTTTAGCCATGACAAACAGCTCTTCCCACAGAGGGGCCTGTCTGCCTGGGCATGTCTCTGCAACGCTGGGGTTTTGGGGTAGATTTTAAACATATGAGTCAAGGGTGTGGGAAGACCCCACATTCACCATTCATGAGCATTTATTCCACAAGCATCTTTCGACCTATGACATGCCAGGCACTGGGCTAGGCCAGCCAATTGGGAGTTGGTCTGTACCTGCTAAATTTGGGGCCTAAATCCTCCCTTCCTGGGAGGAGCTTTGGCCAGACAGGGGCGAAGTGGGGACCTGCCAGGGACCACGGCACATGGGAGGATGCAGGCTCAGCAATGCCAGTCCCCTCTGTAGCCAAAGCAGATGCCTTCTGTCCTCGTGTGTCACAGGGGACTAATTCCTCATCTCATAGGGAAAGATGAGCCCTAAACTGTCCACTGAGGTCCCCACAGCAGAGGCGATTATTCCAGCTATTGTTATGGGAGAATGTCTATTGTTACCCTGTCCATCACTTTACGCTTTGCAAAGAGCTCCACATCTGGCCAGGCGTGGTGGCTCACACTCGTAATCCCAGCATTTTGGGAGGCGGAGGTGGTGGATCACGAGGTCAGGAGTTTGAGACCAGCCTGACCAACATGGTGAAACCCCATCTCTATTAAAAATACAAAAATTAGCTGGGTGTGGTGGTGCATGCCTGTAATCTCAGCTACTCAGGAGGCTGAGGCAGGAGAATCACTTGAACCTGGGAGGCAGAGGTTGCAGTGAGCTGAGATTGTGCCACTGCACTCCAGCCTGGCATCAGAGCGAGACTCTGTCTCAAAACACACGCGCGCACACACACACACACACACACACACACACACACAAAACCAAAAAACAAAGAGCTCCACATCCACTACCTCATTTAATGTAACTCTCCAGGGAAGTTTTAACAATATCATGCCCTTTTTCAAATGGAGAAACTGAGTTGAGGGAGGAGAAGGCACTTGTCAAGGTCACACAGATGATAAATGGTGAAACCAGTATGGGAATCTGAATGTCAGACCCCCTTTTTTGCCCCCTCCTCCCTGTCCTGGGGCACCTGGTGACCAGACCTCCCACCAGCCCAGCTGCTTCCCATGCCGGGGGAATGGGAACCAGCTGTGTGCTGGTGCAGCGGGCAGGTAGGGCGTGGATTGTTCTGGATCTGGTCTTGTGGAGGCTGCACATCAGAAAGACCACAGCCCCCAACTCTGCTGCTCACCCGAGTCACTTCACTCTTCCTTGCCTCAGTTTCCCTCTCAGAAAGCCTGTGCAGGGATCTGAGTGACTTATGCCCTGTAAGAAATCTGATGAAATAGTTTCTTCTTGGTGGGCACTGGGACGACCGTTCCTGTCTCCTCTGTGGGTGACTGTAATTGGAATGGAGCACACTGGCACACCCATTAGGGCCTATTTGTTTTTCTAAATCACTCCTTAAGCATCTGGTATCACCTAACAGAATGATGGGGTTTTCAGGGAAGGGACAGAGCCTGGGACAAATTCTTATTTTTTATTTTTATTTTTTTAAAGTTTATTTTATTGTACTTTAGGTTCTGGGGTACATATGCAGATCATGCCGGATTGTTGCATAGGTGCATACATGGCAATGTGGTTTGCTGCCTCCATCCCCCCATCACCTATATCTGGCATTTCTCCCCATGTTATCCCTCTCTCCAGATTTTTTAATGATCGCCATTCTAACTGGTGTGAGATGATATCTCAGTGTGGTTTTGATTTGCATTTCTCTAATGACCAGTGATGATGAGCATTTTTTCATATGTTTTTTGGCCTCATATATGTCTCCTTTTGAAAAGTGTCTGTTCATATCCTTTGCCCACTTTTGAATGGGTTTGCTTTTTTTCTTCTAAATCTGCTTTAGTTCTTTGTAGATTCTGGATATTAGCCCATTGTCAGATGGGTAGATTGCAAAAATTTTTTCCCATTCTGTTGGTT
>NW_022436952.1:3474436-3531873 GCF_009761245.1 Sapajus apella | reverse complement strand
ACCCAGGCTGGAGTGCAATGGCGTGATCTCTGCTCACTGCAACCTCCGCCTCCCGGGTTCAAATGATTTTCCTGCCTCAGCCTTCCAAGTAGCTGGGATTACAGGTGCCCACCACCACGCCCAGCTAATTTTTTGTATTTTTAGTGGAGGCGGGGTTTCTCCATGTTGGTCAGGCTGGTCTCAAACTCCCGACCTCAGGTGATCTGCAGGCCTTGCCATCCCACATTGCTGGGATTACAGGCATCAGCCACCTTGCCTGGCCAAGAGGTGGGCTTCTTCTGACAGACTCAGAGCAGGACCGTGTGTGCTTGTGGAGCGCACAGGGGCATCGTTCTTACTTCTTTGGGTCCAAAACCTTCTGAGCTCTATGAGGCCACTGCTAGGGCCAGCTCACCTGGAGACTCAGTTTCTGCCCCCGCCCCCGACCCTTTCTTTCTTGCCCTTTCTCTCCCTCTCCACCTCCTTCCCTGTCCCCTTTCCATCCATGCCGCCACTGCCCGAGCTCTCTCTTTCTTTTGGTCCCAGCAGCTGAGAGGGTTGGGTGTACCCAGGGCCAAAGAGTGAGGTGGGAGACGTTTGCAGATGGAGGACATGAATCTGTTTTCTCTCCAAGCCCCTTCCCGGCGCATTGTTCTGCTGCCCCCAGTGTTAAGTCAATCGAATTGTGTCAGCAGGTTGCAGGGGGTAGGCTGCATGTTGCAGTGTGGCTTGTGAGCGTCTGGGCCCCTTCTGGGTATCAATGTATGTGCTTTGGTGCGTGCACACTGGGGGCTATTGCTGTGTGTGTGGGTGTTACATTTGTGGGGTGCATGTGTTTGTGCATCTGTATGTGTGTAGTGGATGCACCCTTTCTATAAAAGTAGGATTCTTTTTTTTTTTTTTTTAATTTTACTTTAAGTTCCGGGATATATGTGCAGAACGTGCAGGTTTGTTACACAGGTATTTGTGTGCCATGGTGGTTTGCTGTACCTAGGAACCCATCATCTAGGTTTTAAGCCCCTCATGCATTAGGTATTTGTCCTAATGCTCTCCCTCCCCTTGCTCCCCCTAAACCCCGACAGGCCCCAGCGTGTGATGTTCCCCTCCCTGTGTCCATGTGTTCTCATTGTTCACCTCCCACTTATGAGTGAGAACGTGCAGAGTTTGGTTTTCTGTTCCTGTGTCAGTTTGCTGAGAATGATGGCTTCCAGCTTTATCCATGTCCCTGCAAAGGACACGAACTCATCGTTTTTTATGGCTGCATAGTATTCCATGGTGTATATGTGCCACATTTTCCCTGTCCAGTCTACCATCGATGGGCATTTGGGCTGGTTCCAAGTCTTTGCTATTGTAAATAGTGCTACAATGAACATACGTGTGCATGTGTCTTTATAGTAGAATGATTTATAATCCTTTGAGTATATACCTAGTAATGGGATTGCTGGGTCAAATGGTATTTCTAGTTCCAGATCCTTGAGGAATTGCCACACTGTCTTCCACAATGGTTAAACTAATTTACACTCCCACCAACAGTGGAAGAGCGTTAAAGGTATGCTTCTTCTTCTTCTTTTTTTTTTTTTTTGAGATGGAGTTTTGCTCTTTTGCCCAGTCTGGAGTGCAATGGCACGATCTCGGCTCACCACAACCCTCCACCTCCCAGGTTTAAGCAACTTTCCTGCCTCAGTCTCCTGAGTAGCTGGGATTATAGGCACGTGCCACCACACCCGGCTAGTTTTGTATTTTTAATAGAGATGGGGTTTCTCTATGTTGGTCAGGCTGTTCTCGAACTCCCAACCTCAGGTGATCCACCCGCCTCGGCCTCCCAAAGTGCTAGGATTACAGGCATGAGCCACGCCCGGTCGCTAAAGGTATGCTTCTTAAGCATGTAGGAACGCACTCATGAGTGCACACCCGCAGAAGCAACTGCAGAACTTGTAGGGCCCAGGGCGAAATGTAAATGCCGGGCCCCTTGTTCAAAAATAATCAAGAATTTCAAAGTGCAGGCAGCGAGGCGCTACATCCAGCACGGGGCTTAGTGCAGCGCCCAGCGTGACTGCACAGGTCGTGGCCCACGAAGCTGGTCGTGTACGTGGGCAAGTTTTCTATTTGCACGTGGGTATGCGTGTGCTGGTTGTGTGACGGGTGTGTGTGCGGTATGTGCAGTGGTGTGTGAATATTGAGCATCTGTTTGTGCAGGCAGTTTGTGAGGTGGGACTGCTTGTGTGAGTGTGTGAGTGTGAGTGTGCTTGGCCGTGAAATCTGAACCCTCTCCCACCACCCTGAGGACAGACTCCCTTAGCAGCTGCCTATGCCTGCTGCCGATGCCTATCAAAGGAAAGGCGTGTTTTATTTTTGGCGCCCTCGCTGCCTATTCCCATGGTGCCCCGGGAGGCTTTTATTTGACTGCCTTTGTTGGAAGGGTGACAAACACTTCCCTCCACCTGCTGCCACGGTGGCCCCACCAGAAACCACAGCTGGGGGTGGAGCAGCTTCCTCAGCCCCTCACACACTTGCCCTGCACCTCTTGCAAGCATCAACATGCCCAGAGCCCTGCCCAGCTGAGCACTGGCCTCCCAGACTCTGCCCAGACAAGGCACCCATAGCAAGTCAGAGCTGGAGGTGATGAGTAGGAGTGATTTGGTCCAGCAACCTAATTCTACAGCTGTGGAGCCGGAGGTCCAGAATAGGGAGGTGACCTGCCCATATCTCCAAGTGAGTCTGTGGCAAAGCCTGGATATCTGCCTCTCAGGCAAGGGGTGTGCAGCCCTGCAGGGCTAGCCCATGGAGGAAGCCTAGGTGAGAAGCAGGACCCGGAGGGGAGAAGACGGGATCAGGTGCTGGGTAGCAGCAAAGACCTTGTTATTGCCCAGCTGTGGGGGTCACATCCCCCTGGCAGGTGGGGGCTGTCTCTTTGTTATTTGATTCTCTCTTCTCCCAGGTCAGAGCTCTGTGTCTGGCAGGGTTTGAAAGATGTTGGCTAGACCCAGCACAGTGCCTGGCACTCAGGGGGGGCTCCAGAAATATTTGGTATTAAACAGCAATTTCGTTGAATGGGGTAGTAGGGTGACAAAGGCAAGAACTTTGGAGGCAGCTGGAACTGGTTGAAATCAGTAGCTGTGTGACATTGACAAAGTTGCTTAACCTCTCTGAGCCTCAGTTTCCTCTTTTATAAAATGGGACTCTAGTAGAGTTGTTGCAGGGATTAAATGAGATAAGATACTAATGCTTGATACAGTATATGGTACGTAATAAAATCTTAATAAAGTTGCTAGCTGTGTTACCACAGGTAAGTTACATGAGTCCTCTAAACTTGTTTCCTTCCCTGTTGTCATAAGAATTCAATGACAGGGAGTACAGCTGGCCTAGTTTTTGGTGCATCACAGGCACTTAGCAAATGTTAGCCTGCCTCTTGCCTGGATTCATTCCCCCTCCACCTCTTCAATGTCTCTTTCCTCTGCCCCCAGCCTCTGTGACCCCTGCCATCCCTTCCATGACATCTCATCTCTCATACCTTCTGTCTCTTTGCCCCTGGCACTCCCAGCAACAGAAGCTCACCTGGTCTTGTGGTCTGTGGTTTTCTCAGGGTTCGGCTCTGATGACTGTGGGTGGGAGGGGGCCACTGAGAAGGAGGCTGGACAGAGATCGTCCTTGGACAAAAATCCCAGTTCTGCTTTTGAGAAAGGATTTAAGGATTCCAGGGGGTCTAGGCCTGTGTCTTGCCCTGGGGAAAAAGGCCGAGGGACATCTCCCTGAGCAGCCCAGGCGCGAAGCTGCCATCATTCTTGCCATTCTCTTCCTCCTGATTTCCAAGTTCAGAGGTTGCCAATAGCACCCTCAGCAGCTGAGCCTCCCTGAAATGGGGGTGTGTGGAGAAGGGCAGGTGGCGCGTAAAAGGTTCTAGTGCAAGCAAGATGGTGTCCAGAGAGTCAGTTGTAGGAGAAGTCGCTGGAGCTTTGGGGCAGGAGGCAGGGATGGTTCCCACACAGGTGACTTCCCAGCACCGGCTTCACCAGAGGCCTGGGCCGGGCCACAGAAAACACCCTCTGGGCCTGGGAAGCAGAATGCACCAGACATGATCATGTTTCTGCTTCAGTCACTCGAGTGCAGTTGCATAAACCAAATGCGATCAATGAGCTTGCCTTTCCAGGCCTCTTTTTAAACACTGGGAAATGGTTTGGGGGCATCTCATCTGCTGCATCTGTTGTGCTTCCCAATGTCAGATAGTATTTACTTTGAACAAATATAAACTATTCTGTCCTAAATAAACTCTGACACAGCCACAAGAGAACTCCAGGGCAAGAACTGTCTCCTTACCTGCCCTCTTGCTAGTGGCACGGATAGCTGACCTTGGGACCTATTGCATCGTGCAGGAACAGAGCCAGTCTAGACCTGGCCAAGCCTGTGGGGAAATGTTTATTTACCCAGAGATGAGAACATGGAGGCCACACTGTGTGGTGGTTACCGTAACATGTCGGACAGTCCAACCAGCGAATTCCCTGGGGTTAGTGAACAACAGATTATAAATAAGGTTATATCCATCCTCAAAGTGATATGGGCAGGAGAGAATCTGACAGTGGCAGAGGAATCTGAATTGGGTCACGCACAGACACAGAGAGGAGCCCGTGGGGAACACACATCCTGGCCTTTCTGATTTCGCACGAGATCAGCTGAGATTCCCTTAGTCTGGAGCAGCTCTCCCTAGCAAAAGGCCTGGGGAGCCTTTTCTGCACACAGACCTCTGTCTGCGTCTCTGTCTGGGCCCAAGAGAAGTACAGGGACAGTGAGGCTGGCTGCTCGAGGAGCTGGTTCTTCTCAGACAGCTGCTCCCGTGGGTTGGGAGGACCAGGAGGGCTGGCTTGCCTGACAGGGTTGCTCTTTTGGGTTGAGGGAGAGGGCCCCCCCACCCCACACCTTTTTTATTCTCCCTAGAGTTTCTCTGGGGTCTCAGACCAGAGAAACATGGTCAATTCTAACTATCTTCTCTGCAAAGAAGGCCATGAGCCCACCTGTCTCTAAAGCTAATATAGCCCCCTTCTCCTCGCCTGAGATTGGGACACCTGGGGAGGCTCTGTGTGTGCGTGCGTGTGTGCGCGCCTGTGTGTGTGTGTGCGCACACACACGTGTGTGCATGCGGGGGGCATCTACCCACTGAAGATACTCTTCAAGTCCCGCCCCCAGTGTATATTCCCTAAAACCCACTCCTCCCCAACAGTTTTGTTTCCCCCAACTGTTCACCCTGTACATAGACATGCAACTGAGAACCATTCCCAGAGAAGACGGCCCATCTTCCTTTCTTAAAAAATCTTAAAAAGATCAGCTACCTGATTTCCTTTGGCCCGCCGCCTTATGTCTTTTGTATTTCATTCATTCTCCCAGACTCAATGATAAGGACAGGAACTAGTTAAAGGGGAGAAGGGAGTTTCTCTTTTTTCTGCAGATTGTGCAGGTTTGTTACATAGGCATGCACGTGCCATGGTCATGGTTTACTGCATCCATCGCCCCGTCAGGAGGTTCTCTTTAAGGACCTGATCAGAGGGCAAGATGGACGGTGTCTGCCGGAGAAGAACTTGACAGCGTAGGATGAGGCTGGTGGGTGCCATGGTGGATGTGCAGGGAGGTTCACATGAGCCCAGCAGGGTCTGGTGGGAAGAGGTCTGATTGGGAGCCCAGGGAACCAGGTTCAGGTTCCAGCATTGCAAAGAGCTCCTGAGAGACTTCTCGAGAGTTGCTTCCTTCCCCGAGCCCCAGTTGACTCACCACACAATGAACGGAAAGGCCAGATTCACTCATCTGTAAATTGCCTTCCAGCTTGAGTTACACATTCTGCGGGGATGGAAATGGGGCTAAGGAATTGAACTTGGTTTCCTTGTGGTTAGCAACTTTTTTTTAAAGTTACTATTTCTTAAACATCTCCCAAAGAGTACCAACAGCACACATGTAAGTTTTTCTAAGTATTTTATATATATGGATTAGTCGCCTCCCACAACAATCCTAGGAGATAGGTACCATTAATATCCCCATTACACAGATTAAGAAACCGAGGTGCAGAGAGGCTAAGTAATCAGCCCAGGTAGTGGAGCCGGGGTTCAGACCAGGCAGTCTGGCCACAAAGTCCCTGTTCCTCACCACCACATTCAGCATTCCAGGCACTGTACTAAGTGTTTACACAAATCCTCTCTATTTTGCAGTTGAGCAATCCGATACTCAGAGCAGTTGAGCAATAGCTGAAGGTCACACAGCTGGGAAGCAGTAGAGATGAGATTCAAAGTCGGCAGAGCTCCAGAGGCTCCACTCTCCCCCACACCCTCCTGCAACCGTGCCAGACGCTCGGGATCCCAGAGCAAGTTTAACCAATATCCCTACATTGCAACGTCTCTTTAAGCAAGTCAGCTCCTCTCCCTGGGCCTCAGTTTCACCATCTAGAAAGTGTCTGGGGGATTGGGCCAGCTGATCTTTGAGGTCCCTCGGAGCTCTGCAAGTGTGTGATGTGAGAGGGGTGGTACTTCTAGCCGAAAGGGCAGATCTGAGGCCTGGGAGTACCTTGAGCCTGGCCTGGGGTTGCAGCCAGGGAGGCTGAGGGAGACAAGGCGTGGGGGTGAAATGAACAGGAAACTTCAGGTAACTGGAGAAGGTCCATGGCTGTGAACCTAGGAAGAGGGGGCAGATGTATGAAGCAGGTAAGAAAAGGAAAGAGAAGCCCCGGGCGGCCTCCCAGGGGCCACCCCAAGCTCAGGATGGGTGCGTGAGAGCCACGTGCAAGGGAGCAGGGGTCAGGCCAGCACCGAGCCGAGGTCAGAACTTCTGAGACACCGCAGCTCAAGGGAATTAACATTGCCGGGGGTTTTGTTTTCTCTGTAAATATTAAGAGATGTCCAGTTATTCTAGAAAAATGTATCCTGAGCGGGGCCTGAGCCGAGGTGGCATGTTTGTGTGGTTGGTCCAGCTGCCTTTTCCATGACCGCTGTTACATTCCTCCCCTTCAGGAACGGAGGGTTGTTTTCCCATCTGTAAGCTCATTAGGATGGCCACATTCTCAGGCTCCTCCACACGCACACACGCTCCGGCAGGTTCCCCTTGGGGACACACGTGCACACTGGCATTGCCCCCTGGACACACGCTCACGCGCACAATCGCAGCTGCGCCTTTTAATATTTAATGCCGTTGCTGTGAACGCCACTCCACACTGACTGCGTCCGTGCCAAGCTCATTTCTCTCAGGGCGGCGATTCCCGGCTTGGAGACCAGCTGACAAATCTTGTTAAAAACCTTCCAGCCCACTGCATCTCTCAGAGGAGGGTAATGTCACGTGCTTGCGAGATTAGAGAATGGGCGTCATTACCAGGCAGCTCCATTTTCATCGAGGCTCTTTCCACTTGAGGAAATTGATGGAATCACCTATTGCGTGAGTGTCTCAGCTCTCCCTCTAATTCCCACCAGTCCAGAGCTATTGCAGCTCTGGGTCCTTCAGACGCCTCTCGGTGCATTGCAGGCTGGATTGACCTGCTCTCTGGCTTGCAGAAGTCACGGCTGTGGGTGGGCACCAGGGCATGAAGTGACATGGATACCTGGCCTGTGTGGGGGCTTGTGTCTGCTCCTGTCTCTCTGCTCCTACACAGTTGATATCCACACTATGGTTTGAATGTATGTGTCTCTCCAACATTCACATGTTGGAACATAAACCCCAAGGCAATGGTATGAGAAGTGGTTGGGGGGTGCTTTGGGAGGTGATAAGGTCATGAGGGCTCCATCCTTGTGAGTGGGATTAATGCCCTTATATGAATAAAGGAGCAGGAGGGAACTAGTTTGGCTCACTGTGATCTTCCCCTCTTCCACGATGTGAGGACACAGCGTTTGTCCCCTCCATCCAGAAGGCACGGCAACGAGGCCCTATCTCAGAAGCAGAGAGAGCCTGTACCAGACACTGAACCTGTTGGCGCCTTGATCTTGGACTTCCCATCCCCTAAAATTGTGAGAAATACATTTCTACGGTTTATAAATGACTCCATCGGTGGCATTTGTTGTAGCAGCAGGAAGGGACTGTGACATACACCAGCAGAGAGGGTGATGGGTGGTCCCAGCTCTCATGCAGCCAGCAAAGGGCCCCATCCCTGACCCCTGGTCCAGCATGCTGCCGTCTTTGATGTTGAGATTCGCTTGGGGCGGATGGGAAAATATGACAGAAAATATCTATGGAAAGTTATAGATTATAGTCTCAAACCTTTTGGAAGGCCGAAAGGTTTTACTGGGGCGGGCTGAAGGCGGCTGGCCAGTCCGTTAAGTTAGGGAGAAGATAGAGAGGAGCAAAAGCCTCCCAGTTAAGTCTGTTGGCCCCACATGCCTTTGTCTCTAACAACTTCCTCATGTAAACTCTGTGCTGGATGGTTCTTTCAGTGGGAGATCAAAGGGGAATTACCTGTTAATAGTGTTGACTCTGGGCCTGGAACCTAAAGCTTTGATCATTCATATAACCACTCTTTTAACCATGCTAATTATCCACAAGTGTGTTGACTTAGAGCCTCTGTTATGAATAAAAGTGTGAACAGACAGACGGTTTGGGTTGATTGGTTGCGTTTTGCCCTTTGAAAGCAGTCAAGGCCATCCCTAGCCCACTGGAAACACTGTAATGGTGTGAGAGTGCATTCATTCATCTGGTTGCTGAGTCAGTGCATTCATTCATCCAGTTGCTGAGTCAGTGCATTCATTCATCTGCGTTTAGTCAGGGTCTGCAGGTCAGACTTCCGCAGATGGTGATCAACATCTCACTCTGAGCCCACAGAAAGGCCCTCCCTCTAAACCCCAGGTTTCAGAGTCAAAGGGCTGACAAAAGGTCAGGGGCTCTAGTTCTGGGCTGAGCTGGGACAGACAGGTGAGCAGGCCACTGTTCAGGAGCCGCTAGCTGCAGCGTCCCCAGGCGTCGAGGTTACCCAGACAACTTGGCCTTCCCAAAGCTGCAGTCAGATCAGCATGTCCAGTTCAGTGCTGGCTGCGGGCGTGGGGCCTATCCCACGAACTCTGGAAGAGCATTTGCAAGATGGACCTCCTGTCCTTAGCCTCCTCCTGCCTTTCAGCCTCTTGGTCCTGTGTCAGTGGACATGCTCAGAGCACCCCTGAGCGACCTGTGGTTCTGAGCATCTCTAAGAAACGAGGTCTGGGGGAGGGCAGGGAGGAGGGGAGAGGGGATGGGCAGGTGGGGCGTGGGGATTGCAAAACAAGGACACACTCGTTTGCCATTTACCAAAGACTTTTGTTTTCCTTTTCTTTAAAGCGTTGTTTCCTCAAGGGAAAACTTTATTTGTGTGAGTAACATATTGCTCTCTTAACGGGTTGAAAGCAGAACACCGGGAGAGGTTTTCAGTCCCTGTGACAAGGAACAATGAAGAAGCTTGTGGGCCTTGGGCAGCCACTGTCGCCCTCCCGGGCCCTGCCATTTCCCCTGTCCTCTCCTCCCACCCCAGTGGAGCCGCCACTGCGTGCCGTCCCCACTCTGGAGCCCAGAGTGTGGCTTTGGTCAGCGGAGGCAGCCGGCCTGGTCTGTGGGAAGCACCACGCTCTCAGTCAGGAGCCCAGGAGGGCGACGCGGCAAGCCAAGCGAGGGCGTGAGTGTGCTCGCAGGGCGCCATGGCCGCTGCCGTTCCTGCCAGCTTGGAGGACGGTGGAGAAAACCATGGAGGGAGGGGTGCAGAGAGCTCGTCTGACCGGTTCATGTCCGCTTTTCCTCACCAAGCCAAGTCTCCCCACCGTCTCTGGTCTGGGAGACAGGGCCTGGTTTTCGGAAGCGGGGCCTGAGCCTTTGAGCCTCCGGGAGGCCGGAGGAAGGTTCATTCAGAGGACTCACCAGGCCGCCCCACAGCCCCGCGCTCATCCTCCTCGGCCCTTCACTCTGGCACGTGGGAACCGTTTCTGGACTTTCGGCCTTTGGTTGGGGGCACAGTAGCTTCTGCCTCCCAGTGTTGCCCGGCTGGTGTTAGCTTATCAGCCCTGTCTCTTTTCAGCGTCGGTTGAGGTAGCTGGGGTTGGGGTGAAGCTACCTTCTGGAGCCTGGGCTCACACTCTGGGAGGAGAGCTGCTTTTCCCTGAGCAGCTTTTGGCGGGGGGATGTCCTGAGTCAATGCATCTGCTCCCTGTCCCCACCCCAGGGGCCCTGGGAGAGCTCCCTCTAGTCCAGGCGGAAGAGCCGCCTATGGGGAGAAGGTGGTGGTGGTCTCGGCCTCCACGCTCATGGAGGAACGCCGGGCGTGCCGACAGGAAGACCACTGCCGGAGCTGCTCCTGGCTGAGGCAGCCCAAGTCCTTGAAGAGCTTGAAGAGGTCGTTGCGGAACTTGACGCCGATGAAGGCGTACAGGAAGGGGTTGACGCAGCAGCGGACGCACGCCAGGCTGTAGGTGATGTCGTAGGCGATGTTGAGCTGCTTGCTGAGCTCGCAGCTGCTGCTGGTGATGTTGAAGTTGGCCACCGTCTGGGCCAGGACCACCCCGTTGTAGGGCAGCTGGAAGACGATGAAGACCACCACCACGGCGATGATCACCTTGATGGCCTTGTTGCGCTCGAAGTTGCGCGCCTGGAGCAGGGTGCGGATGATGACGAGGTAACAGAAGCTCATGGCCAGCAGGGGGACCAGAAAGCCAATCACCATCTGGGCCACCTGGATGGTGATAAAGGCCTCCACGTGCTCCGTGATGAGAGAGCATCGCATCGCTTGCTCACTGTTGCTCCTCTGGAGGCCGCTGTACAGGACCTCTGGGATGGAGAGCACCGTGGCCAGGATCCAGATGCCCACACAGGACAGCTTGCTGATAAGGAGGACACGGGCACGGTGGCGGTGAGCTGAGACGGCCTGGACGATGGCCACGTAGCGGTCAATGCTGATGCAAAGAAGTAGGAGCATGCCGCTGAAGAAGCTCATCTTGTAGATGCTGAAGATGAGCTTGCACAAGTGGACACCGAAGGCCCAGGACCTGGCGGCGCTGTAGGCCCAGAAGGGAAGGGTCAGGAGGAAGAGGATGTCTGCCATCGCCAGGTTGAGCAGGTAGGTATCGGTCATGGTCTTGAGCCTCTTGAAATAGATATAGGTCAACACGACCAGCCCGTTGCCCAGTAGGCCCACGAAACAAATGAAGGAGTACATGACAGGGAGGAACCAGGCTTTGAAGTTCCGCACATCCCTCTTGGAACACAAAGTCTCGAACAAAGTATAGTCCACCGTGGTGTTGTCTCCGATGTAATCGTCTGTGACCTCATCTTGACACATGCAAACCTTCGGGAAGGAGACAAGGGAAAACAGGCCAGTTTAGCTGGGTGGCTCCAACTGTGGCTGGAATTTAGAGTGTGCTTCCCTTCCTCTCTCCCTCCCTTCCTTCCTTCCTTCCTCCCTCCCCTCCTCCCTCCCTTCCCTTCTGCCTGCCTGCCTGCCTGCCTTCCTCTCTCTCTCTCTCTCTTTCTTTCTTTCTCACATGCTGTCACTCTGTTGCCCAGGTTGGAGTGCAGTGGTGCGATCAGGGCTCCCTCAGCCTTGGCCTCTCCAGGCTCAGGTGATCCTCCCACCTCAGCCTCCTGTGTAGCTGGGACTACAGGCTTAATTTCTGTATTTTTAGTAGAGATGGGATTTTGCCGTGTTGCCCAGGTGGGAAGAACGGTGGTTTCATCACAGGGTCTGCATCATCAGCATCATAGCATCACCTGTGAACTTGCTAGGAATGCAAACTCAGGCCTCACTTGAGAATTCTAAGCCAGAATCTCAGGTGAGGGGCCTAGGAATCTGTGTTTTTCTAAAGTCTCCAGGTGATTCTTTGGTTTGAAATCAGTGCTTCCCAAATGTTAGCTCCAATACGAATCAGCTGGTTAATCTCGTGTACATGCTTATCCTGAATGAGTAGGCTGAGGTGGGGCCTGAGATTCTACAGTTCTGCTAATAAGTAGCAAGTGGCTGATTTTGCGAAGTCTCAGAGGCTCTACTTGTGCTGACAGGGGACTGGAAATCGGCTGGGCTCTGGGGCCAGATGAGCCTTGAGATGGTTAAACTCTCTCGCCACCCCCCCCCAGCCTCAGTTTTCTCTTCTGTGAAATGGAGATGAATCCTATCCGCTTCACATGGTTGCTGTGAGGTACCTAGCCCAGGCTCCAGTACTGTTTCCTCCCCATGGAACTTTAATTTTGCCCTCTGGAAGCTCCGTGAGAGTGGGAACATGTGTCTTTCTTCTTGACCCTCCTTTAGAACGTGGTGGAGTTTTCCAGGGGACTTACAAAAAACCTCAGCTTTAGGGGGAAAATCGACGGGGGTTGGGGGTCAAGGCTGAGGAGCGCCTGGAGTGAGAGGAGAGGATGGGCAAATGCTCCCATTCTGAGGCCATCAAGCCTTGGGTTTGGGGTGAACTGCTGTGATCATGGGTGGTGGGTGACAGAGAACTCTCAATCCTGGGTCCCCTCTTAGCACCCAGCAGGAGCTCAGGCAACTTGAGCCCAAGTGCCAGAAACCCTGTGAATGGATGACGGGCCATGGGGGTGGGGGCGAGGCCTGCTCAGCAGCTGTGTCCCTGAAAGGAAGCACAGCTCTCCTCTCCCACTCTCCCTCTGCGCTCCCCCCTCCCCTCCACCTCTTTGCCTCTCTCTTCCTTGCCTCTCTTCCGGCAGATCCCAATCAGCAGGGCTCAGCTGCTGGGGCTTTTTTTAGCCTGTCGGCAGGGCCTGGTGAAGGTTCAGCAGCCTGCTGTGATTTTATCAATGAAAGAGGGGGCCCATGCCTGTCCGTGCCTCTGTGCACAGCGATGTACAGGCTCATGCAGGGCAGGGAGCTGGGCTGGAGCACCTGCCTCGCGAGGCTCATGGCTCTACCTCCAGGAACCAGATTCAGCAGCTCAACAATGATGGCTTTCTACCCGTTTGTGCTGGAGGGATTCACCGCATCTTGTCTCTCTTTTTCACATCCAAATTCTGGATTCATCACTGTCCTGCTCGGGAACAGGGTGAGGACAAAGTGATGTCCAGGAGCCTTTCCTTTGGCCACAGCTAGCTTGAGATGACAAGTCAGTGGCAGCCCCTCCTCCCTATCCTGGGTGTGGCTGCAGCCTGGGGACCCTGAAGACCCCTTCAGCCATGGTTATGGCCCAAGGCCTTAGACCAGGGGCCCTGGACAAGGGGGGTCTGGGCCTTCTTGGAGGGCGGCACTCCCGGCCACTATCAAGTGCACGCCCCATCATCCAGTCCTGCCTTCCCTTCTCCCCTCGAACCTTGTTCCTGTTTTATAATCCCCCTCCCCCAGCCTCACTGCCTCTGCAGCCCACAGCCCCACCACATCCTGCCCCATCTGAGCACCCCCTCCCCAAGTGAAAGGAAAGAATGAGTCTCAGCTGTTCTCATCCCCTCCCCAACCTTCCAGCCTCCGCTGCCAGCAATACAGCCCCCAGAGTCCTGGAGAGAGGGGGGAGTGGTGATGGGGAGTGGGGCCAGGCTGTGGGCTGCAGCCCAAGCTCCGGGGGCCTCTGGAATGGGGTTTTTGGGAACAGTGCCCAGCCTGGGGCCTGCCTCTGGCCTGAGTTTCTGGAAAGCCGCCTCTCTGGCCTCCAGACCTGGGGACGAGCCGAATTCTGTAGCACTGCCTCTCCAGCTCTGGCCTCAGCTGGACTCCCCTACCCACACTCTGAGCTCCCACCTCTAATGAATCGGGGAAAGCTGACTTTGCGAGTTACAGTTTCTTCTAACTTTGGCACTTGGTGAGGCACACTTTCTGCTTCTTTCTGGATTGAGAAACAGAACTTTGTAAAGTGGGGCTCTTTGCTCCTGCCGAGTTCAGGCCTGCTGTAAAATATGTGCTCCTTTAACCCTCCCCGCTTCCCTAGGGCCCCATCCTCTCTTCCCTCCCCGCCAGAGGCCTGATGGGTCTCTGTTTAGCTGAAGGTTGGAAAGAGACAACTTTGGGGTGATAGGATAGTAACAAGATCGCCAGATCCAGGGTGATTTTCTCAGCTCACACGTGGAGTTTTACGCGCGCGGGCACGCGCACACACGTACAAACCCCCTACGCTTGTTTGCTTTTTGCAGCTCTTCTCTAAGAACTCAGGGTTCATGTTGCTGTCTCCTGGGCAGGGAGATTGGAGGTAGGAGGGGGAAGGTGGTAAGTTATATTCCCCCTTGTTTTAATCTAAATGGAGTAAAGGAAGTACAGAGAACATCTGTGGCTCTCCAGGGTCACTCGGCAGATGGCGAGGGGGCGGCCATTAGCTTAATGAATGGCAGGTGGACTTGGGTCTGGGTCTCGTCTCTTCTAGCCCAGCTCCCCTACCAGACCCTGGCTTCGGAGGCCATGTGGAAGAGGGAACAGAGCTTTCCTTAGCAGGGAACCTCACCTGGAAAATGACAAGGAGAGCCACCACCAGCACCCTTTTCATTGGTTTCCCTGTAGGAGACAAGGCGAGAAAGTTATTGCCTGGCAGGGACATGTCTCTGTTATTAAAGAGAGGAGTTGAGGGGGAGACACTGTCGGGAACTCTCCTCCCCAGCTCCAGGCACTGTATTTGCTGAAAGAGAACATCAGAACCAGATTGTGTCTTTGAACACCTGGCCCGCTGCCCAGCATCACTGTCCTCACCTCCTTCTCGTCCTCCTCCACTCCCAGGTCCTGGAAAGAAGCCGCATCAGAATGCGGGGCAGCCCCTCCCACCCCCTGTCTTGGCCCATCTGGGCTGCTTCTTAGAGTCCGGAAGTCTTCTTTCTTTTTTTTTTAGTAATTTTTTTTTTTTTAAGAGACAGGGTCTCGCTATGCTGCCCAGGCTGGAGTGCAGTGGCTATTCACAGGCGCAGTCCCACTACTGATCAGCATGGGAGTTTTGACAGGCTCCATTTCTGACCTTGGCCGGTTTACCCCTCCTTAGGCAACCTGGTGGTCCCCTGTTCCTGGGAGGTCACCATAATGATGCTGAACTTAGTGCAGACACCGACTGGCATAGTGCACTACAGCCCAGAACTCCTGGACCCAAGAGATCCTCCAGCCTCAGCCTCCCCAGTAGTACAGGCAGCGCCACCGTGCCCGGCTAGCCCAGAAATCTTCTCTAGCCCAGACCGCCCCTCAAGACTGCCTGGCTGGCGGGTCTGAGCGCCCCCTCCCACTCCACATGATGTGGGACAAGGAAGCAAGGTTGTGAGGTCATGGGGTAGGTACGCACGTTTCTTCCCTGCTTTGGTGCTGGTGGCCACTGGCCCGGGAGCATTTTCCCAGCACCCAGGTAAATGGGCAGCCCCATGCCCGTGAGGCCAGGCCAGGGAGGCGGGCTGCGGAAAGGGGCTGGCCCCACAGGCTGGGTGGAGGGATGAGGTTCCTGACTGGTCCACAGCGATGGAGACTGCCTCAGGGCCCCACCAGCTCCACAGCACCCCCTCACTGAAATGACCTTCATTCAGCACTGACTGTCGACCACTGGGCCCACACCCCTGGCCTCTTTGGGGCAGAGATCCCTTCCCTTTGATCTTGTGCAGGGCCAGAATCGAGGAGGTGCCCCCAAATTGCGTGCTGATGAATATAGGAAGGATAAATACATGAATGACAAGTAAACGAATGCATGTCCCTTTTCCAAGGGAGAGGGCATCAAGATGGCCCGAGAGGACACAGACGGGAGCTGCCCTGTGCAGTGCAGGGGACGGATGACTTTTTTTTTGCTTAACTGAAGTGCCTGCCTACACTCACTTTCTCTCCTTTAACTTGTTTTCTAGCCTAGGCTTGGGGGGCAGGTGGAAGGGGGAATGGGGAAGGGATGTGTTCTGGGAGTCAGGAGGCTTTCTGGGGTCTGAGCAACAGGTAGAGACCCTATCCTAGCACAAGGCCTGGAAGTGCTCGGTTTGGTTTTGTGTCTGAGCCTCGGGCCCAGCAGAAACTTATTTATTCCTGAGGCTGGGCAGGGAGGACAGATGATGGAGTAATCTGCGTAGGTGTCTTAGCTTACCTACAAGTCAGCGCGGAGGTAGCCCTCTTCCTGTAGCCTGACCCTCGGGTCCCAGCTAGGGCCTGGCCCACTGGAGAGTCAGTAACTTAGATGCCACAAGTGAAGGCAGGCCCGTGGCAGCTCCAAGCTCAAGAGGGTCAGGGAATGCGTGGGAACCCGTTTAAGGCATTTTCTGGAGGCCAGGGGCCCTACGGAGGCTGGGGAAGCAGCAAGAGCCCAGTGCTTCCGTGTCTTTGGCCACAGCACCACCTGCTGGAGGCTTTGCTGCATGGCACCCAGGTTGCAGTTGGTGAATGTGTTCCCAGGAAAGTGTGTAAAGCCGGGGGGATTGTGGGCTTGGGAGTTCCTCCAGGAAGGAGAGACTGCATCAGGCTACATAAATAAATAGGTATTTCTCCTTCCTTGAGCAAATTATCCTGCACACTACTGCTGGACACATCCTCCTGAAGCTTAGCTCTGATCCAATCCCACCTCACCTTCATCCACCAGCTCTGAGGATGAAGCCCCTGATGCTTGGCTTGGCAGTCCAGTCCTCCACTGTCTGCTCAAAGTGGGCTTCCTAGCTGCATTTTCTGTTCTGGGGACATGCAGCCACTGTCCCCTTGTTCCCAGCCTGCGCTGGGCACTTGCAGTCCTGCTGGGATTAGATCCTGTTGCAACAGAGCTCCCCACTGCACCCCTAATTCCCCTTTCTCGCTGAGTTGCCCCTAAGCTCCTGAGTCTCAGTCCACATGTTTACGCCCAGCTACACTCTTCAGGGTTCAGCGCTCCACCTGCCCTCCACTGACTCATCTAGACGTTGAGTCTCGAGGTTTCTTTAAACACGTAAATGTCTTTCGGTTACTCTAGAGAAAGCCCGCTCTGACTGTCAGGGAGAAATGAGAAACCTCAAAGTTTTGAAAGTCACAATGGTTGAGATCTGTGTTGATGACCCCTTCTCCTTGGTGCTGTCCCACTTCTGCTGCTCCCCAGGAGAGGGGGACTGGGGGAGTGCTGGCATGTGTGCCGGTGATTCCTCATTCCAGGTGTGTTGGAGGTGGTGGATGAGCAGGGGGCTTGTAGGTCCAGAACAGATGGTCTTCAAGAAAGATCACAGGGAAACTTAGGGGAACTCTGGCATGTTGCAAAAGGGAGCCTGGTCAGTGGCCATGAGTCAGATCATTCCTGTCTGTTACAAAGTCATAAAGCAACTGGCCTTGGGCAGCAGCTTGGGTGAGACCAGTGAAGTTGGAAATCTCTGGGGCAAAGGAGTGGTTGACCTAGATGTTGGGTGTTTTCTGAGTTCTTGAGTTTTCAGTAATAATCATCATGAAAATTCCCTACAATTCCAACCTGAGCCCACAGCATGAGAGACTCTTCATCGAGGAGAAGAGAACTGTTGGCTGGCTGGCTGCCCCCACCCCCAAACCCTGAACTTCCATTCCCACAATTTTCTAGGTCTTCCAGGCTGCCCAGGAAATCACAGTTGCCCAATCAGCTCGCCCCAAGAGCTACCCCAAGCTTTCTCCTCTCTGAACTTCCTTGCTTGCCAACACCACTTCTCTCTTTTGTCTTTGTTGGATAGGGGAGAGAGAGGAGAAACAGGGAGGTGCTGAGAGATCTGGAGATCTGGGAATCCCATTTCAGACAGCAGGCAGGGATGGGTGAGAGCTGGATGGATCTTGCAGTTTCCATATTATCAACTACCGTATCCAGTGAGAACACTGATATTCGCCGAGCTCTCACTGTGCGCCAAACTGTCCACACGGATGGTCTCATTTCGTCTTCTCTAAAGCCCCATGAGGTAGGCGCTACTATTATCCCCATTTACGATGAGGAAACTGAAACACAGCAAGCAACTTTCTGAGAGTCACACAATGGCCAGCAGTGGAGCCAATGAAAGCAGAGAGAAAAAGACACATCCTCGTGATGGGAAAAGATACACCATCCAAAAAGAAACCACACTCCTAACCATCCTTCTGTTCTGCCACTGTTTCTATGTATCACTTCCTCATAGGATCTCGTATGCTACCCTTGGTGATCCTCACTCTGTATTCCAGAAACTAGAGGCCCAGAGAGATTAAACCAAACGCCTGGGGCCACACAGCTGCTAAGAGAGGGACCTGAGACTTGAACAGGACAGCAAGGTTTCGGCTCTCGCTACTGCATCAGGTTGCATTTCTGTGAGTCTGTGTGTTTAGGGTGCTCCATGGAGCATGAAGGGAATCCTCACTCCCCACGTGTCACTGGCCCCCAGGTACTACTGCTTCCATCCCCAGCATCCCTCAGAGCTGGCCCCACCTCTGTTCTGACGCAGGGCTTTGCTGCCACTTTGCTGCCATAGAACTCCTTCCCAAACACAAATTTATCCTTTAATTCACCTACTTGAAAAATAGAAATCTTCGATGGTTGCCCATTGCTTTCAGGATAAAGTCTAAATTCCTTAGGGATACGGTACTAGTTTTAAGGATTGGCTCTCCGCTGCCCGCGTCCTTCCTCCCCATCTTCCTCCTCGGCATGGCCAGCTTCTCCACCCTCCCCTCCACTTGCTTCTTTCTTGTCTGTTACTGTTGTCTCAGCTGACCAGCTACACTAAGGCTGCAGAGCCTTAGTCCCCAGGACACCGAAATAATGGATTTGGATATCTTTAGGTGGAGCATGCATCCTCTGGGTCACTCTGCTCCCCTCTACTTCCTGCATCTTACACCTCTTCCTTCTTTTACCTTGTCAGCCTCTGATGGCAATGGAGTTTGCCATTCCTGCCACAACCTGGGCCCCCTGTGGCTCCTTGTTTGGTTTGACAACTCCTACACACCCTTCAAAACCCACCTTAAATCTCTCTCTGACCCAGGTTCACAATTCCCTTCTTGTCTTGCCCTTGCCCCAGTCAATGCTGTATCTCACTCTGTTGCAGGGGCTTTGTGACCTATGTGTCACTCTCCTCACAACACTGGTCATCCCTGAATCCCTCCACAGTGAGAGTTGACTGACAGTCCCAAGCAAAGAGGAGAGATGTTTTCCAACAGTGACCCCAGGCTGCAACATCCTTCTCCTCCCCAGCCAGGTTTCTGGAAGGCAAGAAACTGGCCCTGAATTAGCTTCAGCCTCTCCCTCTGCCGCCATTTATGTCTGAGCTGTGAGATACATGTCCCTCATGGGTTCATTTTTCCTTGCTTTGCTTATGATAATTCTGAAAGATGTTTGGTCTCATTGCTCGAAAGTGGGGAGGGCGCCTCGGAGCTGCTCATTCAAACCGTGAAAAAGGCCAGCTCAGCCCTGCTTTGGAGTTTTCATTTTGTGTAACAGAAACCCTGCCTCCTCACCCACCTCTTACTCCCTGCTGGGCAGATGAAGAGCAGAACAACAGACCCATCCACCCCATCAACGGCCAGACAGAGCCCCTTTTGAGCAAAGCTCTCAGCGGCTTCCCCTCCTACCAGTATTTCGGGTTTGACGGTTGGGGCTCTCTCGAGTTGAGTGAAGTAGCAAGAATACCCCTTCCTCCTGGACCGGAGATTACCCTCCCTCCCGGCATCAAAGCCTAGGAGTCTAGCACCCCCAAACCTAGTCTAGGGGCAAGACACTGTGCACATCTTCCCAACTCCCTGATCTGTCATGTGGATGGCTTGAAATCAATCAGCCAGGGCAGGAGAATTTACACCATGGAAATTGGCAAGCACTACAAATTCAGGACTTTCCCTCCAGCCTGGAGGCAGCTACCAATGCTCCGCCCCTGGGAGCTGCTTTTCAAATGCTCAGCAGCACACCACTGCGCACTGCTTGGTTTCCTTCCCGGAGGCCAATATGAAAGGCTGGAGCAGGGTCTTCTGTGGACGACGTCTACACTCTGGGATTGTGACCATTGGGGAATGGGATTTAAGCGCAAGTTGGCTGGGAAATGAGGCATTTGGAAGAGATTTTCAAAAACTAAACTCTACTGAGTTCTTGATACGATGGATTCATTCATTCCACAAACATTTTCTGCTCATATCCTCAAAGCACCTGAAGCTGCCTGAGTTCACAGTCAGTAGGTGGGGTGACCACTTTAACCCTTTCACAGCTGTTTGCTGGATCCAGATCCAGGGTTCGGGACAGGCAAGGAAGGAAGAGATGAAGTCAAGGAGGCTGTGGTGTGGCGGGGAGGGGTGTGAGGACAACACCAGGGAACCTTCACTTTTTAAAGCCAACCCCTTGCGGCTTTGAGGCCGCCGTGGTGCATTGCTTGCTGGTAAGACAAGCCATCTAGGAACCTGGTCTTCTTAGCCTCAGTCTCGTCTGGCTCCACAGCTGAGATTTATAAAGGGGGTATCTAGAGCTGCATGAACCACTCAGAACACCTTCGGTGCTTCTCCTGGACCCCTTCTAGCCAAGATGGAGGTAAGATCCGAGAAAGGGCTTTCTAAAGAGCAGAGTTGTCTGCAGGGGTGGAGTGTGTGAAGTTTTGGTCAGGGGCAGGAGCTGTGCTGAAGGTCTGGCTGTGATCTCTCCAAGCTGAGTACCCTTTGCCATTCCACACCATAGTGCCCGCCTGCTCCTTAACTTGCAAGAGGCAACAGCAAAGCCAGAGCGAAGCTGGCAGGGTGTGCATCAAAGAGAAAGCAAGCACGGCATGCACCTGCATGGCAGCGTTCCACTCTCACTACCCAGTCACCGTTAATTGGCATCTCCTCATGACCCCAGGTGGACAGGGATACAAATCTCTATTTAGCAGGGGAGAATGGTGGGAATCAGAGAGTGAGTAGAAGGTCCTAAGCTCTCTAGGGAGAATTTCTCTGTTGAAACCTGTCTCCAGAGGTCCCAGAGGGACTCACCTATCACCCTCATGATGAGAACAGATTCTGCCCAGACCACCAAGCCCAGCCCCGTCTCTCTCTTGTGTCCCTGCTATTTTAGAAAGACATGCCTTCGGCCCCTCCGTTGTCCTTCCTGGCACCAAAGTCTGCCCACTTTCCCAGGTCTGAAAGCGTAGGTGCACCCCTCCTGGGACAGCAGGCAGCATTCTCTGGAAGTAGCTTCCAATGCCCACCAAATCAGACCTGATTTCTCCAGGAAGCACCCCTATGCGCTCCACCCACCTCCTCCACCCCCATTCCACAGGGTCAGTCTGGGTGTCCAAGACCCTGATACTGTTCCTTCTCACATGAGGAGGCTCACTCACCCAGGTCCATGACGCTTTCTGGGCGGTAAAAACCACACAGGAAGGCTGTGCCCGGCCTCGCTCCCTCTGTCTGGGGAGGAAGTGGTTCGAGCCCCTTTTAAGTAGTGCAGTGAGCCAATCTCTTCCCTGCCCCTCCCACTCTTGCTCCTCCCTCCAGCTCTCCAAGATTCATGCAGGGCACCTTCAGTGCCTTTAGAGATAAAGGGGCAAGTGAAAGGTGACGGAGGATGACAGTCACTGGTCACAGGATCCTGAATCATCATGTCATTTACATTCAAAAAGCCCCGTGTGCCGCTTGGCAGAACCTAGATGAGGGGTCATTTGTTGATTCAACAAATATTTGTAGCATCAATATCACATGCCAGGCCAGGGGTTAGATGTTGGGGAGTCAGAGATGGGTGAGAGAAGTGTCCCCATCCTTCCCTTGCTCTGTTCGGTGTCACAATGGAATATAGTCCCAAATGGCTTTTTCTCTGGCTTCTGGGTAGGTTAGGCCAATGGGCGGTGCTGACACATAGTGACAGGTCTAAGGGAAGAGATAGGCCAGGATGTATCTTTTTTCTCCCCTCCCCTCACCTCCCCCTCTCCCCTCCCCTCTCCTCCCTTCCCTTCCTCCCTTCCCTCCCCTTTCCTTTCTTAATGACAGCTTTATTGAGCTATAATCCACATACCGTAGAATTTACGCTTTAAAGTGTAGAATTCAATGGTTTTTGTATATTCAGAGTTACGCAATCATCACCACAATACATTTTTGAAAAGTTTTTCTCACTCCCACTCAAGAACCCTGTAACCACTAGCAGTGACCGCCCCCCTCCCTTCCACTCCTGTCATTAAAAGCCCCTGGCAACCAAAAATCTACCTTCTGGCACTATAGATTTTCCGATTCTGAACATTTCACATAAATAGAAGTATTCACTATGTGACCTTCACATCTGGCTTCTTTCAGTTAGTATGTTTTCAAGGTTTACCCATGTGGTAGCCTGGATCCATTCCCCATTCCTTTTTTATGGCTGAATAATATTCCATTGTATGGATATGAAACATTTTGTTTATCTGTCATCAGTTGGACAGTTGGGCTGTTTCCCCTTTTTAGCTATTATGAATGATGCTGCTATAAATATTTGTGTACAAGTTTTTGTGTGGACATATGCTTTATTTCTCTTGGGTATATGTCTAGAAGTGATTGTTGAGTCATATGGTAATTATGTATTTAACATTTTGAACAAGTATCAAACTGTTTTTCAAAGTGACTGCACTATTTTATGTTCCCATCGACAATGCGTGACGGTTCCACATTGTCAACACAACTTAATTATTGTCCATTCTTTTGATTCTAGCCATCCTAGTGGCTATAAAGTGGTATCTCAATGTGTGTTTTTTTTCTCTTTTTGAGACAGAGTCTTGCTCTGTTGCCCAGGCTGGAATGCAGTGGCACAATCTTGGCTTACTGCCATCTCTACCTCCTGGGTTCAAGTGATTCTCCTGCCTCAGCCTCCCGAGTAGCTGGGACTACAGGCGCATGACACCATGCCCGGCTAATTTTTGTATTTTTAGTAGAGATGGGGCTTCACCGTGTTGGCCAGGCTGGTTTCAAACTCCTGACCTCAGGTGGTCTGCCTGCCTTGGCCTCCCAAAGTGCTGGGATTACAGGTGTGAGTTACCACGCCCGGCCTCACTGTGGTTTTGATATGCAGTTTCCTAATGACTACTGATGTTGAGCATCTTTTCATGTGCTTATTGGCTATATATATATATATATATAGCTCCAACTTTATCTGTTTTTTAAGGGTTGTTTGGCTAATCTAGGTCTCTTTCTTTTCCATGTGAATTTTGGGGTCAGCTTAACAATTTCTGCAATGAAAACATGTGGGATTCTGATAGGGATTGCATTGAGTCTGTAGATCAATTTAGGGATCAATTAACAAAGTCTTTTTGTCCATGAACATGGGATGATTTTTCATTTATTTAGGTCTTTCTTAATTTCTTTGTACTTTTTAGGCTGCAAGGCTTTCACTTCTTTCTTAAATTCATTCTTTAGTATTTTATTCTTTTGGATAAATGAAATGAATTGTAAATTCATTTGTAAATTGTAAATGAAATTGTTTTCTTAATTTTATTTTCAAAGATGGCCAACTAGAAGCAGGTATGGGGCATGGCTCTCTCAGAGAGGAACGAAGGAGTGAGTATGTACAGCACCTTCATGTGAAACATCCAGATACTTGCATTGGGACTGATTTAAAAATCAGCTTGACCCACAGAGGACAGAGAAAAGCAGAGCAGGGCAATGGCCCACACAGGAGCAACACAGACCCAAGGGAACCTCCTCCCCTCCCCGCACCAGGGAAGCAGTGAGTGAATATGCAAACCCTGGGAATGATGCTTCTGCCACTGATCTTTGCAATCTTTGGATCGGGAGATCTGCTTGTGAACCCACTCTACCAGGGCCTTGGGTGTGATACACAGAGCTGCCTTGGAGTCTTGGCAGAGCAGCTGCTCAGGCGTGCACCGAGACCCGGGAGCTTTACATACTCAGGCTCCAGGACCCCTTCAAAGATGGCTGCAACTTAGGCAAAGCAGGAGGTCTATACATACCCCGAGGAAGGAAGCTAAATCCAGGGGGCTGAGCAGCATTGGTCCACCGGCTCCACTTCCACAGCACCTCACCGGATAAGATCAACTGGCTTGGAATTCCAGCCAGCCACAGGCAATGGTGTAGCACCTACCTGAGACAAGGTGGAGCTCTGGCGGTGGGTGGGGTGGTTGTGAGGGGCATCACCTTAGCTGTTTGGATGACTCAGCTGTTCCAGCTGCAGGCTTTGGGGAGTCCAAACCCACCAGGTGTGGAAAGGATACCCTGGCACAGCACAGCTGCTCTGCCAATGTGCCAGATTGCTTCTTTAAGCAGTACTCCTATCCATCACTCCTCACTGCGTGGGTCTTTCCAAACAAGGCCTCCAGCCAGCTCTGCCCGTATTCTACAGCCCATAACGTTCTGATCTTCCCCCTGGGACAGGGTGCCTGGAGGAGGTTGCGGGCTGCCACCTTTGCTGTTTGGGGATCACAGCCATTCCAGCCTTCTGGCTTTGGAGAGCCCGAACCAACAGGGGGCTGAAGAGATCTCCCAACATAGCACAGCTGATTTACCGAAATGTGGCCACAGTGCTTCTGTAAGAGGGTCCCTGACCCATTCCTTCTCACTGGGCAGGACCTCCCAACTGCAGCCTCTAGTCACTCCTGTCGAGATTCTCTGGCAGACAGAGATTTGAAAGCTTCCTGGGACACAGCTCCTAGGGGCAGGGGCAGGCTGCCATCTGCTGTTTTGGCAACTCAGCCCATACCAGTGTCCAGGCTTTGGAAATCCCAAGCCAACTGGGGATGGAAGCGGCGCCCAGCACAGCACAGCACAGCTGCTCTATAAAAGTGTGGTGAGATTGCTTCCTTCAGTCGCTCCCCAATCCTGTTCCTCCTGGCTGGGTGAGATCTCCAGAATGGGGTCTTCAGCCACCTCCTACAGGTGCATTTAGGCCAGCAACAGGTTCATACCTCCCTGGGACAGAGCTCCCAGGGGAAGGACGGAGCTCCCAGGGGAAGGACGGAGCTCCCAGGGGAAGGACGGAGCTCCCAGGGGAAGCCATCTTTGCTGTTTCACAGCCTTCACTCACGATACCTCCAGGTACTGAAAAATCCAAGGTGACTAGGGTCTGCAGTGGACCCCCAGCAAACCACAGCAGCTTTATGGAAAAGTGGCTAGACTGTTAAAAGAAAAACAAAAGAAACCCCACAACCTCATCCAAAAGGTCAGCAACTTCAAAGATCAAAGGTACATAAGCACACAAAGATAAGAAAGAATCAGCATAAAAACACTACAAACTCAAAAATCCAAAGTGCTCTCTTCCCTCCAGGTGACTGCAGCCTCTCTCCAGCAAGGGTTTGGAACTGGAGTAAGGCTGAGATCACTGCAATGAAAAAAGTAGGCATCAGAATGTAGCACCTACAGCTGTAGCTACTTGGGAGGCTGAGGTAGGAGGATTGTTGGAACCCAGGAGTTTGAGGCTGCAGTGAGCTATGATCGTGCCACTGCACTCTAGGCCAGGGTGCAATGTAGAAGTGACAGAGTGAGACCCTGTCTAAAAAAATAAAAACAAAAATAAAAATAAAAATAAAAGCTTAAAGTCAGGACTGTCTGTGTTTCAGTCCTGCCTCTCCTATGACTCGCAGGTGACCTTGGGCAAGTCACTTCTCTCTGGTTCTTGGATGCCCATCTGAAAAGCAATAGGATTAGAGCCTACAAGGTCCAGGCTTCTTTCTCAAGATAATATTTGTTATCCATGAGAATTTTCTCGGTTCTTTAGCTAGCATGGACCCCACAGGAGGTCCCAGATGGAGAAGAGTCTATGAACAGGTTAGGACTGGAGAGTTTGTGGCAGATGTGCCAGGTTGTCAAGGGGATAAAGGGGTACTTCTTGGTTCTGATTTCCTCAGCAGCCTGAGCTTGATGATAAGTGGAGTTGTCCAACCCAGACCGGATTCCTCCCTCGACTGTCCTCCGACCCCCCAATTCTAGCTGCTTGGATGTTGCACGATTGGTCCCAGGAGACTCCAGTTTCAGTTTCTTAGCTGGCCTCTGAGTGAGGTGATGGGGAATCCCTAGTATTTTTCAGCACTGACTGTGAGCTTCTCTTTTGCATGGTAGCATGCAGTTCGTGACGATTCACTGCAAATCTGCTGTTTATGAGAGGGACAGTATAGGGGGAGCCCAGTATCACTTTCCAAATTCTACCCATCCTTCGAGGCCCAGGCAGCCCCACCTACACCACACTTTCTCCTCTGAACACTCAGAGCACTTAACTTTAGGGACACCCAAACTAACATTTACACCAAGGGCATGTGAAGTCTTCTCTGTTCTAGAATAGACTTTGTGCTTCTTGAAAAACAATATTGTACCATGTAGTTCTTTTTGGTAGTCTCTGAATTGCCTTGAATAGTGCTGATTTGAAAACTAGACTTTAAAATATAATTTGGTATAGTTCAATAAGTCTGGGTTTCATGGGCTCTCTTCTTTATCCCAGGAGATTCTCTCTCATCTTATTGTTAAGAGAATGTGTGGCCTGCCTACCAAGAAACCTGAAGCCAGTTCCTTGAGATTGCTCCCTCTCTGCTCTGGAGATTCTTAATAGTCGATGCCAGAATTCTAGAAATGAAGCCCCTGATGGATGCCAAGGGTGTCAATAGAATGGTCACCATCATGTCCAAGCTGTGCTGTGGATGTAGTTTGTATCATAAGTGAAGGAGAGCTCTCTGAGTTCATGTTCTCCAATTGGAGTGCCATGGACACTTTGATGTATCTGTCCAAGGAACATGTTCATAAGACAGGCCAAAATGCACTGTGCTTGTTTATATCTGGGGCATCTTTGGACCACTTGGTCTTTGGTCTTCCAAAGACTGATTGCCTTATGGAAGTAGAGACTGTTCAACATGGACTATCTAATAAGCAGGTGCTTAATAAACATCTGATTGATTAATGCAGGGACTTAAAACTTTTCCTAAGATGCTACTACTCCCTTTACCCCTGTGTGGAAATGCCTTTCTTTCTTACTTTCCAATTTCCTTTGTTGGACGCTGACTGCAGATCCTGGTATTGGCAGTAGCTTTGAGTATCACGGCAGAGCAGAGACACGCTGCTTCTAAGGAGTGGACCCTAGGGTACCTGTTTTTACTTGCACTGATGCCATTTATTCATTCAACAAACATTTAATGAACACTATGTGCCAGGCATGGTGCTGGACTCTATAGATACAAAGATGAATATACGTGGCTCCTGGCCTTGCTGAGCTTCCATAAAGCACTGTGGGTGTATGACTGTGCTTTCGTTGCCATACCAGAATACCACAAGCTGAGTGGCTTAAGGTCCAGCAGGGTTGGCTTCTGGTGAGGGCTCTCTGATGGCCGCCTTCTTGCTATGCCTTCACATGGCCTTTCCTTGGTGCATGTGTGAAGGGAGAGGGAGGGAGCTTTCTGGGGTCTCCTCTTATAAGAACACATCTTATTGGATCA
Organism: Sapajus apella; assembly: GCF_009761245.1. NCBI lineage: Eukaryota > Metazoa > Chordata > Mammalia > Primates > Cebidae > Sapajus > Sapajus apella. The sequence goes on along the minus strand of NW_022436952.1, from coordinate 3,504,774 downwards.
GGACCCCACCCTTATGGCCTCATTTAACACTAATTATGTCTTTAGAAATCCTATCTCCAAATGCAGCCATATTGGGGGTTAGGGCTTTAACATATGGATTTAGGGGGTAGACATTCAGTCCACAAAAATGAGGCGCATGAACAAATAAAACCGCAATTACCTATAAGCAGTAAAAGCATAAAACAAGCAGGAGGTAGAATATACTAAATTTAGGATGAGAAGGAAGAGGACGCAAGCGGAGAGAAGTATGCAGGGACTTAAACTGGTATGTGCTATATCTTTTGGTAATGCTTTGTCTTCATTCAAGACCTACAAAGGTCTTCACTGTATTATTCTTTACACCTTTACGTATTAATTATTTCACAAAATTTAAAAAATAATAGAAGACACAATTACTGCACAACATAGTAAGAGGTAATTGGGGGGTATGCCGAATATGCCACAGGAGCACATAGGAGGGGATTCTAGAAGGCTACAAAAAAGATGGCATCTACGGAGGAGCAGGAGTGGCCCAGGTGCAGGGGGAAGGCAGTGATGAGTGGTCAGTAGAAGGACCAACGCCAGGCTGGGAGTGGTGGTCCATGCCTGTAATCCCAGCACTCTGGGCGGCCAAGGTGGGAGGATCGCTTGAGCCCAGGAGTTTGAGTCCAGTCTGGGCAACATGGCGAAACGTTATCTCTCCAAAAAAATTCAAAAATTAGCGGGGCGTGGTGGAATATGCCTGTAGTTCCATTTACTTGGAAGGCTTGAGAAGTAGGAGGATTGCTTGAGCCTGGGAGGTCAAGGCTGCAGTGAACTGTGATCAAGCCATTGCACTCCAGCCCGGGCAACAGAGCAAGACCCTGTCTTAAAAAAAAAAAAAAAGAAGTGCCAAGGCCAGAAATCTTGCTGGGCTGACCTCAGCCAGCTTACTTTCTCTGAGTTGCTTAATTTGGAAATTCAGAAGACAGGGAAAGCCATACTGTTTAACTTGGCCTTTTGGGGTGATGTGGCCTGTTGGGTAGATTTCTGGCCTTTGTTGCCTGCTCAGTGGTGTGGCTGTGTTTGGCACATGAACTATGTTTGACTTTGGCCATGTCTTTGAAGGGAATCTCTGCTGCTGTGGCGTCTGAAACAGGTGGTGTCCACGGTGTTTCCCAGAGTTGCCTCCTTCCCAAGACTTTACCTTTCCATTTGTCTCTCCATTCATTCATGCAGCATCCATTTACTGAGCACCTACTCTGCCAAGTATTAGGCCAGATGCTAGGACTTGAAGGTCCATTAACCCAGTCCTGAGCCTCAAGGAGCTTGACAAGCAATGGAAAAGAGCATCTCCAGATCTGTATGGGCATCCACAGCTCCAAGCACATTCTTCTACCTCATCTTATTTAGCCTTCAGGCTGCCCTGTGTGGTAGGTTTCCATTCTATGATTGAGGAAGCTGAGACTTGAAAGAGAAGTAACTTGACCTTTGACTCTAAGCTAAGGGGCTTTTCCCACTATGCCAGGCTGTCTTTACTGACATTGGGCATGGTTGGAAGGGCTAAGGCCATGGCTGCCCCCTCTCTGCCTGGGAAAGATGCCCTCAGACAGGTCTTTGCATCCCATCCTATTGTACAAAGGTTTCTGAGAATAAGCCGGGAAAAGAACCTAGGGGTAACCTTTACAGTCATTCAGTCCAACCACTCCGCTGATGACGTGGTTACCCAGAGGATAAAGAAAAGCTTAGCTTACCAGAAACTCAAGCCCCTTTTATTATGGAAAAGAACAAGACAAGTCTTGAGACCCCTAGAGGAGTCCCTAATCTCATGGGACTCAACAGAGGAGCCAGACCCAGAGGCCCCTGGAGTGAGCCGGGTCTGCAGAAATTCAGTAACTCAGTCCTGCCTTTCTTGCATATGGAGTCCATGGTCATAGTACCAGTGTCCTGGCTCTACCCAGAGTGTCCAGTGGCTTCCAGTCCCCGTGGGCTTGTCATTCAGTGGGCAAAGTCCAAGATCACAGCTCTCACCCCTGCCCCCACCTCTTGCTCCTGTTTTACCTCACTTGGAAATAATTTGTTCCCATGTGAAGCCAAAGAAAATTAGCCTCCACTGGTTCTGGATAACCCAGCAGGCAAATCTGGTATGGACTCAGTGCCTCAGCCAGATGGGGATACCCCAAATGTGAGAAGAGTTCAGTAATCAGAAAATCTAAAAGGAAGCTCTTTTGGTTTCAGCACACATGTACATTTTGTGTTGTCTGGTCAGTTTTAGGGATTATATTTGGAGGGAGACTGTAATCTTTACAGGGTTCAGAGCCTTTTAAGGTCTTACTCAGACCTTGGACCACCAAGAGGAAAAGGGCCAACAGGTGTGAGGAGAGTAAGTTGTGAGGCTGCAGGGAGGAAGAGGATGGCTCACCAGGATGAAGAAAAGGGAAGGAGAGGAGCTCTCAGAGGTGCAGTTGGCTAGCACGTGGTACTTACATGTAAAGGGAAGGAGAGCTGGGCACAGGCTTGTGGGAAGCCTCAGGTCACCCTAACACCCGTGGCCCGGTGGCGGTTTCCTGACTTGTCAGGACATATATGCAGAGAGAACAATGGTTTGCCTTGATGGAAGATGCTTCCTGTTTTGCTGCATGGGTTCATTGTTGGGCATTAAGAGGGAGGGGTCCATGTGTCTGTGTTTTTCATGTTGCCAAGCTCTCTGAGGGGAGAAGTTGGGGGAGGTGAGGACGGGGGTCTGAGGAAGGGTGAGAGGGAAAGCAGGGGAGCAGTTATTCTTCCAGAATTGCTCAGCCAAACTTCACACCATTCTAGTTTCAGCCAACTGGAAAGGGAGGGGCAGTCCTGCTGTCCCACTGTCCCCAAGAGCTCTAAGCCCAGAATTTTTGTGCATGACTGAGGGCTGCCCAGAATCCTTCCTTTTGTTCCCCAGTGGGACTCGTTGTTGACTTCTGTGGTGACCTTTATCTTGGCAAGGTGGCAAGGGCGACAGGAAACTTGGACTAAAATAACCTCTGTGGTGAAGGCAGGGGTGGGAAGTGCTGAGGCTGGTCTCATGGCGAGTGATGAATTAGACATCCAAGATGCCCACCCCCCAACCCCAGCCTGCCCACTGCTGGGCCAACCCTGCACATTCACAACTGAAATTGTACATTTTTAAAATTTGTTTTTAATTTTTATTCTTTTTAAATTTTTTCTATAAGTTATTGGGGTACAGGTGGTATTTGCTTACATAAGTTCTTTAGTGGTGATTTGTGAGATCCTGGTACATCCCTCACCTGAGCAGTATACACTGCACCATATTTGTTGTCTTTTATCCCTCGCTCCCTCCACTCTTTCCCCCAAGTCCCCAGAGTCCATCGTATCATTCTTGTGCCTTTGGATTCTCATAGCTTACCTCCCACATATCATGAGAACATATGATGCTTGGTTTTCTATTCCTGAGTTACTTCACTTAGAATAATAGTCTCCAATCTCATCCAGGTCATTGAAAATGCTGTTAATTCATCCCTTTTTATGGCTGAATAGTATTCCATAATATATATATGTATATAATACATATGATATATATATATTCCATATATATGGATATATAATATCCATATATATATTCCATATATATGGATATATAATATCCATATATATATTCCATATATATAATATATATATCCATATATATCATATATGTATACATACATGGTGTATATATGTTTGTCTGTGTATATGTATATGCCACTATTTCTTTATCCACTTGTTGATTGATGGGCATTTGGGTTAGCTCCATAATTTTGCAATTGTGAATCGTGCTGCTATAAACATGGGTATGCAAGTATCTTTTTTGAATAATGACTTCTTTTCCTCTGTGTAGATACCCAGTAGCGGGATTGCTGGATAAAATGGTAGTTCTACTTTTAGTTCTTTGAGGAATCTCCACACTGTTTTCCTTAGTGGCTGTACTAGTTTACATTCCCACCAGCAGTGTAGAAGTGTTGCCTGATCACCGCATCCACACCAACAGTAGATACTGTTTTTTGATTCTTTGATTATGGCCATTCTTGCAGGAGTAAGGTGGTATTGTATTGTGGTTTTGATGTGAATTTCCCTGATTATTACTGATGTTGAGCATTTTTTCATATTTGATGGACATTAGTGTATCCTCTTTTGAGAATTGTCTATTCACATCCTTAGCCCACTTTTTGATGAGATTTTTTTTCTTACTGATTTGTTTGAGTTCATTGTAGATTCTGGATATTAGTCCTTTGTCGGATGTATAGATTGTGAAGATTTTCTCCCACTCTGTGGGTTGTCTGTTTACTCTGCTGACTGTTCCTTTTGCCATGCAAAACATTTTTGTTTAATTAGGTCCCAGCTATTTCATCTTTGTTTTTATTGCAATTGCTTTTGGGTTTTTGGTCATAAAATCCTTACCTAACCCAATGTCTAAAAGAGTTTTTCCAACGTTATCTTCTAGGATTTTTATAGTTTCAGGTCTTAGGTTTAAATCCTTAAACCATCTTGAACTGATTTTTCTATAAGGTGAGAAATGAGGATCCAGTTTCATTCTTCTACATGTGGCTAGCCAATTATCCAGCACCATTTGTTGAAAAGGGTGTCCTTTCCCCACTTTATGTTTTTGTTTGTATTGTTAAAGATCTGTTGGCTGTAAGTATTTGGGTTTATTTCTGGGTTCTCTATTCTGTTCCACTGGTCTATATGCCTATTTTTATACCAGTACCACACTGTTTTGGTGACTATGGTCTTATAGTGTAGTTTGAAATCAGGTAGGGTGATGCCTCCAGATTTGTTCTTTTTTCTTAGTCTTGCTTTGGCTATGTGGGCTCTTTTTTGGCTTCATATGAATTTTAGAATTATTTTTTTTCTAACTCTGTGAAAAATGATGGTGGTATTTTGTTGGAGATTGCATTGAATTTGTGGATTGCTTTTGGCAGTATGGTCATTTTCACAATATTTATTCTACCCATCCATGAGCATGGCATGTGTCTCAATTTGTTTGTATCATCTGTGATTTCTTTCAGCAGCATTTTGTAGTTTTTCTTGTAGAGGTCTTTCGACTCCTTTGTTAGGTATATTCCTAAGTATTTTATTTTTCTTGCAGCTCTTGTAAAAGGGGTTGAGTTCTTGATTTGATTCTCTGCTTGGTCACTGTTGGTGTATAGAAGAGCTACTGATTTGTGTACATTAATCTTGTATCTGGAAACTTTGCTGAATTCTTTTATCAGTTCTAGGAGCTCTCTGGAGGAGTACGTAGGGTTTTCAAGGTAAACGATCATATGGTCAGCAAACAGGGACAGTTTGACTTCCTCTTTACTGATTTGGATGCCCTTTCTTTCTTTATCTTGTCTGATTGCTTTGGCTAGGACTTCCAGTACTATGTTGAAGAGGAGTGGTGTGAGAGAAAATGCTTTCAACTTTTCTCCATTCAGTATTATGTTGGCTGTTGGTTTGTCATAGATGGGTTTTATTACATGAAGATATGTCCCTTGTGTGCTGACTTTGCTGAGGGTTTTCCTCATAAAGCGATGCTGGGTTCTGTCAAATGCTTTTTCTGCATCTATTGAGATGATCGTGTGATTTCTGTTTTAAATTCTGTTTATGTGATGTATCACATTTATTGACTTGCATATGTTAAACCATCCCTGCATCACTTGTATGAAACCCGCTTGATCATGGTGGATTATCTTTTTGCTATGTTGTTGGATTTGGTTAGCTAGTAGTTTGTTAAGGATTTTGGCATCTATGTTCATCAAGAATATTGATTGGCCAGGCATGGTGACTCATGCCTGTAATCCCAGAACTTTAGGAGGCCAAGGTGGGTGGATCATGAGGTCAGAAGTTCAAGGCCAGCCTGGGCAAGATGGTGAAACCCCATCTCTACTAAAAATACAAAAATTAACCAGGCATGGTGGCTTGCACCTTTAATCCCAGCTACTCAGGAGTCTGAGGCAGAGGATTGCTTAGACCAGGGAGGTGGAGATTGCAGTGGGCTGAGATTGCACTACTGTACTCCAGCCTGGGTGACAGAGAATCTATCTTAAAAAAAAAAAAAAGTATATCGGTCTGTAGTTTTCTTTTTTGGTTGTGTCCTTTTCTGGTTCTGGTATTAGGGCGATGCTGGCTTCATAGAATGAATTAGGGAGTGTTCTTTCTCTATCTTGTGGAATAAAGCCAAAAGGATTGGTGCCAATTCTTCTTTGAATGTCTGGTAGATTTCTGGTGTGAATCCGTCTGGTCCTGGACTTTTTTTTGTTGATAATTTTTAAACTAACGTTTCAATCTTGCTGCTTGTTATTCATCTGTTCAGGGTATCTAATTCTTCCTGATTTAAGCTAGGAGGGTTGTACTTTTCCAGGAATTTATCAATCTCTTCTAGGTTTTCTAGTTTATGTGTGTAAAGGTGTTTATAGTAGCCTCGAATGATCTTTTGTATTTCAGTGGTGTCAGTTGTACTACCTCCTATTTTGTTTCTCAGTGAGGTTATTTGGATTTTCTCTCTTCTTTTCTTGGTTAATCTTGCTATGGTCTATCAATTTTATTTATCTTTTCCAAAAACAAGGTTTTTGTTTCATTTATCTTTTGTATTTTTTTGTTTCAATTTTGTTTAGTTCTGCTCTGATCTTGTTTTTTTCTTTTCTTCTGCTGGGTTTGGGTTTGGTTTGTTCTTCTTTCTCTAGTTCCTTGAGGCGTGACCTTAGATTGTCTGTTTGTACTCTTTCAGGCTTTTTGATGTAGACGTTTAGGGCTATAAACTTTCCTCTTAGCACCGTCTTAGCTGTATCCCAGCGGTTTTGATAGGTTATGTCATTATTATCATTCAGTTTAAAAAATTTTTATTTATTTATTTTTATTTTTATTTTGAGATGGAGTCTTGCTCTGTAGCCTAGGTTGGAGTGCAGTGGCACAATTTTGACTCACTGCAACCTCTGTCTCCCAGCTCTTGATTCAAGCAATTCTTCTGCGTCAGCCTCCCAAGTAGCTGGGATTATAGGAATGCGCCACCATACCCAGCTAATTTTTTATTTTTAGTAGAGATGGGGTTTCATCATGTTGGCCAGGCTGGTTTTGAACTCCTGGCCTCATGATCCACTGCCTCAGCCTCCCAAAGTGCTGAGATTACAGGTGTGAGCCATGATGCCTGGCCTGAAGAACGCTTTGATTTCCATCGATTTCCTTTTTGACCCAATTCTCATTCAGGAGCAGGTTATTTAATTTCCATGTATTTGGATAGTTTTGAAGATTTCTGTTGGAGTTCACTTCCAAGTTTTATTCCACTGTGTTCTGAGACAGTGCTTAATATAACTTCAATTTTCTTAAATTTATTGAGGCTTGTTTTATGGCCTATTGTATGGTCTATCTTGGAGAAAGTTCCAAGTGCCATTGAATAGAATGTGTATTCTGCGATTGTTGGATGAAATGTTCTATATCTGTTAAGTCCATTTGTTCTAGCATATAGTTTAAATCCATTGTTTCTTTGTTGACTTTGCCTTGATGACTTGTGTAGTGCTGTCAGTGGAATATTGAAGTCCCCCACTATTATTGTGTTGCTGTCTATCTCATTTCTTAGTCTATTAGTAATTGTTTTATAAATTTGGGAGCTCTAGTGTTAGGTGCATATATGTTTAGGATTGTGATACTTATCTGTTGGGCAAGCCCTTTTACCGTTATATAATGTCCCTCTTTGTCTCTTTTAACTGGTGTTGCTTTAGAGTTTGATTTTTCTGATATAAGAATAGCTACCCCTGCTCGTTTTTGGTGTCCGTTTTCAGGAAATGCCTTTTCTCACCCCTTTACTTTATGTTTATGTGAGTCCTTATGTGTTAGGTGAGTCTCCTGAGGGCAGCAGATAGTTGGCTGGTGAGTTCTTATCCACTCTGTGGTTCTGTATCTTTTAAGTGGAGCATTTAGGCCATTTACATTCAATGTTAGTATTGAAATGTGAGGTACCACTGCATTCATTGTGCCTTTTATTGCCTGCATACTTCATTTTTTGTTTGTTTTTGTTTTTTAACTTTTAAGTTTTATAGGTCCTGTGATTTATGCTTTAAAGAGATTCTATTTTAATATGTTTCCAGGATTTGTTTCAAGATTTAGAGCTCCTTTTAGTCGTTCTTTTAGTAGTGGTTTCGTAATAGTGAATTCTCTTAGCATTTGTTTATCTGAAAAACAGCTGTATCTTTCTTCATATATGATGCTTAGTTTCGCTTGATAAGAAAATCTTGACTGATAATTGTTTTGTTTGAGGAGGCTAAAGATAGGGCCCCAATCCCTTCTAGCTTGTAGGATTTCTACTGAGAAATCTGCTGTTAATCTGATAGGTTTTCCTTTATAGGTTACCTGGTGCTTCTGTCTCACAGCTCTTAAGATTCTTTCCTTCATCATAATTTTGGATAACCTGATGGCAATGTGCCTAGGCAAAGATCTTTTTGTGATGAATTTCCCAGGTGTTCTTTGTGCTTCTTGTATTTGCATGTCTAGGTCTCTAGCAAGGCCGGGAAGGTTTTCCTCAATTATTCCCCCAAATATGTTTTCCAAGCTTTTAGAATTCCCTTCTTCCTCAGTAACACTGATTATTCTTAGGTTTGGTCATTTAACATACTTCCAAACTTCTTGGAGGCTTTGTTCATATTTTCTTATTCTTTTTTCTTTGTCTTTGTTGGATTGGTTAATTTGAAGAGCTTGTCTCTTCGAATTCTGAATTTCTTTCTTCAACTTTTTCAATTGCATTGCTGAGACTTTCCAGAGCATTTTACATTTCTAAAAGTGTGTCCAAAGTTTCCGGAATTTTTGATTTTTTTCTTTCAGCTGTCTATTCCTTGAATATTTCTCCCTTTACTTCTTGTATAATTTTTTGGATTTCCTTGCATTGGGCTTTGCCTTTCTCTGGTCCTTCCCTGATTAGCTTAATGACTAACTTCCTGAATTCTTTTTCAGGTAAATCAGGGATTTCTTCTTGGTTTGGATCCATTGTTGGTGAACTAGTGTGATTTTTGGGAAGTGTTGATGAACCTTGTTTTGTCATATTGCCAGGGTTGGTTTTCTGGTTCTTTCTTATTTAGGTAGGCTCTGTGAGAGGGAAGATCTGGGGCTGAAGGCTGTTGTTCAGATTTTTTTGTCCCATAGGGTGTTCCCTTAATGTAGTATTTTCCCCCTTTTCTTATGGATGTGGCTTCCTGTGAGCCAAACTGCAGTGATTATTGTCTCTCTTCTGAGTCTAGCCACTCAGTGAGTCTACCTGGCTCTGGGCTGGTACTGGGGGTTTCTGCACAGAGTCCTGTGATGTGAACCATCTATGGGTCTCTCAGCCGTGGATAGCAACACCTGTTCTGGTGAAGGTGGCGGAGGGTGCAATGGACTCCATAAGGATTCTTAGCTTTGGTGGTTTAATGCTCTATTTTTATGATGGTTGGCCTCCTGCCAGGAGGTGGTGCTTTCCAGAGAGCATCAACTGTAGTAGTGTGGAAAGAGACCAGCAGTGGGCAGGGCCCTAGAATTCCCAATCACAGGCCCCGCCCAACATGCAAACTGAACTGCCAGTCTCACTCCCACCAGGCCTCCCCCAACAGCCCTGAGTCTGTTTCCAGGTGAAGGGTGAGATGGGCTCGAAAACTTGCCTGAGGCTTCCCACCTTTGAGAGTATTTGGGGTGTCTCCTGGGTGCCGCAGGAGCAGCCATTTCACTCAGAGGGTGTGTGGGTCCTCTCAGGATTGCTGGTTTGTTCTTGCAGTTGATCTGGAGGTAAAATTCACAGTGCAAGCCTCTGCTTGCTACTCTGTTCAGAACTGCAATCTAGTCTTGCCTCCCATCCACCATGATCCCTACTTGGATCAAAATTGTACATTTTAAACATGATTAGAAATCCCAGGTATCTTGATGCTCATTGAGCCTGAGACCATCTGTTGCAGTGAAATCGTGTGGGGTTCCAATCTCAGCTCTGCCAGCCAAATTTCCATGAGGTCCTTTTCTCCTGGTTCCTTATCTAGGGATTAAACCAGATGATCTTGTCTGTCCTCTCTAGTATCACATTTGGGAATTCCATTGTTCATGTCCTAGTGGGACTGTGGGCTCAGAGAAGCTTAGGTTATGCACATTCAGGAAACCCTAGTAGAGCTTTGGTCAGAAAGGAAAAATGGGCAGATGGTGGAGTCCTGAAACCCTTCTGTTCCTCCCCATACAGCTGTTTAAGGAGACCATACCTATTTCATTCCCCTCCAGTGCTCTTAATGGCATTCAAAGCCCTTCTCTATCTGGCCCAGTTGACCTCAATCTCTTCACTCCCCACCTGAAGCTACTTTGTGTTCCAGCCATTCTAGGCCAACTATGGGTTCCCTAAAAGCATGGCGCACTTTCGTTTTTCTGGGATTTTCCATATGCTCTTCTTTCAGGCTAACATGGCTCCAGCTCCTTCTCCCCTGTGTCAGAGTCTAACTCATCATTCAAGACTTAGCTCAAACACCCTCATCTCCTGAAGAATTCTTGAAGCCCCTGAACCCACAAACGTTGTCCACACTGCTAGGAAACCACCTCTTAGTCAAATTTGCATCATGGGCATGTGTGTATTTTTCTCCCTCTATCATGTTTCTTACATATTTAACACAGCACTTGGCACATTCTTGGTACTCAGCCAGAGGGTGCTGTTAAAATGATGTTGATTTGACCCCAAACAGGCTACATTCAGAGCACATAAAATAGTGGCCACTCTTTGAGTTGAATTGGATCTGAATACTAACTTGTTTAGATCCAGTTAGAGGCCTCTTATGTCTGACTGTGTTAGACAGAAACTGATAATAAATGGAAATACTGCAGTGGGTGTAAACTTTAGCTTTTGGAAATTTGCAAGGATTTTTGTGTTCTACCCTCTTTATTTCTTTTTCCTTGTGTGCTTAGGTAGGGAAAAGTCATTGGCTAGGTTGATCAAGGGGATCCTCAAATTTCAGTACAGCCAGTGCTCGACTTACGACCACGATTGGGACCGGCAGACCGGTCGTAACACGATTTGGTCGTAAGTTGAGTAGGCTGTATGTACAGTTGAAATGGTGCACGTGGAGATGGTAGTGCTGCCAGAGGCTGATCCGCACTGTCATACGCCTAGTTGGGCAACGTTTGCGCTGCCAGACGCGGAGCAGTCATGGCTAGCGATTGTGGTCGTAAAGTCGAATGGTCGTAAGTAAGTTGCATAGGTCGTAATTTGATCAATATCTGTATCGGTCTTGGCTTCCATGTAATGCTCATGAGGTTGCAGCTCTGGGGAAGTTCCCAGGCTGGAAAAGACATCATAGTCCAGGCTTTAGGGAGCTCCCAGAGTGATAGGCAGGCCACCAATTTCAACGCTGTTACATACTGGTTGAGGATTAACTGAAGCTAATACTTGTTCAGCAACTACTGAATCACCTCACAACAACCCTTAATCTCACAACAACCCTGCAAGGTAAGCAACTGTGATGTCCATTCTACAGATAAGAAAATGGAGACTCAGAGGAGTTAATTGTTAAATTAGAGAAGTTATGTTCCCAAAGGACACTCATAGCCAGTTGCAGCAAAACAGGAATGGAACTACCCCATCCATCCTCTTTTCCCCATACCACATTAGTCGATAGGCAGGATGCAACTTCACAACCACTGAAAATCCTGTTAAATTAAGTTTAGCCAAAATCTGCCTTCTTACATATTCTAAGTCCAGCCTAAAGGTTTCTCCATGCATAGTGAACTGCAACTTAATTGGATGTATGAACAGACTGTAACCTACTCTTGTGCCAATCACTGAATTTCAGCCAATCAAGGTTGCCAACTGTACAAACTATGTTTAAATAAGGCAAATGCTAAGCTAATCAATCCAGCTATTTCTCTGCCTCACTTCCATTTTCTGAAGGTCACTTTCCATTTTCTCTCCATAAATCTTCTACCACATGGCCATGTTAGAGTCTCTCTGAGCCTACTCTGGCTTCCTGATTTGCAAATTGTTCATTGCTCAATTAAACTGTTAAATTTAATTTGTCTAAGGTTTTTCTTTTCTTTTTTTTTTTAAGAAAGTTTTGCTCTTGTCACCCAGGCTGGAGTGCAATGGCAAGATCTTGGCTCACTGCAGCTCACTGCAGTCTCTGCCTTCTAGGTTCAAGGGATTCTCCTGCCTCAGCCTCCCAAGTAGCTGGGATTACAGGCACACACCACCACGTCTGCTAATTTTTTGTATTTTTAGTAGAGATGGGGTTTCACCATGTTGGCCCGGCTGGTCTCAAACTCCTGATCTCAGGTGATCCACCTGCCTAGGCCTCCCAAAGTGCTGGGATTACAGGCGTGAGCCACTGTGACTGGCAGGTTTTTCTTTTAACAGATGGTATCAGAAGTAGGATCCAAGTCCGGGCGCGGTGGCTCACACCTGTAATCCCAGCACTTTGGGAGGCCGAGGTGGGTGGATCACTTGAGGTCAGGAGTTCAAGACCAGCCTGGCCAACATGGAGAAACCCTGTCTCTACTAAAAACACAAAAATTAGCCAGGCAGGATGGTGTATGCCTGTAATCCCAGCTACTTGGGAGGCTGAGGCAGGAGAATTGCTTGAATGTGAGAGGTGGAGGTTGCAGTGAGCCAAGATCATGACGTGGCACTCCAGCCTGGGTAACAGGAATAAAACTCTGCCTCAAAAAAAAAAAAAAAAAAGTCTCCTCTCTTATCAAAGAGTAAACGTTTTTGCTTTTGAAAATCTCTTCTCACTCTGGCTAAATAAATGACTTTTATTTTAAGGTGAACTGTGATCCTATTTTGGCCAAGTGTTTGAATCCTTTGACGTATCTGACGGCTTTACAGAGGGCTCCTGCAGCATCCAAAAGAGAGAGAAACGAGATTATATGGTATGTTAAATTACAAGAAGTGCTGTCAAATAAGTAATGATGTTTAATCTTCAAGTTATATTTATATAAATATGTTATTAATATATGTTCCAAAATTGTATGGGATTCCTAAAATTCTGATATGTCTGGATACATGCTATCAATTATAACTACGGTTATTAAGTTAAATTATTTTAGGCCACAGAAATAACCAAATGTCCTTGTCAATTGTATCTTTACGACCATTTTATATCATTTCCACAGTTAATTGCTACATTTAGATGCAGTTTCTGAAAACTCTTCTCAAGCAAGCAAAATCCTAGAGTAGTGTGTCTTCACAGAGTTTCATAAAATGATGGAAAGGACTCTGATAAGCACTCTTGAATACAGGTTTCTGATAACTTTAGGATCCCATCATTTGGACTTGGTAAGAATTCCCAGAACTCTAATAAAAGGGCTGACTGATTTATAAAACTGCTAACCCAAGTAGGGCAAGAATTAATTAACAACCCAAAAAATATTTTGCCAGATTTTCATGCTAAAACCAGCTAGTACTAAAATTATTTAGGTATATAATTTAAATGAACTCCCTGGTCCAAATCAAATTTCCTGTGATAACCATGTAACAAACCGTGCTATGCACCTAAATTGGAGAAACAAAATTGATATTTAAGTTATAAGTCCAGTATAAGCATAGACTCATGGAGAACCTGGATGGCCTCCTGAGTCCGTCAAGCTCCCATTATAGAAGGCCTGAATTTCATGACTTATCATAAAACAGATAAAATGATCCAAATTACAAATATATATACTGGTGTAGTAACTGTTCTTAATTGCTAAAATAGTTTATGATCAACATTTGCTTTGTCAAACCCATAATTCTTGGAAGACAATAAAAACTTCAGGTACATTTCTGTTATCTGATGGGCCATTTAAACATTTATGGAGGGATTTGGCCAGGTGTGGTGGCTCATGCCTGTAATCTCAGCACTTTAGGGGGCTAAGGAGGGTGATCACCTGAAGTCAGGAGTTCGAGACCAGCCAGACCAACATGGTGAAACCCCGTCTCTACTAAAATTACAAAAATTAGCCAGGCATGGTGACACGTGCCTGTAATCCCAGCTACTCAGGAGACTGAGGGGGGAGAATCACTTGAACTGGGAGGCAGAGGCTGCAGTGAGCCAAAATTGCACCACTGTACTCCAGCCTGGGTGACAGAGCAAGACTCTGTCTGAATAAAACAAAACAAAAAAATATATAGAGGAATTTAATTCAATTGTCATTTTTGATACATGTTTACTGGTTCTATAGAGGCTTTCCCATACAACAGGGTTAATGTTATAACAATAGCTAAAAGGTTACTAGGAAGTGTGTTTTCCTCATGGGATATTCCTAGAGAAATCTCCAGTGATACAGATACTTGTTTCACTGGGTAAGTCATAATATAGTTAAATAAGGAATTACATGTATTATAGCATTAGGCAAAGCTAACTGAACTGACTTGATTGCTTATGTCAAAGGTATTAGAGACTGATGACAATCAGACCCACTTCCAGTGGAAAACATAAGTTGACCCCTTATAAAACAGTCACTGAAAGATCTATGCAGTAAATAATGGAACCTCATATAGCTTCTGCTACTAAACTCTGATACCACTAAATGCTGCAAGCCTTTAATGCATTGAGCCATAGTGTATTTTCACCAGGTGAAGAAAGCTTTTTATGGTCCACTCACTAATCAAACTCTTCATGATATAAAACCCAGAGACTGGGTCTTCTGACAACAACATCAGAAAAAGATTGCCCTTGTTACCCACAATGCAGCAAAACTTAGGGACCTTGAACCTTGGGTTCATATCTCACAACTCAGCAGGCGCCTCCAGACTCTTAATTGTACAGCCATTGGAGACCTAAAGATAGAGATAACCAAGGAAGTTTCTCCCCAGAAACAGATGGCATCCCAGATATGAACGGCTTTTTCCCAACATCATGGATCAAGATTTCTCTGCTATCATGAGACTCGTAGCACTCCGTACTTTTTTTTTTTTTTTTTGAGACAGAGTCTCGCTCTATTGCCCAGGCTGGAGTGCAGTGGCATGATCTTGGCTCACTGCAACCTCCGCCTCCTGGGTTCAAGTGATTCTCTTGCCTCAGCCTCCAGAGTAGCTCGGACTACTCAGGAGGGCGTGTGCCATCACGACCTGCTAATTTTTGTATTTTTAGTAGAGACAGGATTTCACCATATTGGTCAGGCTGGTCTTGAACTCCTGACCTGGTCGTGATCCATCTGCCTCGGCCTCCCAAAGTGATCTCTCAGTTTTTCCTTGCTTATGCTTTGATATGGTTTGCAGATGTGTCTCCACCCAAATCTCATGTCTAATTGTAATCTCAAATTTGGAGGTGGGGCCTGGTGGGAGGTGATTGGATGGTGGGGGTGGTTTCTTATGGTTAATGTAAGAAAGTGAGTTCTGTCATTGCAAAAGTGAGTTCTCATGAGATCTTGTTTAAACAAAAGTGTGTGGTGCCTCCCCACTCTCTCCCTCTTGCTCCTGCTCGGGTGATGTAAAATGTGCCTGCCGCCCCTTTACCTTCTGCTATGATTGTAAATTTCCTGAGGCCTCCCCAGAAGCCCATCAGGGGCCAGCATCATGCTTTCCGTACAGCTTGCAGAACCATGAGCCAGTTAAATCTCTTTTCTTTATAAATTACCCACTCTCAGGTATTTCTTTATAGCAGCGTGAGAATGGACTGTTACATGCCTCCATGAAAAACAGAACTGAAAATAGAGTCTCTCTTGTACACTCATGGGATATACTTTTATTTGTGGAGGGTTTCAAAGCAAACCTTTTGCATGGACACTCTTATGTCTTGATAGATGAAGGGAAAAGGGCCAGTATGGATGAAAAATTTGAATGGTATCTTTGTTGCTTTATAATCAGTCAGAAGCAGAATGCTGGTCCACTCCTCCTCTTAAGCTATATCATAGGTTAGAGAAAACATTGCCAAGAGGCCTTCAGTCTTCTGGATAGGCGTCATTGATTAGGTCTCTTTTTTCCATGGTTTAGAGTAAAATTAGGCAATGATTAAAAGTTTATTCCTCGTAATAGGCTGGATAACAGATTCTACTACAGAGACTCTGGTTACACAACAGATTTTAAATTCTCTTGCTAAAGTTGTGCTAAATAATAGAATTGCTCTGGTTTACTTTCTGGCTAAACAAAGCAGTGTCTGTGCAGTTGCTGACACTTCTAGTTACGCATGGAGGAATATGTAGGGTATTACAGAGACTCAGTTGTAGGGGATTGATAGACAGGCTACTTGGTTGAAATGAGCAAACTCTTTATCTAGTTTATGGTTTGATCTATTTGATTTTAGTTGGTTTGGTTCATGGGGAACCTGGCTACAGAGCATACCCCAAACTCCCGGCATTATCCTCCTGATAGTTATAACTGTAATCTCCCTGCTGTGTTGTATTCTCTCAAAAGTTCTAAATGTTTTCATGCAGCCATCTCCAGAATGTCAAATGGTCTCTCCTTGATTGGAATGACAATAATGCAAAGAAATGTGTGGCCCTACTGAAACTGAAAACCCAACATGGTGGTAACCGAGAGCAGAGCTCATGCCCTAAGTTTTGGTCACACTCTCACCTGGGAGTGTGAAACCTGACCAGAAACCAGAAGGTGAAATTCTTTTTTTTTTTGAGACAGAGTCTTGCTCTATTGCCCAGGCTGGAGTGCAGTGGTACGATCTTGGCTCACTGAAACCTCCACCTTCTGGTTCAAATGATTCTCCTGCCTCAGCCTCCTAAGTAGCTGGGATTACAGATGTGCACCACCACGCCCAGCTAATTTTTGAATTTTTAGTAGAGATGGGGTTTCACCATGTTGATCAGGTTGTTCTTGAACTCCTGACCTAGTGATCTGCCCACATTGGCCTCCCGAAGTGCTAAGATTACAGGCATGAGTCACGGCACCCAGCCTCAGAAGGGGGAATTTTTCTTTTTTTTTTTTTTTAAGAGATGATGTTTCTCTATGTTGGTCAGGCTGGTCTCAAACTCCCCACTCAGGTGATTCTCCCGCCTTGGCCTTCCAAAGTGCTGGGATTACAGGCGTGAGCTACCATGCCCGGCCAGAAGTGGGAAATTTTTAAACAAAATTATGGGAGGCAATTGTTTTGGACTGAGCTTGTGCTTTAGGCCCTAACAGACCAGACCACACCAAAACAGAGTCACTCATATTAAATGTGACATAATCGATCTGAAACTTTAAGGGAACAGATTCTAAAACAGACCAAGCTTTGCTTTTCTCTTAAAAACAGGAGATCGCAGTACAAAGAGGTCCCCGCTACTGTAATCCCTAAAAAAAAATAACCTGAAGTCCTTGTTTCCACCTCACAAGACTCACTGTTCTGCTATTTCCCAATGGGATTTGAGACCACATAGGTACCTTTATCATGGTGACAGTGACATCAATGCTTAAAGTTTTTTGGTCTCTCAACATTAAGAGGATGACCAAAAGGGGGAAATTATCAAATTAAGTTTAGCTTAAAGCTGCTTCCTTACATATTCTAAGTTCTGCCTAAAGGTTTCTCCTACACTGTAAACTGCAACCTGACTGGATGTGTAAACAGACTGTAACCTACTCTTGTGCAAATCACTGAGTTTCAGTCAGTCAAGGGCAGCTAACTGTTCAAAGCGTATTTAGATAAGGCAAATGCCAACTGTAACCAATCTGGCTGTTTCTGTACCTCACTTACACCTTCTGTAGGTCATTTTCTTTTTTCTGTCTGTAAACACCAAGTGGCTGTGCTAAGGTGTCTCTGAGCCTACTGTGGCTTAGGCAGATACTTGATTCATGCATGGTTTTTGCTCCATTAAACTCTGTTAAATTTAATTTGCCTACAGTTTTTCTTTTAAAAGCCCCAAAGTCAAATGCCTCTGTTGTTGGCACACCAGCAAAATGGAAGCCTCATGCAGCCCTCCTGTTTATATAGTACTCATTTGTGAATTAGCAGTTACATGAGTGCTTCTGATTGGTGGAGGGTAGGTCACATGAATTGATTCCTACATGATTGCTTCTGATTGGTGGAGGGTAGGTCACATGAATCAACACGTACACAAGTGCTTCTGATTGGTAGAGGGTAGGTCATGTGAATTGATTCCTACATGAGTGCTTCTGACTGGTAGAGGGTAGGTCACGTGAAACTGTGCCTACATGAGTGCTTCTGATTGGTGGAAGATAGGTCACATGCCTGTGTCTTAGCTGCAGGGGATACCAGGAGTTTGAGTTCTTGATTTCAATTTTGGGAAGCAGGACAATGATAGAAAAGCTGACCTTAAGATGATGAGCTGCCACCATGGATGTGACAGGTGTCCACTACACTGACTCGCCCTAAATGTCACACCATAGGAAGTGCAGTTAAATGTCCAAACACATTCACCTTTTAAAATCCTGCTGCTTTCTTAATATATGATTTAGAGCAAAGAGTTTTTATTACAGAGTTTTTTAAGGTATAATTTTACACATAGTAAAAATTGCCCATTCTAGTATACAGGTCTAGGATTAAAAAAAATAAATTTATATAGTTATGTACTACCACAAAGAAGATATGGTATATAATAGTTTCGTCATACACCACCGTTCCCTCGTGTCCCTTTGTAGTCAACCCCTTCCTCTACCCTCAGCTCTTCACAACCACTGAACTAGTTTCTATCAGTTTTTGGAACAAAGACTTTTTAAGCAAAGAACAAAAATGGAGCAGAAGAGATTCTATGTGTAAATATCAATGTATGCATGTTGGAATCTCTCCCTCCTTGGCCCATGTCCCCGGAGGTGAAGAAAGAGAAAGATTATTGAAAATAAATTGAAATGATCCAAAGTATAATTTCCTTTCAAAGTCAGGTTTAGGGCTTATCTCTTGGTTTAGAGCTTAACTCAGGAAGCGTTAAGCCCTAAACTATTAATCCTTCAGGAAGAAGGATGAGGTCACTATTGTAGCTCCTGCTCACTGCATGAATTCCTGCTTAGAGTGACAGGTAAATAGCACCTGAACAAATGCAGCCTGCCCTCAGATTCAGGTGGAGGAACCCACACCTTAGCGGTCTTTCTCCAGCCTTCTTCAGACTGTACTCTTGTCTGTCAGGTGAAGGACTGGTCCATGTCCCTGCTTTTGTGTCACACTCCAGGTCTCAGGATCCAGTATTCCCTGCCCAGAGTTCTCAGCCACTTTCAGGCTTACATAGGCCTCTTCACAGGGAAAATCCCCCCCAGGGTAGACCGCACAGCTTGGTGTGCACCCCTAGACTCTGTTGATGACTACATTCTGGCTGTTTACGGTGGCTGTAGATGACGCTAGGTATGCAGGCTGGGGGGAGTAAGAAAGGGGAGCTGAGGGGAGAATCTAAGAGTTCTCAAAGGAATCTGAGAATTCTAAATTTAAACATGCCCCTGTAGGTCATTATGAAAATACATAATTTCATTATGAAATGGAACCTATAAGTCTGTTAGTTTTATTTATAACTTAACTATCTGGGCATGTAGCATGTAGGCCTCTATTTGTACTCTTACCTGGGCCCTGAAAATATTCGACACAGGCCTAAATGAATCTAAGTGTGCTTTCTCAGAGAGTTAAAGCTCTCTGCAGGCCAGGCTCCCTAGTGGCAGCCCTGAACCCCTTTCCTGAGGATGTAGGAGAGGAAGAGAAGGAGACATTTCTTGGATGTGCTGGAATCTGACCTGGGCCCTTGCCCTCGCATCATCTCATTTGGGTCTCCCAATTACCCTGCCAGATGGGTACATCATTGCCAATTATGTAGATGAGGAAGTGGAGGCTTAGCAACATTTAAGTGCCTTAAGTGTCCAAACTAGGCAGCGCAGATCTGCGTGGCTTCAAGCCTGGCAGTCTTCCATGATGCCATTAGAGCTCTGTCCACCTTGGCTGTCCTCCCCAACCGGGTTCCCAGAGGGCAAGAAGTCAATTTATACATATATATGTTTTATTTTATTTTACTTTGAGGCACTCTGTCACCCAGCCTGGAGTGCAATGGGGTGATATCGGCTCACTGCAACCTCTGTCTCCTGGGTTCAAGCAATTCTCCTGCCTTAGCCTCCCAAGTAGCTGGGACTACAGGTGCATGCCATCACACCTGGCTGATTTTTGTATTTTTAGAGACAAGTTTTCACCATGTTGGCCAGGATGGTCCCAAATTCCTGACCTTGTGATCCACTGGCCTTGGCCTCCCAAAGTGCTGGGATGATAGGTGTGAGCCACCGCGAACGGCCAAGAAGTCAGTTACTTAAATGGGTTGAAATGAGGCATGTACTATGCTTTGGGGGAAAATGAAACAAAACCAAATCAGAAATTTCCAGAACCTTCTCTGGTTGGCCTTATTTTTGTTCCAAAGCAGAAAAGAGCAAAGTACAGGAGGTGGCTGGGGCAGAGAGAGTACAAACACTCGGGTACAGAAGGCACGTGAGAATTCGCTGTGGGAGCAAGAGAGGGGGCGGGCGGGCACGGACGTGGGTGGGAGTGAGGGCTGAGACCAAAGAACTCTGGCTTTTGAGTCAGTCCTGGTTTTAAATCCAGGTCCCACCACTTAGAATTGTTTGACTTAAACCAAGTTGCTTAACGACACAGAATCTCGGTTTCACTATCTTCAAAAGATAATTGATAATAGGGTTTCTTCTAAGAGTCTCTGCAAGGAGGAAACAAAATCGCATCAGAAAGGCCCCAGCAGGCAGCAGCTTCTCAACAACATTCATTCCCTTCCACCCTCTCCTTCCTCCTGTTGACTGAGTTGCTCCCCATTTAGGTATTCTGTAGATTTCTATAGCTTAGAAATCCAAAAATAAACTTGAATTATGGTGGGTTTAGCACTGAGGCATTTCTGTGTAAATAGCAGAAGTGAAAAGAAAAAAAAGGCCATTTCATTTCTAGTATTTGAAACCAAGAACCCTCATCGTGTGGGCGACACATAGTAGAGGGGGTGGGGGGAGCGTGGGTTGGTAGTTTTTCTCTGCTGTTTTTGTTTTTGTTCTGTGATGATGTGGGGGACTCTCCAGGGACATCATGCGTCACAGAGCAGGGGAGAAAGGGGAGGTGAAGGCAGAGCAAGTAGGGAAGTTTGATCTGGTCTCTGATGTTGTAGGGCAGAATTGGGGAAAGAGGGAGTGTCGGTCAATCGGTGGAAAAGGTCCCATGGCTGTCATGCCCATCTTACCTCCTGCCCCGAGACACAGTTGGGAAGTCCCTTAATTCATTTATTCAGTGAGTTTCCCAAGAAAGGCCATCTTTGGGAACGTGTTATTTCTAAAATACATGGCAGACTCGGTTGACATGGTGTGTTTGTGAGTCGCAGAGACTCATAAAAAGGGAAGGCAAGGGGCTGGCCCACTAGGTGTGAGCCCACATGGATAGGAGTCACTGGTGGTTATTATTATTAACAAAAGTCTTCCCTTACCTCCCCAAACCTAACTTTTCACTATTCATGTCATCCATGTCCTATAGGCCCAGGGAGATGAAGAAGGGAATTCCCTTGAGTGAATTACAAGGGCCTAAGTAGAAGAGCCAGGATTTAAACTGGCTCCCACTTCTCTATACAGGGCTTGCATTGGCCATTCTAATAATGGGGGGCAAGTTGGGCTCAGGACCAGTGGCCTGGGGAGTCCAGGTCATCTTGATGTTTGCCCTATGGTCTTGAGTTTTGCAACTTAAAAAAAAAAAAATATATATATATATATATATGTGTGTGTGTGTATATAAATATATATATATGTATTATATATGTGTGTGTATATATATATTATGTATATAATATTATCTATTTTTTTAAGACAGGGTCTTGCTTTGTCACCTAGGCTGGAGTGCAGTGGCATCGACCTCCCATGTTCAATTGATCCTCCCACCTCAGCCTCCCAAGTGGCTGGAACTACAGGTACATGCCACCACACCTGGCTGATTTTTTCAATTTTTTGTAGAGGGGGCGTCTCGTTATATTGCCCAAGCTGGTAAATGGACATACTGACATTACAAGTCAATGTCGTTTTTACGAAAGGAGCAAATAATCCAAAAGGGACCAACCCATCAATGAAAACATGTCATACCACACTTGGTGTTTGCCTTGGTCTAGAAGTCTTTGGAGGTGAATTTATGGAGAATGCATCCGAGCTGCCTGCCATTCTCACTACACGTAACTAGAGGAAGGGGTTACAGCTGCAATAGGAGGCTGCTGGAGAGACTCAAGGAGAAGCTTCCTGGCTGTAGATGGTTGATAAATATAGGAGCCACTGGAGGGTGGAAGTGATAACTTTCCAATCCCTTGCGCCTCCAGCATTTTTTGGTGTTTGCCAAATACCATCACTCCTACCTCTCACCAGCGCCTGGACTCACCTTTCTAGAGCCAGCACGAACACCGCCCCCTCAGACTTCCTAGCATTGCTGTGAAGAATTGCGGGCTTTTCTTTCCTGCTCCCACTGTGATTTTGGTACCTTTATTTAGCATCTACATTGTTCTCCCTTGACTTATAGCCAAGTGTTTATTATAGCCAAGTTGTTTATTCTCCCTTTTCTTGAGTTCGTAGAGGACGGGGATGCATTCCATTCATCTTTATCACCAACACCCAAGGCGGCACCTGGCACCTAGTCAGTGCTCAGTAAAGGTGTGCTGAACTTGGAAACAGCGGGTTGCCTGTTGGTGGATAAAAAAACATTTTTTTCAAACCTTGTTAAGTTTGAAAAGTTCAATCCTCAGTGCCAGCATGCAAAAATTTAGGTACTTTCATGCTTTGTTGACGGGAATGTGAACTGGTTCCACTTTTCTGGAGAGGCCTTTATTCAGGAGAAGTCTTAGAATTTTCTATGACCTTTGGCCTAATTTTTTTTTTCTTTTCTCCTAAGGAGTTAGTAAATGGCTTTTCATAAAGACATAATTTTTTCATGGCAATGTTTTAAAAAATTATAGCAAAAATAGAGTCAATATTATGAATTTGAATAAATAGTGGTTTATATACAATAGAATGTCATGTAGCCATTATGATTGATGATATATTTGTTAATCAGATAAGCAAAGTGACAAAACAATTACAGAATAGGAAGCATAGTAGGATTTTAATTTTAAAGGAAAATAAGGCTCTATCCATGGAAAAATGCCTGGAAGGATCTACGTCTAAGCGTTTTAACCCTTTGTCTCTAGGTGGTGGGATTTTAGGGTATTTTGACTTTCTTCTGTTCGTTTCTCTGAATATTCTTAATTTTCTCCCATGGGCTATGACAAACATGTATTACATTTAGAACATGAGAAACATTTTCTGGCATCTTGAGTTGATTCTCTACATAAATTCCTTGCTCCTTAAATTCTGAAACTGTGGGAACCAGATCAACATGTAGGAGTCAGAGTTGGAACAGCTGTTGGAAGTCCTTTGCGCCATAAGCTTGAAAACTTGGCTGTGCATGAGAATCACCTGTGCGGCTTTCAGAACTCTGGCTCTGCCCACACCCAGTGGCAGTAAATCAAAGTCAGCAGGGATGGCTGGAGGCGTCAGAGTGGCTTAAACTTCCCAGGTGATTCTAATATGCAGCCCAGTTTGAGAACCCTGCTTTCGAGCTGTGCTGTCTAACCGTAGCCACTAGCCACACGTGGTTATTTCAATTATGCAACACTAAATAAAAAATTCAGTTCCTTAGTCAAAGTAGCCACTTTTTTTTTTTTTTTTTTTTTTTAGACAGAGTCTTGCTCTGTCACCCAGGCTGGGGTACAACCTCCATCTCCTGGGTTCAAGCAATTCTCCTGCCTCAGCCTCCCAAGTAGATGGGACTACAGGTGCCTGCCACTATGACCACAAAGTAGCCACATTTTAAGCACTCAGTAGTCACATGTGCGGTTAGTGGCTACTACATCAGGCAGCACAAGTCAAGATCTACCACTCACTTTTCAGGAGAGGGCTGGGCACGGTGGCACATGCCTATAATCCCATCACTTTGGGAGGCCGAGGCAAGAGGGTTGCTTGCGCACAGGTGTTTGAGACCAGCCTGAGCAAGATAACGAGACCCCCCATCTCTACAAAACAAATAAATTAGCCAGGCATGGGGCACCTGTAGTCCCAGCTACTTGGAGGCTAGGGTGGGAGGATCGCTTGAGCTGGGGAGGCCAAAGCTGTAGTGAACCGCAGTTATGCCACTTGCAATTCAGCCTTGGCAACTGAGTGAGATTCTATTTAAAAAAAAATTTCTTTTTTTTTTTTTTTTTTTCAGGAAAGGCTCCTGCAGGTGGGTGCCCTCCTTCTAGCAGGCTTGAGGCTCCGGGAAGGGGCAGACCTCGGTTCTTGCCTGTTTTCAGGCTGTGGAACAGGCCTCACTGGGACATCAGTAGGGCAATCTTGTGCCTAGAAAGTCCTCTCTGCTTTCTCGTGTCTACGCCACCCTCCTCCCTGAGCACGGTGAAGCTCTGTGCAGCACGGTTGTGTTCAAGGGCTCGACAGGCCCAGGCCCTCCCTATCTGTTGAGCCCGGGCCAGGCCACCAGGCTAAGCTGTTTACAAGGGATCCAAGCGCTCGGCGGAGGGCAGAGCGCGCCGAGAGTGTTTCCACGGCTGCCGAGAAAAACCAGCGAGTGGAGGCAGAATAACAAAAAGCCACTTCAAAAACACACCAGAAAGAGTCACAAAGCAGAGACAATCAGAGGTTTGAGACACACACCCGCCCCCCCAAAACCCTGACAAGAGAGCAAAACAAGTCAGGGGGGAGCCTCTGATGGTTTCAAGCAGGTCGCGGTTGCTGACTTGAGGACGGGCCTGTCCCAGCCGTCGAGCGGAGTCGGGAGCTGAGGCTGTGGGGGCTCTGAAACCTCCCCTGAGTTCTGAGAACTGTGGGGGGACAGTCCCCGAGGGCTCTGTGTCTCTGGGAAGCCGGCGGGGGGCGGGAACGTCAGGGCCAGGCCGGCTGGCTGAGGGTGCGAGGCTGTTCCAGCCTAGAGACTGGCCACGGTCAGGCAGCAGACTCCCCGCTGGCCCCAGGCTTCTGGCCCTTACCGCCTGAGAGGGTGAGGCCCCTGTGGCCATAGTCCATCTGGGAATTCAAAGGCGTAAGGTCACCCGCATCTAGGAAGCTCGTCCTTCGGGATCTGAGCTAAGGACCCAACCAGGAAGAAGCTGAGCCAGAAAGGAAGCGCGGGTGCTCCGCTGGGCCTCGCCCCGTTTTGCAGTGAAGTCCAGTGAAGAGAACCCCGGCGGTGGAGCTCTGGGGCTCAGGTCCCAGGCACTGTCACTCCCTGCCTGTGTGACCTTGGGCAGGTCAGTTTAGCCCTTTGGACTTTAGTTTCTTGGCCTGCAAATTACAGGGTTGGTCTAGATGAATGGC
Organism: Sapajus apella; assembly: GCF_009761245.1. Classification (NCBI taxonomy): domain Eukaryota; kingdom Metazoa; phylum Chordata; class Mammalia; order Primates; family Cebidae; genus Sapajus; species Sapajus apella. Next base: position 3,479,621 of record NW_022436952.1, on the reverse strand, counting down.
TTTCAACTCTGGCCGAATATTGCAATCACCTGGTGAGCGACAAAAATCAACGTGATGCTGGTTGTTCTGGGATACAGCCTGGGCATCAGCTTTTTTTTTTTTTTCAGATGGAGTCTCACTCTGTTGCTGGGCTGGAGTGATGCAATCTCGGCTCACTACAACCTCCACCTCCTGGGTTCAAGTGATTCTCCTGCCTCAGCCTCCTGAGTAGCTGGAATTACAGGCACACACCACCACACCTGGCTGATTTTTGTATTTTTAGTAGAGGTGGGGTTTCACCATGTTGATCAGGCTGGTCTTGAACACCTGACCTTGTGATCTGCCTGTCTTGGCTCCCAAAGTGCTGGGATTACAGGCATAAGCCACCGCACCTGGCCCCAGCGTCAGCATTTTTAAAAGCTCTTCAGATGATTCCAGGCCGGGTGTGGTGGCTCTTGCTTGTAATCCCAGCACTTTGGGAGGCTGAGGTGGGCAGATCACCTGAGGTCAGGAGTTCAAGATCAGCCTGGCCAAAGTGGCAAAACCCTGTCTCTACTAAAAATACAAAAATTAGCCAGATTGGTGGTGTACACCTGTGCACGAGAATCACAGGAAGCAGAGGTTGCAGTGAGCAGAGATTGTGCCATTGCACTACACCCTGGGCGACAGAATGAGACTCAGTCTCAAAAAAAAAAAAAGTCTCTTTAGATGATTTTTTTTTTTCTGTTTTAGGAAAAATGGTTTAATGGTAGGTTTGTAACCTCTTTTCTAGATGAGGTTCCCTTCTCGGTGGAACCCCCACACCACTGCTCTTCCCATGCCTGTCGGGAGGTAGCAGCCCCTCTCTGGAGGGCACCCACCCATTCCCAATGCCCTTGCCCTCCTGGGAGGCCGGTGCTGGGTCTAGGCCTTCATGGGGCCATCGCTGTAGGTTTTTATAAAGAGTGGGCAGAATACTCTACTGGCCTCTTTCCTGGATGCATGGGACCAGCCCACAGCACCTTCCTACCCCTTAATTAAATAGCCCATTAAATAATCTCTTGGTGCTGGCGGAGAGGGGGCTCCACAGCAACGAGCCCCCTGCCCTGGCGGGGCTCCCATGACCCCAGCGTCCCCACCCTGACTGGATCTTGGCTCCGTAAGAACAGCGGAGCCAGCCCTGAGAACCACGAGTCTATTTAACACTTCTCAAAGTTTAGAGTGCACAGGAATCTTGTAAAAATTCAGAGTCTAATTCGGTAGGTCGGGCACAGAGTCTGAGATTCCGCATTTCTAACAAAGTCCCAGGCGATGTCCATGGACCACACCCTGAGTGGTAGCAAGCCTGTGTTTAATGTCCCCTTCCCTTGAATTTGCAAGTTGGATCCAAGATCCCTCGACTCAATCTGCCGCTGTTCTTGTTTGGGTAGCTGGCTGTAGTTGCCTATTTCTGCCAGTAATATCGTTGTTCCTAAGTTCTTTCTTTTTCCCCCCTCTCTCACAAGAATTGTTTAAATCCTCACTCATCATTTGAATTCTTACTAGATGCTGTGGATATGAATGAAACAGGGATCTTCCCTTCAAGGGCGGAAAGTTAGAGCCAGGCTGAGACGTGAGTTCCAATGGGGCGGAGGTCATTTTCAGCTGAGAGGATTGGAAGTTTACGTGGCTGATAATGACATTTACCACTGTCCAAGTGCTTTGTGCCAGTTGTCTCATTTTATCCTCAAAACAATCCTACAGGTAAGTGTTGGTAATGTTCCCCCGTTTACACACGAGGAAGCGAAAGCTTAAAGAGAAGCCGAGGTTCTTTGAGGGGGACACAGCAAGCAAAGTGCAGTGCTGCGGCTTGAACTCAGTTGCCTGTGCAAGTATTAGGTTCCTTAGGGTATGGGTGGTATTCGAGCTGCATGCCTGACCAGACTCGACCAGACTCGGCCAGACTCGGCCTTTTAGTCATTTGGGCTGGGATGGGGTTTGCATGAGCTTAGTCTACCCCTCGCTCACCCTCCATACCCCCACAGCTGGAAAAGGACAGGTGGTAAGTTTCCACCCCTGGTTTCTGGGCCCAGACCTCCAGCCTGTGCACAGAGCCTGAGACCTGGACTCACACTCTCCCCGCATTGGCTGCCTGTCCCAGCAGGGGTCTCTGCTGCCTGCATCGTTGTCTGTTTCTATCATTTTCTTTCCTCGGAGGGGAGCAGACTGCGTGTCCAGCCTGTGTGCCTAGGCTTGTCCCTTCCTAGGCACAGAACCCCAAATCGTGCTGCATAGAAGGCTGCCTGAAGCTACCAAGATGGCTGCAAATCCTAAGCCCTCTGCTGGGTTCTTAGCCAAAGTGGTATCCAACGGCCCAGCCCTGTGGTTTTTCCAAATTGCCACAACCCAGCTTGTCTCACCTTTTGATATCAGGGTGACAGGGGTGGGGTGGAGGTGAAGGGTGAGATGGATCAGAAACCTCTTTGTTCCCCCACTAGAACTTGAGTTCCTAGAGCCCTGAACTCTGTCTTTTCATTTTTGACCTCCCAGTGAGGAACACGGTAGTGGCAGATAAAAATGTGTCATCACGTTGTCAGATGCGTGCATGAAGGAGACTTGGGTGCATTTTCTTTTCGCATGGGATGAACGGCAGCATGGGTAGCGTGTTCGGCTTGTCTCTCAGACAGGAGATTCACCTGGCGTAGGCTTCAGCTTGTGGGCCCCGGAACCCTGTGGGTGCAATTACTGGGAAATCTGTCTTTTACCACATCTTTTTGGGTTCTGTAGCTGCTCAGGAAGACGAGGTTTTCTTACAGAGCCCCAGCCCCTCGAGATGCAGGGTGAGTTGTAGAATGCCAACTTTGAGAGCATTAAGATATATCCTGTAGGGCAGGCACAGTGGCTCACACCTGCAATCTCAGAACTTTGGGAGGCCGAGGCAGGCAGATCATGAGGTCAGGAGTTCGAGACCAGTCTGGCCAAGATAGTGACACCCCGTCCCTACTAAAAATACAAAAATTATCTGGGTGTGGTGGCAGGTGCCTGTAATCCCAGCTACTCTGGAGGCTGAGGCAGGAGAATCACGTGAACCCAGGAGGCGGGTTGCAGTGAGCAGAGATTGCACCACTGTACTCCAGCCTGGGTGACAGTGGGAGGCTCCATCTCAAAAAAAAAAAAGAGAGAGAGAGAGAGAGAGACCCTGTAATGGTTAGGCAGCCCTGGGATTATAGAATGGGGAACCCATGGAAGGAGGAGACCCCCCCCCCCACTTTGTTACCTTTCAGAGAAGGGAATCATCTTATTGTAGCAGAAGTTTCTTAAAATTTTGTTTGGACATCTAGCCTTGAAAGCTGGGGTTAAGAAAGTGAAGGGCTTAGTTCATAGAAAGAATTTTCCTCTGCATGTGGTTTTTCTCCTATCATTAAAAAAATATGAAGAGAAGAAACTAAATACAAACCAAGGTGCTGAATGTGCTCTAGAATGTAAAGCAATTTTGCACTGGTCAACTGGACCCAGTTTGGGAAATACTCTCATTTATTCCACTTGTGTACTTAAGAGAGAGTTTTTTTTGGTGTTTTTTGAGATAGGGTCCCCCTCTGCTGCCCAGGCTGGAGTTCAGTGGCACAATCATGGCTCACCGCAGCCTCAATTTCTCAGGCTCAAGCGATCCTCCCATCTCAGCCTCCCCAGTAACAGAGACTATAGGTGTGCACCACCATAGCCAACTAATTTTTGTATTTTTTGGTAGAGATGGGGTTTCACCAAGTTGCTCAGGCTGGTCTCAAACTCCTGGGCCCAAGCAAGCCACCTGCCTCGGCCTCCCAAAGTGCTAGTGTTACAGGAAAGGGGTTCTGATCCAGACCCCAAAAGAGGGCTTTTGGATCTCACACAAGAAGGAATTCAGGACGAGTCTGCAGTGCAAAGCAAAAGCAGATTTATTAAGAAAGTACAGTGGTGAAAGGACAGCTACTCCATCGACAGAGTGGGACGTTCCCGAAAGTCAGAGGAGGAATGCACCGCCCCAGTACGATGCTTGCCTGTACTGGGAGATGTGCCCTGCTGCAAGCGTTTGTGACAAAGGATTAATTTTCTTAATTACTATATTTTGCAAGAGTCAATATTATCATCTTTAAAGTAAAACGAGGAATGCCTTTGTTCTCCAGATATCAGGTTATCTGGACACTCCCAAGTCTGGGTCTGTTTTAGTAAGCATTATTAGTTTGTTCCCTTAATTGTCAACATCTAGATGAGAGGAATGCAACCCAGCAAGTCTCCGCCTCATTTTCCTAGCCTCACTTAAAATGGAGTCGCTCTGGTTCGAACGCGTCTGACCCTGGGATTTTAGGCGGGAGCCACTGTGCCCGGCCTTAAGTGAGAAAATCTTGTGGAGCCAATTCTTTAAGACTTCCTCTTGTCTCTTGAGTCTTACAAGAAATAAGCCAATGAGAGGTTTGTCCCTGCCTCTTAGGGACCTTTTCCAGGAGGAGAGTGTTCAAGAATGAGCTGGGAGCGGCCCACACAGTGCAGGCGCTGAGTTCAGAGGGGCGGTGTGTGGCCTCTCCATCACAGCCTCTCCTCCGAGAACTTCATCCAGTCCAATGGGATGTGCTGTGGCCTTGCTGGGTCTTTTACCTTGGGGCCAAGGATGGTTTGGGGTGTAAACTGGTGATCAGCGCTATTTCAACCCTCTTCTTCGACACATAGGCTCCTTTTAACAAATTTTAATTGTCAGGGTTAGAGGTTTTGATGGTGTGGAACTGGAAGGTGGGCCTGGGAGAATGGAAATTGGATGTAAATGACGGAAGCTGGCTCACAGAAGTCATTCTGCAGTACATATTCAGTGACTCCATTTCCAGGTGAGGAAGTTGAAGCCACAAGATGGGCTGTGATTTGCCTAAAGTCTCCTAGACAAATAGTGGCAGATATCCAGGCTATCCCCTGGAAGCCCTGGATAGAACATTAAAGTGTGGCTGGGCGCAGTGGCTCACGCCTGTAATCCCAGCATTTGAGAGGCGGGAGGATCACAAGGGCAGGAGTTCAAGACCAGCCCAACCGACATGGTGAAATCCCGTCTCTACTAAAAATACAAAATAATTAGCGGGGCGTGGTGGCACGCACCTGTAATCCCAGCTACTCAGGAGGCTGAGGCAGGAGAATCGCTTGAACCTGGGAGGTGGAGGTTGCAGTGAGCCAAGATCGTGCCACTGCACTCCAGCCTGGGCAACAGAGCAAGACTCTGTCTCAAAAA